>NC_046284.1:11025943-11335631 GCF_004115265.2 Rhinolophus ferrumequinum
CGTGAAGATTTGTATAGCTCATGGAATCAAATGTAGCTGATGCTATGACAGTCTTCAAATGAAATTATCAAAATCCTCTGTCTACATTATGTATTATCTGTAAATCACATAAGTGGATATTGCCAAATATGCTAGGCCATGTATTGTCTGAGTTCTCATTTGGCATGTGTCACTCAGTACATTTCATCTTTACGGAATCCCAGCATAATTTCTGGCTCATCATACAGCAATTAAAAATCCAGCTTAGTGATCCAGAGTCAGTGAGTTCCGGAAAACCTCCCGACCTCATATGGGCTATAGAAATCCATAATCAGGGAAAGTGACGTGTGGTTTAATATAATAAAGTTTAGTATGTGTATCTTTATTCCCAGTGAGAAATCAGATGACCCATTTCAGCCTTCATGTTGAGTGGTTGTGTACCAATGCTGCAACAATTTAAGAAGCTGCAACATCATGGGTTTCTTTCCCCAGGTTATGTGAAGTGACTGTTTTTCATAGCATTTTACTATATAACGGACTAAGCTTGTTCACGTGACTCTTTATCCTCGTGCTCATAATATAGCATTGGTAATCACTTGTTAACAACAGAGGTGTAAACACGATGTGAATTATATTCTAATAGATTATTTTTGTCATAATTAATTCACTACTACCTTAAGGGAGAGAACTTGATCTGGTGGCTAAAGACAAATATTAAATATAAAGCTACTTATTTTTGTGTTTCATTTACATTTTTTACAACATAATTTAAATCACTATATCCTAAACTTTAGGGCCTGTGAAACATATTTATAATTTTGCTGTATTCATATTTAACTCTACTATTATTTACTTCTTATATTCTTTATATCCAATCATTTTCCTTGTATTTAGTTTCTTTCTGACAAATAATATCCTTGAAGCCAAAGGTTTTATTTATTAGTTTTTTCTAATACACATTCAAATAAAACATAACAATTCGATTATACAATGTTTGTCCACATGTCAATTGAAATAACCTCACACACCACCAATGATAAATTAATTACAACGTTAAAAACAGGTTATGGAACCATTGTCAAGTCTAAATATATCCCCTTCATTTACACACACACCCTCATGCCTTACACCCATATATACCTTCTCATACACATATGCGCACACAAACATACACACACACAGACACAAAACTACATATACATGCAATGTACATTCACTTGATAATTTTGTTTCCCTTTTTGTATTTCAGTTTTGATTTTATGTAGGAATTCAGAATTAAAGTAACCACCTTCCATTTAAAAACGATGAAAATATGACGGTATTGATGTTCAAGGACTTGAATTATTAAAAGAGTATTTTTTTAACAGCATTTAGTAAATGAAAATTAGCTCCCCTGTTGCAATTGCAATCACTAATTTGCAATTTGCTAACAAATTAGTAGTTTTTGCCAGCAGGTGTTCATTTGTAACTAAAATGAAAATTCATGTGATCCTTGCGTTAACTAGAGTCCGTGTCTTTCATATCCCATAAATCTCCGTGGAATGAGTTTTCACAAAAGGTTATTGACGGGTTTGAAGAATAAATTCCTGTTTTTGTAATTTCTGAACTGGAGTTTGCAATTTCTTACTTTACTATGGAGTCATTTTGGTGATAGCTGTGTGAGAAACATGAATTTTCAGGGACAAAGCTTGATCTCTAACAATAATTTCAGTGGCAGTGCTGGTCTACTAATACACTTCTGCAATTACCCCTGACGTACCATAGATCTAAAACGATAAATTCCTGTTTATCATCAGATAGTTTCACACTAAATGAAAAATAGAGTCAGTTGGACGATGAACCAAAAGAGGTAAGAACCGGATAGGATTACAGAGGCTAAGGAGGAAGAATCTCATGAATCAAGTGGACTTGGCAGGGACTGTGAATGCCCTTTAGCCTTTACAGTAGCCATAATGCTCTTTTATGTGGCTCATTCAGTGGCTCACTAAATGGCATTGAATGGAAGAATTAGAGAAAACGTTGTCTGGCCCATGATATAGTGGAAAATGCACAATGAGTTTTATAACGGTTCTCCACAGTCATAATCATGATAAAAAGGGAAAAAATAAAATTCTTTTGGATTAGGCTAGAGTAGTTGACATACGTGTTTAGAACATTAAAAATTTAAAATAGAAAAAAACGTGTGCAGTGATTGGCATTCTTATGTAAAATTTGGTTTTCTAGTCAAAACGTGGGCATTCATGTTCATGTCTAGTCTCTTCCCCTTTCTTTCCCATTACACTTCTATGCCTTTCAAAGCCTTTTCAAATACAGTGCTTACAGTGAATTCACCAGTGATAACCACACTTCCACAGTAGATAAAAGAACCTATAGGTTTAACTTAATGGGCTGAGACCTGCAACTTCCCAGAGAGCTAGCTGTAGAACTCGAAAAGATTTTGCTTGTAAGAACGTTCCATTTCTAAACCTCAGGGAATGTTATTATTCACGGATCACCTTGTTCAAACATTTGTGACATGATTCTGCAATTAAATAGTACTTCTTTTTCAACGGCCTGACTGTAAGAACATCCGTATCAGGAAGCAAATTGGAAACCCAAGTCTGGAAATGGAGGTAACTGTTCAGCTAATCCTGGTCAGCGTTCTCTCTGCCTCATCTTCTCTCCGTCTCACTCTTTCAAAAAATGTTTCTTTTACATAATTTGTGCAGATTGACTCTCTCCCTTGATCACAGTTACTAAGTAATTGTACACCGTTCTGTCTCCCATGTTGTCCACCTTTGAATGAGAAGCCTTGCAAAATATTACCAAATCTTTCTCTCTCTCTCTCTCTCACACACACACACGCGCGCGCGCGCACACACACACACACACACACAAACAACCTGGATGCTTCAAAGTATATTTATACACTGAAATGTATTTAGGTATTGTGGATAACAGTCGCTCTTGGTCATTTGAATTCTCTTCTCTATTCATTTCTGATTGTTACTCATTTCTCTTGGGTAAGTACATGAGAATTGAATGGCTGGGTAGGTGAATGTTTAACATTACAAGAAACTGTCAAATAATATTGTAATATGGTTCTACCACTTAAACTCCTACCAACAATGCACAAGAGTTCCATTTGCTTCACATTCTTGCTGACACTTAGCCATTGTCAGTCTGTTTAATTTTAAATATTCAAATGCATGTGTATCCAATTATGGTTGTAATATGCATTTCTATGATGATGGATGGTTTTGAGGATATCTTCACATGATCATTGATCATTTCTTTATATTTCTGAGGCAACAATGCAAATATTTTGCTAATTTTTATTGAAGTATTTATGTTTTGAGTTGTAAGAATGCTATATATATATTCTGGATACACTAAAAATATTTTATCCTTTTTGGTCTGGACATTTATTTCCTAATGGTATCTTTTGATGAGCAAAGAATTTAATTTGATGAATAGTTTTTAAATCAATATTTTATTTTAGATGTAGTTTAGTGTTTTTATGTACTCTCAAGAAACATTTGCCTACCCCAAGGTCACAGTGATATTTGCTCTATTTTCTTTTAGAAGCTTTATAGTTTTGCTATAATGTTTAGGTGCATGATTGATCTTGCAAGCAGACTAGGTTTATATTCTCCCTGAGGTATCTAGATTTTACATTAACATTTATTAAAAAGACTTTTACCATTAGATTGCCTTGCTACCTTTGTGAAAATCAGTTGGCCACGTAATTATGGGTTTATTTCTGAACTCTGTGCTATTCCATTGATGAATCTCTGTATTCATCTTGAATACTTTAGCTTTATCATAAACCTTGAAATTGAGTAGTATGGCACCTACAGATGTGTTATATTTTTTCAAGATTGTTTTGGTTATATTTTGTTTTCAATGAATTAGATTGATTTCCATACAAATTTAAGAATCACCTGGTAAATTCCTACAAAAATTAGCTGGCAAATTTCACTTACATTTATTTCTTTGGACCTATGGACAAAATTGGGGAACATTGGTATCTAAATAATGTTGACTCTTCCAATCTTAGTTCAAAATATACCACTTCATTTTTTAAAAAACAAATCTTTATTTTGGAATAATTTTAGATTTACAGAACGGTTGCAAAGATAGGACAGAGTCCCCATACACCCCTCACTCAGTTTGTTTCCTTTTAATGTTACCAGCATTCATTACTGTGATACATTGTTCAAAACTAAGAAACCAACATTACTATATTGCTATTAATTAAACTTCAGACTTTATTATGATTTCACTAGTTTGCCCCATTAATGTCCTTTTTCTGTTCCAGGACTTAATCCAACATATCACCTTGTATTTAGTCTTCGTATCATCTCTCTCCTCCAATCTGTGACATAGTATTGAGGAATCTAGTTAGGTACCCTTTTGACTGTCCCCAATTTGAATTGGTCTGATGCTTGTTTGTTTGTTTTTCCCCTCAAGATTAGACTCAAGATACTGAGCTTCAGAAAAAATATTACCACAGAGGTGAAGTACCCTTCCCAACACATCACATTGGGGGTCCATGACATATACATGACGTCACTGATAATGTCAGCCTTGGTCATTTGGTTACGTTAGTGTTTATCAGATCTCTCCACTGAAATGTTAATATAGTTTCCCTTTCCACACTTTATTATTTGAAAGTTGGGTACCAAGTAAAGTCCACAAGCAACGATTGTGGGGGAGGGGGGAAGGTGGAATAAATGACACCTCTTGGACGGGTACTATATACATATATTATTTGGAATTATCCTACAAAGAAGATTTGCATCTTCTCCCCAGTTTGTTTGTTTGTTAAGTCATTTATTTGTATCAATATGGATTCATACATGTTTACGTTGTACATTGAGTTATAATCGAATACTGCATCATTCATTCTGTTGCTGCAGTTGTTCCAGATTTGGCTATTGGGACCTCTTTCAGGTTGGCTCCCCTGGACATGTCCCCATCCGTTTGTTTTTGGGGCACTTCCTAACATTTCTGGTTCTATGAGATGCTCTAGGCTTGTCTTATAATTTCCCCGCCCCGTCCCTAGATTTAGCCATTTATCCAAGGATCCCTGGTCCCTTTTATTGGAGAATATCAAGAACCTAAAGGGGGGCTGAGCCTTTACCCGCTCTTGACATCAGAGAGGCAGAACGATAGTGGAGGAAGGCAGGGCTAGTTGGCTCTCTGCTTTTCCTCCTTTCCTCAGAGCGTGGGGAGCTGAGCCTCCACCCTTACCAAATAACAGCAAAGCAGGGAGAGCTGGCTGCCATTTCTTTTCTCTCTGGTGAAAGTGGGACCTGATGGGAAGCTGATTTTATACTCATGGAGGTAATTAGGCCATGTGAGTTGGTGCCCCACTTTTGCTGGGATAATGGCAGTGGGGCCGAGGTAGGGGGAGCATACTCCTACCCCACATGTCTTCGAAGAGGCAGTGTGAATCAGTGTCCCTTTCTGCCAGTGTGTTGTTGGCAGGGACCGCTGGCTTGACAAAAAAGGAGTAAATATGATACAGCACCTCATTATAGAATTAATACTCCAAATGTCCACTCTCTGTTTAATAGGAATTCACTTGTCATACCACGAACCAGGAAAAAAACAACACGAATGAGAAAAGCCAACCAACAAGCTGAACACCTACACCGAGATGATTCAGATATTGCCTGAGGGTTAGTGGCTACTATATATAACTTTATATAATGCTGTATCTGCTATTATACAGCTAGTTTACTACATTCTTTAAAGTTCTCATTACTCACATCTCCTGGTTTAGTTAACAACTCATTATATTTTATACTTCTTGTTCAAATTACTGTGTTGTCTCTCCCTTCTAATTGGACTCTGAGTATCAGGGAGGTGGAGAGTGGCGAGGGGTTTGGGCCTAAGCTCTTAGGTTCAGCTGCCCCCGATACGTGCCAGGCTGTGGCCCTGACTTCTTTGAAGTTACTGTGAAGATAGAGACAGAGGAAGAGGAGAAGAAATGGCACTTGGCCTGGTGGTTGGATATTTGTTCTAGTGGAAGGTATTTGGTTTCCATTGTGGTGACTGAAGTGGCAACCCAGGGAAAAGCTTTGGCGTGTGAGAGAAGTATATAGAAAGGGAAGGTGGTATATGTAAATGTTGCAGTGGAATATAACTTTAGTCCCTGTCATTGATGCCAATAAATTCAAGAGAAGGAGTTGAGATAATTTGAATAATTTTGGTGGGTTCACGATGTTTCATTGACCATGATCCAGTTGCAAGGCTAAGTACTATGGTGAAAGTATCAAAACCTCCTGGTAGACTGGAGGGGGCTGAAAAGACTAAGGGAGAGAAACTTCCTTGTTCTCCTAAATGAAGTACATGGCTGCTGCTTCTGCAACTACAGTCCTCTGTCCTTGACCAAAGGCTGCCCAAGCGAGGTTTATGTCATCATTTAAGGGAAATGCAAGTCAGGAAGAAGGAATGAGTTCTGTCCAGCTCTCTTCCAAATAAAGCTTTATCTGGCCTGCAATATCTAGATATAATGGGTGAGTGGAGTGGTCCTTTCTACTTAAGCTGACTTGTGGGGAATGCAAACTAATTTTCATGTATAAACGATATTAAGCTGAAACACAGTAGAATAATGCCAGCAAATATTCTAAGTCCGAGAGGGGCAGAGAAAGGGAGGAAGGCTTATTTTCTCTTAGTCCTCAAATTTGTCCCATTACAAGCACTGTAGGTGAGGGGATATACAATCAGAGAAGGATGAAAAAGAGAGAGAAAGGGGAGTGGATGGTGGTTTTCCATGTTTGGGGGTATATTCTTCTGATCCATAACTGACTGAGAGTGTTGGGGTCTTGATAGAAATTGCATGGTAAAGAAATCTGAAAACATTTATCCATAAAGATATATGTACCCCGATGTTCATTGCAGCATTATTCACGGTGGCCAAGACATGGAAACAACCAAAGTGTCCTTCAATAATGATTGGATAAAGAAGATGTGGGATAGATACACAATGGAATATTACTCCGCCATAAGGAAAGATGCAATACTGCCATTTGCAACAACATGGATGGATCTTGAGATTATCATGCTGAGTGAAGTAAGTCAGGCAGAAAAAGTCGAGAACCATATGATTTCAGTAATATCTGGGATATAAAACTGAAAGCAACAAAGAAACAAGACAAACAAACAAGAAAAAGGTCATAGACAAAGACAACAGTTTCGAGCTTACCAAAGGGTGGGGGGAGGGGGAGTGATATTAGAGGGAAAATGGGATCAAATATATGGTGATGGAAGGAGAACTGACTCTGGGTGGTGAACGCACAATGGGATATACAGATGATGTATTATAGAATTGTTCACTTGAAATCTATATAATTTTAATAACCAATGTCACCCCAATAAATTTAGTTAAAAAAATTTTTTTAAAAAAATGAAATTGCATGCTGAGGAGTGTTTGAGCATGGCTAGGATCACCAACTTAAGACATTCTGTGTACATTACCCCATTCCAGGACGTGCCATACATGTGACTAAAAATATGTTTGGCACCTCTTAGAGTGAAGTAATGCACAAGAGGTACGACATAGGAGGTGATCCTAGATGTGGGGTTGTGACTGTCTGAGTCCTTCCATGAGCCAAGGAACCATCCTTTCAGTGGTGGGCCACTTAAGTAGTCCCTTAGAAAGAGTAAGCTATAGGAAATGAGGGCCCCCAAGAAAATCTGCAGTATGTATATGTTTTTGAGGGATTTAGAAGTTTGTTTAAAGGGGCCTGTGCATGAGAAATTACAACATGAACTGCAGTGATGATGTCCTTTTGTCTTCCCATTGATTTTTCGTCTCTGTAGACCCAAATTTCCTCTTTTTTGGATTCACCTTTAATCAGACTTGAAGTCACCAGAGTCTAAGGGGTTAAGTATGGTTAAGCTAGATGAAGTTCTGTCAGTCTGTTCTACAGTTTTCAGTTCTCATTTATTGATGTATAATATATAGGCGTGTTTGTTCACTTATTTTTTAGTTATTATGTGAAAGATGGATGGTCAAGGAGGAATCACAGTTCCTTGAGAACGATAATGATAAAATCTTGCCTTTTTTCTCTCATTTACTTTTGGGTTTCTATTCTTAATCCTGTTCACTGAAGGAGAGAGAGAAGATAGCCGGGAATTGGAGACCATCTGCAGAATTTGAGCACTGCGCATGGGAAGCAAGTTATCAATTTTACATTCTCGTGTAAGTCCGTGGGCAGAATCTTGATGCTCCTGCAAAGGTAAGCCCTCTTGCACCAAATCAGCGGTTATGGAAAACTAGGGTCTGGGGCATCCCTAGTACATCTCAAACAGCCACAGGTTTCATCCCGCCCTTCAATCCTTGGCACGAATTTAGGTTGCAACCAAAAGAAACGGAATTTCTCTCTGTTTGTCTCCTAACATTATTCCCCACGTACAAACCGTGTCTACTGCTTCTACTGGCTTCTCTCCTCCTTCACATGACCTAAGGGTTTCCCTACACACAAAGTCCCACTCCTCCAGATAGGTGCGTGCAGTGACTGTGACACCCTTGAAGGTTGTGCTCAGGCTTAATCGTGTTTTTATTTTTGAGGAGCTGTGAGAGTTGACGTGTGTGTTTCTGTGTGATTGTTCTGGAATATGGAGGGATTCTTGCTTGACGCTGGGCTGACCTGGGTGGTTCTTAGGAGGAACACATGTGGTGAAAGCTGACACAAATGATACATATACCCATTCCAAACATGGCTACAGTACTACTAAATGGAAGTAGTATTTTCCATGGAATATGAAACGTTACTGCCGAGCAGTGCTTCTGGGCTTCGTCATGGATCAAGATGCCTTAGCTATGGTCTCAATTTGATTGCAAGTTGATGCTGAAGGAAATACCATATTTTGTCATGTATAATGCATACCCACATTTTTGGCCCAAACTTTCCGGGAAAATAAAACTCCCGTTTTAATTTTTTAATTCAAATTTTTATTTGTTTACATTTAGGCACTCGTCTTTGTCTTATAAAGGAATTTCAGCATTTACTTTTTAACATAAATAAAGGTTGTACAAGAAATTTTATGTAACAAATAATTACAAGACACAAGAACAGAGACAAGGCACAAGAAATTCTATGTACCAGTAACAAATTTACGATATTCACGCATCATAGAAGGCCAAGAACTCTTCGTTGTTGCAAGTTCGTCATAAGTTCAACAAAACCGATGATCATATTCCAGGGTATTATTTTGCATACGGATATCGTTATTGATTTCTAGAGTTATGCTTTTAACTCATAAGCATAAATCAAAGAATTAAAAATATTTATATAGATACATAACTAGTACTACCCATGTATAAGGTGCATCCTTATTTTTCCCTCACAAATTTGGGCAAAAAAGTGTGCATTATACACGGCAAAATACAGTAACCTGTTTCCGAGGACCCATGTCAAATATTCAAAGGAATATTTTAGAGAGTTAGGTCTCTAAGTAATAAACTCTGTGGTTCAACATTTGAGTAACAAAAGCATTTAAGGGCAGCAGAGGGAACATTGGAGGGGAAGAGTAAGTGAGCACAGACAGAGGGAAGGGATAGGGAACGGACTTCTCATGAGTATGAGAACAAATGCAAATGTGTGTTCAGGAGAATTTTATTTCCTTATGCATTGACCATATCGGAAAGACACTAAATCACAAGGGAGAGGAGCTCAAGAGACATAGTCTGGTTCTTGTAGACACCCTTTCGGAAAGGTCAAAGGTGAATATGAGATTCAGTGGCGGGGTCAGGAGGTCAGAGTAGGTGCCCCTCATCTCACAAAGAGAAGGGGACCAGTCAGCTCAGGGACTTGGCAAGCTGATATATTTATCAGTTTAGGCTTTGTCCCCAGGTCTCTAACAGAACAAAAACACTCCAGTTTACTATACAGTCAAGTTCAGTAGTGAGCTTCCCTTTTCAAAGAATTCTCTGAATTCTTACTCTCCTGCCCAAAGACAAACGCGAAGGGATGCAGCTATTTTTGCTTTGTTCCCCAGGTCCAAACATCCTCTGTGCCATTACGTACACTTCCCACACGGTGATAATCAGCTGCAGGGCATAGCTGAGGTAGAAACAAGTACCAAGAAAAAGACTGACAGAGCTGAAAGAGGCCATTGGGATTTTGCCCATAACAAACCTCATACCACAGACCAGATACTTGGCATCCAGATGGCTCAGATATACTTATGGAAGATGTGAAAATTCTAACAGTTTTGTGAAACGGGAACTTGACTCACGTTTTAGTCTATTGAAAGAAGAAACCGATTTGGGGTAGTCCAGTTTAAATGTCCCTTCCCTGAGTCTTTTTCTCCCTCTATGGCAATTAACGTAGCCAGATGTGTGTTTCCCAATTTTCTTTCCTCTTTCTCTGTGGGAGTTGCATAACATACCTGCCATTCTCTTAGACTGTGACAAGTTGTGGTCCCCTATCACCTTTACACTCTCTGTCTTCTTCTGTCAGGTTCAGTTGGTCAGGGAAAAGTTAGTGTACTGGGCCCCTGGGTCACAAAATGGAAAAGTGGGAAAATATACTGTCAAGAACCACACCCCTGATCAAGGGCCAAGATTACCTAGAGCTGAGAGAAGGGAAAGAGGACATCTCTGGAACTTAAAGTCACGTCTCTCTTGGAACACAACAGTGATGATTTAAGTGGTTAGTTTCTGCTCAAGAAGTACAGGAAATGGGGTTTCTGCCCTCTCAATATTTGCACCCCGTGACTGATCTCTGCTTTAGTTCCAAAGGGTTTTAGATGTGTTTTCATGAATGTTCTGTGGATTTGAATGAAGGAATTTGGGGGTCCCAGAGAGTGTGGGGGTGTTGTAAGTATTGTGTTGTTGTTTGTTTCGGGGGGTCATTTACTTTGGGGGAAAGATATTTTCCCCCAAGATGTTTTCAACACTTAGTTCCTAACAACTTGAAAAACAACAGGTTATAGAGAATAAAGATATTTCTTAAATGAGGAGGAAAACCCAGGAAGAGGCTTATTCTCTCTTGGGCCTGAAAACCATCCGAGGATGCCTAGAAGAGGTGAGGGGAACCTTACCCAGAGAGAGATGGAAGGTGGAGGGCAGTAAGGTGGGAAATGTCAGGTTCTTATGGAAAAGTGCTTTATGCATGGTGGTGGGGACTGGGCAGGCATGAGAAGCGCTCCATCCATTGGTGCAGGGTGGATCGGGCAGGGATGCCACCTTCAGCCCTGCTGTGTGCAGTGCCCTATTTAGGAAGACACCATTCTCATATACTGTTATATGAAGTGCACCTTCCTGAATAGAGTAATGCTCAACAAGTCCAACTTTTGTGGTGGCTCAAGTCCCTGCGGAAAATTTGTCCCGAAGAAGTCATTCAGTGATCTGTGACCCATTATTATCAAGAGATAGGGCCAGTGAGAAAGTGACTTGTGCTGGAGATCGAGCCCTTCTTCAGTTCTGCTAAGTAAAGCTCCCTAATTTAGACAATATCGACACACTGCTCTTTATACACAGCAATATAACCCCTCTCCATCTTCATAGGAGCGACGGGGTGCCCTAGTGGGGCTCCTTGTTGGAACTTCAACATGGTTTTAGTCAGGTCTCTTAATACACACAGGACATCTGAAAACCCCAAATTGGACATAGAGCTCAAAGCTCAGATTAGATGGAATAGCCACTGATTTGTTCAACTGAAGCATCACCAAGCACATACTGTGTACCGGCCCATCCGGGAGGGGCTGCAAATACAGTGAGACCACAGGACAGGCCAAACGTACTGTATTGAAGAAGCTGATATGCTGTCAGAACAAATATACAGTAGCTAGTAAATGAGTATCATGGGAGCCGGGACCAAGAGCCCAAAGTACTCTGGAGAAAAGTAAAGCAAATTGAGGAGTGGGCAGTCCTCCAGAAAGAAGATAACGGCACTTTCACACAGAGTGGTCAGAGACGGCTTCTTCGAGAAGGCACGGTTTGAGCCAAGTCCTCCATTAGGTAAGGGGAAGAAGCAGTCTCCAGCTTCTCGGTGCTCCAAGACGTCCCCTCTTCCTTGGCGGTGAAAGGCAATCTCAGTTTCTCCTGTCGATCTTTCCTTGCTGTTCATGCCCCACTCCAGCACACGGAGCTCTATCTGGTTCCAAGGCATTTTGTGATGCAAATTCATGGAAATACTGAGGCACTTGGGTTTGAGAAATGAAAAGGAAAGGGGAGCACACAAATAAAAAAAGGCTGTCCCAAGACAGGAGAATGGGAATTGGGGGAAATAAGAAGAAAAATAATCGCTGTTGCCATGATGCTTTATGCATCATGGCTGGGAGGTTTCCAAAAATCACCAGTAAGAAATTGAATGTATTTTTTGAAGAGAAAAAGAAATTTCAGACATTCTAAGTTATGCTTTTGCCAGTACTGAGTAACCGTAAGGAATCCACATGGAAGACTGAGACACCAGTTTCTTAAAGCAGTCGGAGCTGCCTGTTTATAAACTGATAGTGGTTGTGCGTGTACGAGGCCTGACAATTAAGTTCGCGAACTTGCTGCACTGATGTTGCTAACCTTTTTTGATATCAGAGGGATTATTCATTATGAATTTGTACCAACTGGACAAACAGTGAACCAAGTTTGCTATTTGGAAGTGCTGAAAAGGCTGCATGAAAAAGTTACACGACCTCAAGTTTTCGCCAACAATTCATGGCTCTTGCATCACGACAATGCACCAGCTCACACGGCACTGTCTGTGAGGGAGTTTTTAGCCAATAAACAAATCACTGTATTGGAACACCCTCCCCACTCACCTGATCTGGCCCCAAATGACTTCTTCCTGTACCCAAAGATAAAGGAAATACTGAAAGGAAGACATTTTGATGACATTCAGGAAAATCAAGGGTAGTATGATGACAGCTCTGATGGCCATTCCAGAAAAAGAGTTCCACAATTGCTTTGAAGGGTGGACAAGGCACTGGCATTGGTGCATAGCTTCCCAAGGGGAGTACTTCGAAGGTGACCGTAGTGATATTCAGCAATGAGGGATGTAGCACTTTTTCTAGGGTGAGTTCGCCAACGTAATTGTCTGACCACGTATATCTGGGAGAATTCATCTAACTGCTATCTCGTCTACCAACCTAAAAACCAGTAATGGCTCGATGGTTGGTGCTTGTTCTTCAGCATTCCTACTAGACTGAGTCGAGAATGAGGCGATTCTAGAACAAGACAGCTACGGTAATAAAAGGGAAGGTTGACTTGGACAGATTTCAGTCAGGCTGATAACAGCTCATCCTGTCTGCAGTATCAGCGGGAGACTACTGTTGATTTCCTTTATCTCCCATGGGAACCCGGAGGGGAAGAGGCCTTAATGCCACATTTGGAATTATCTACACGGAGGAGAACAGAGCCATAAGGTGGCCAGGGGGCCTTCAGCAATGCAGTTAGGAAGAGGGGCATGGGGACTAACGATATTGAGAGAGTTTCAGTCTTTCTTGGAAATCCTGGTGCTTTTTGGAAAAGGGGGGGGGGGGGGGGGGGGGTGGGAGGCTTCCTGCAAAAATGAAGTAGGCCACGTATTTTTCCTGTAAAGAAGGAAGATTTCAAGACTTTCAGACATGAAGATGATTTCCTTTACATCAGTCTTCATTGTTGTTTTAATAAAAAGTTATAAACTAGATGTGATGTTTCCCAAACTTGCCCACCTTCCTATTTTAAAGATCTTTTGGCCCCTAGTTGTCAAGTTCTAAAACTAACTCCAAGTTAAGACTCGGAATCGACTCACCTGAACTTCCTTCAAACATTTGCAGGCCCATACAGTTTAACATTTCAACTTACACACAATACTTTTTTAGTGAACACTTCTGTGAGTTAACCATGAATGTGACGTTTGTATAGCACAGACAAAATTCAAGGATTAGAATCGTACCACCACATCAAAACTAAAAAATCCTACCGGTAATTTTGAAGTCAAAACTTTTCTCAATTCCCACTCTGGAATCTATTCATCAGATTCATTTTCCTATATGTTAGTGTCCCAGGCTCAGTATTTTTATGTGTTTTAGGCGAAAAATGCAAAAACAAGCTCAAAATGATCTTACTCTAGGAAAAGCATAGAAACCCAGCTGCAGAGAGGAATATAAAAGCATCCCTAGCCTCCAAGCTCGTATCTGTCATGTAGATCACTCCTGATAAAAATTGTTTTTTTATTCCCGAGTCTGAGAAAAAGGGATTTCTATTCTCTCCTTCCCGCCAGTAACTGCTCATTCCCCTGTACTGTGCTTTCAGGGTTTTGAGTGTTTTCACCAATTATTCTGTGGTTCTAGTTGAGGTAACTCAGGTAGAGGGATATAAGGTCTTTGAGTGTTCAGGCTGGGGATGGTGTGATTGGAGTGTATTTTCTGCTTAACTGGGTCTGAGGAATGCAAATCGCCTGTTAATGCTTTATTATAAGAATGGGAAAAGGAGCAAGGTAAAGCACGCAAGGCTATTTCTTCCGTGAACAGGATAACCCGCAACGTGTGTTGCACACGTGTGTTCTTCCATGAACAAGACAACATGCTATATAAAACCTGCAACGGTTGAAGATAGAACTCAGAAGGGACGGATGAGGAAAGGTAGTGTGGGGTAGGTGCTGCACAGTTCCTTTGGACAGACGTCAGTGGCCACTCAGCCTGAAAACATTGATGGGTTTTTGAAAGGAGCATGAATGGGTGATCAGGCAGGGCTGTCATCCCTAGACATTCTTTGTGTGGTACCCTACTTCAGAAGGTGGCAATCATGTATAATTAGATGTGATTGACACATCTGTGAGTGCGTAACACATGACATGTACAACATAGACGATGGTATTGTGGGGGGCATTGGGAGTGCTTAGTTGCATGCAGAGGGATCCTTTCCTAGAGTGCAGGTATCCCCCCGGCGCCAACCATCCTGTCCTCTAGTGCTGGTCTCCATCAAGGGAACCCTCTTGTGTACCTTCTCAGAGACAAGAACTAGGAAATGAGGGTTCCGTGAAAAATCCGCCATTGCTTCTTCTGGGATCCATATCCCTTTCCCAAGGCTGCATGACAGAAATGGGAACGAGACTTTCCGTGTGGTCGTGGTGTTCTTCCACAGCCCGTGGAGTATTTTTCCTTTTTGTACAAACCTTCCCTACACTATCCAAAATCCTCGAACCTGTCCTCCTCTAGCGGCTCTCACTATTTCCAGGCTTCTGCTTTCGGCCGCCCCAAGATCCCCACTGCTTTTCATTCTCTACCCAGCTAATGCTCAAGATTTTTTTTTTTTTTGAGCTTTCTGACTTCTTTTTATTTTTTTATTTTTTTTTCATTCTCCAATTCTTGGTTTTTTTTTTTATTTAAATTAATTGGGGTGCAATTGTTAGTAAAATTACATAGATTACAGGTGTGCAATTCTGTATCACATCATCTATAAATTACATTGTGTGTTCTGCTCAAGATTTTTTCACGCTCAGTATTGAAGCTCCTTTTTTCTTTATGGACCTAGAAGACCTTCATTCTTTTAAAAATCCCTTTCAATCCTCTGTATGATATCAACTTTTTAGGGTTTATGATAATGCCCAGAAAAATGTTATCATTGATATGATTTTATTTTGCTACTTTTAAAAATCACGTATCTTTTCTTATGTGCAGAGGAAGGGGTTGGAGATGGTAAAACATGATGCTTGGGTGCTGTCATCTGAACTAGACAGGTGTCTGTGAAGCAAGACATAACTGTTACATCCTTATGTTGGACCAAGGAAGATAAGCTGGTGCCTCCCTCCTTTAATTCTCATCAAGGAAGAAATGGGTCCTCGTGGCATTTTGCCTGGTTAATAAGCCACAGAAATCACCAAACTTCAGTCCTTTTGAAAACTTTAGTCACGAGGAGAGAAATTGTCCTCTTGTCTCTTACTATCATGGCCACTTTACAAATGTCTGTTGATACTGATCGCAGTATGATCAGATTGTGGTTTGATTTTGTGCTTTTGTTTCTTTTTCTGTCATTTGAGTTATTGTTGATACGTGTTTTTGGAGGCACAGGTTTTTTTTCAATATTTTATGGATGGCAGGTTTGTGCAAATTTTTTATGTGTTGACTTGTTTTCGTTTTGAGTCTTGGTTATTTGGTTGTTACTGACTTGTCTGACCAGTGAATACTGGTGTATAAAACAGCCCATACCCAAAGCCCTCCCTGAATCCAGAGTGCCAGGAACAGAATTTTGTTCTTGGGACATTGATCCTAAGAAATAAGCATTTTTCATTAACCTAAAATAAGACTCTCTCTTTATGGTAGATTCTGTGGGTTCTGGTAAATGCATATTGCACGTGTCTACCACTGTGGTCATGATACAGAAGAGTTCATTGCCCCCCAAATTACCTCATACTTACCCTTACAGTTTTTCATCCTTAAAATCTGTCTTTTCCAAAATATCATATACATGCAATCACCACAATATGTCGCTATTGGTCTGGCTCCTTTCATTTAATAAAATGTATTCAAAAGTCATCCACGTTTCTATGTAAATCAATATTCTCTTTATTTTTATTGCTAAGTGGTATTATAATCAAATGTGAAGAAAATGTTGATGGTTTCTGTTGTTGATCATTATGAAAAAGCTGCTGTAAACTTTGTATACAGATATATGTTTGAAGACAGGTTTCACTTCAACATAGTTTAAATAGAGTAGGATTGCTGTGTATATTCAATGTTGTTTGGTAACAAAACTGAAAAAATATCCTGTTTTTCAGAATGAGTATACCATTGTGTTTTTCCATGAAAGATATGTTTGCCCAAATCATCACCAACATGTGGAATTGACAATTTTTAACCATTCTATAATATTTATAAATTTGTCATATTTTGGTTTAAAATTGTATCTCTTTATTGACTAACTATACAGAGCAGCTTTTTATGTACTTATTTGCCATCCACAATCTTCTATGGTGAAGTGTCTGTTGAAATTTTCCCCATATTGGGTTCTTGATTTCTTATTGTGGCATTTCAGAGTTTATTATATATTCTGATTGCAGTTCTCCTGACAGAAATGTGATTTGCACATATTTACTCTCACTCTGTGGTTTATTGATTTAATAATCTTAACCATAAATTTTTATATTGTGCTTTCAATGTGATATCTAAGAGCTTTTCGTCTTAGATATATGAATCTTGGTAGATTATTTTTGCAGCGTGTTTGAATATCTTATCCCACTATCTTCTGACCGCCACTGTTTCTGATGAGAAGTTAGCTGTTAATCTTATTAATATAAGACTTTTTATTTTGATAATACAAAGTATCCCTTGTATGCAGTGAGTTGCTTTTCTTTGCAGCTTTCAAATTCCTTAAATTAAAAAAATATATTTATTTTTTTCAATCTCTCTCTCTCTTTTTCTCTCCTTCCCTCCTCCCTCCTTCCCTCCTTCCCTCCTTTCTTCTACCTCTCTATCTTTCTCAGCACCAAGACATTGAATATATTTGGGATTTCAGCCATATTTCTTTGAAGATATTTTTCTATTTTCAAGTTACAGATATTTTTCTTCTGCTACTTTAAATCTGCTTTTGAGCCCCTGTATTGATTTTATTTTTGATGCTGTGCTGTTAACTCTAGAATATCTTTCTTAAAATATATTTATACCTAGTTTTGATATACATGTTGGATGAGATATACGTCTTGACATATATGACATCATAATTTCCTTCACTTCTCAAATAATGGCTTGTTATTTCTTTTAAAATATTTGTAATATTTACCTTACAGTCTTTATCCATGAGTGTGATATTTGGGACGTCTCACAGGAAGTTTCTGTTGTCTATTTTTCTCCTATGTATGCTATACATGTTCCTTTCCTTGGCATGTCTCATAATTTCAATTGAAAGCGAGACATTTTGGGTGTAGTACCTCTGGAAAACGATCCCCCTCCCTGGGATTGTTTGTTGTTGTTTTGTGTTTGTTTATTTGTTTATTGCCTTGGCAATACTGTATTCGTGAAGTTTCGTCTACAGTGTGAAGTGGCTTGTGTTTTTCCCGTTACGGCCCAGCCTTCAGCCTACACATGATCATTCTGAGAAGACTGCTTTTAGTGGAGTTCTCTGACTCTTCTTTTCCTGCTCTGCCAAGCTGTCTGCCTGTGTGTGTATCACATCCAGCCCTTAGACTTCCTAATTGCACGTAGATTGTTCTATAGATTTCAAAATGTTATAGGCAAAAATTGCTCCAGAGTTTGATCGAAATAATTCAGACCCTTTTGCACAGGTGGTTTCAAGGCGAGTCTTTGAGGTTTGTTACTAGTTATCTCTTCCCTGGTTTTCTCTGGTAAACAAGCTGGACTAGCTTTTCGCTTATTACTCTCAGTGTGCTACAGCTTCATTTTATTGACTGATCACCAAAATCGACATTGGTTTGAAGAATGTGGTTAGGTTTGGCCTTCCCCACATTCGGCTACAAGCAAAGTCATGTTCTTTACGGAGAGCTTTCATGTTCTCCGTTATTCAGGCCAGGCTCTCACACGGGGCAAACATAATAGAATCACTCATCTGAGCTGGCACTAAAGGCAGTGGCCTGCTTCTCTGAGAGTGACATTTTTGCCTTACAAGTAGGGTACTTATCAGTGGCAGTAGATCTTGTTTTTGTTGGCGTTCCGCACGTGATGCGGAACCTCCGCCCAATAATTGAGCTAGGGAAAAGTAAGTTAGAGATACGTACCGTATTCTTACATGCTGTGTCTGCAGTGCAGCGTCCACTCCATGATAGCGGGCTGAGTGGTGGGACAGTGCCCTGAGCTCTCAGCACATGCACCTGCTGTTTAGCCTCTAAAACATGAAGCTGGGTTTCTGGAGTGGATGAGAAATGCTGGAGGATTGCCACTTCCACGAATACACTGCCACTCTTGAACGTCAGCTAGAGGGAGAGAGAACCCCTTTCGTAGGCCAGAGTCACCTTAAATAATCAAACCCCATATTTATGTACCTATATTGTGGTATCTCAGACTCCATTTCTCCAGGGAAATGCTCCAGGAGAATACCTCAGAATGGACAAATGCAATAATGTATTCTAAGCAATCTCGTTCTAGGGAAAGACTCAGAAAACCCAAGAGCTGAAGGAATGTATGGACATCCTCAGGTGGCAGGTATATTTTACATCTTGTAAAACACTCCTAGTAAGTAAAATGGGCTTTTTATACCCTGGGGTCTGAGGAATAAAAGGGATTTCTACTCCCTCCACCCCATTACCTACTGTTGATTCTCTGGTTCTTTACATCTAGGATTGTTTGTGAGTGTTCCGGATTATTCTGTTTCTCAGGAGTTGAAGTAGGTGACTCGGGGTAGAGGAGTCATAGCAGGTGAGTCAAGCATTGGGTTGGTGATATGAAGTATATTTACTGCTTAATTAACTAAAGTTCTGGGGAATGCAAACTGCTTGTCAAAATGCTGTATATATAACAATGGGGAAAGGAATGGGATAAGGCATACAAAGGTATTTCTTTCATGAGCTACAGGACCTAACGGTAAGAATTAATATTTATGGGGCAGGAAGTTGGCTCAGTTGGTTAGAGCGCAGTGCTCATAACACCAAGGTCGCCAGTTCGATTCCCACATGGGCCAGTGAGCTGCGCCCTCCACGGCTAGACTGAAAACAACTTGAGCTGGAGCTAAGCAGCGCCCTCCACAACTAGAGTGAAAACAACGACTTGACTTGGAGCTGATGGGTCCTGGAAAAACACACTGTTCCCCAATAGTCCTCAATAAAATTTTTTTTAAAAAGTAAAGAAATAAAAGAATTTATCAGTTCTGGAAACTGCCATATGAAAGCTCCACCACGAGAATGGATAGCACCGAGGAAGGAAGTATGAGGAAGGACAGTAGAGTAGGTGCCATACAGGTTCTTTGTACAAATTACTGATTACTGACAGCCTGAAAACACTGAGGGGTTGTTTCAGAGGTACATGAGTAGGTGTTTAGGTGGGGCTGCCACCCCTAGACATGCTGTGTGTGCACAAAGTGACAATCATCTCGAATTAAAAATGGCCCCTCTGTGAGTAGAGTGACAGATGACATATGCAATACGTGCGATGGTGCTGTGGGCACATTGGGAGTGGTCAGGCAGTTGCAGACGGATGCTTTCCCTCGAGTTGCTCCTGTGCCATTGTTACACACCCTCAGTCCCTATGCTGGGCGACTTCAGAGAACTCTCTCATGTGCTTCCTCAGAGGCAAGACCAAAGAACAGAAGGTCCCCAAAAAGCATCGCACTGAGTTCTTCCGTGACTCATATCCATTTTGCTAAAGTTGCCTGACTGAAATGGGAACAAGACACTTCCGTGATGTTCCTCTCTACCTGTGTTTTTCCTTTTTTCAGAACCTATAACATCCCCAAACCCCAAATATGATTAAATGGTCTCACCTATCAGTGCCCCTTCGTATTTTGACATCTTTTCCTTTAGACCACGGCACATTTCCTCCTGCTTCTCAGATATCTACCCTGCTGAAGCTCAGAGAAGTTTGGCTGTCAGGTATGGAAGCTCCTCATTTCTTCTTGGGCCTAGAAGTCGCTCATTCTTAAGAAAATATGTGTATATTGGCTATCAGGCATCGATATCTTCAGGATTGCGGTTAGTACGCAGAAGAATTTCTTTGACCTGATTTTACTTATTTGAAAAATTATCTTTTGCTTTTCAGGAGAGGAGGGGCTTGGAGATGGTAAGCACATGGACCTGGGTGCCGACATATAGACTGGAAAAACATATAGGAAACAAGACATTCATTTTCACATTCTCATGTTCAAAGAGTGATAACGTAATACTACCCTCCTTTAATTCCTGTCAGGGACTTGGATCAGAAACAGCTCTTTGTGACTTTTTGTCCATATTAATAAACTGTATATAAGGGGTGCCAAAAAAGGTATACAAGTGGACACTTTGGTTAACATGTCTCAAGCAGTAGTTCGCCATCATCGGAAGTGTCTGGACGCTGATGGGAAGCACTTGGAGCATCTCTTGTCATTGCAGAAGTCAAACGTGATTTGCATTCATCTTTTGTTATCGGTATATATTGAGCATTGCAATTTTAATAGTTTTCCTTTCTTAACATGTGTATACATTTTTTTGGCACCCTCTTTATATATGCGCTACATCAATCCTTTGGTGAACCATAGTTCCCAAGAGGAGAGTATTGGCGTCTCATGTCCTTTTACCTTTATACCTGCTCTACGTGTGTCTACTGGGCAAGTGCTTTCATTGCCGTTTGATGTTTTTTTTTTCATTTTCTGTCATTTGACTGATTTTTTTCCTGCATGCGTTTGAGGAAAGCTGTATTGTTTTAGACGTCTTATGGGTGTGGTTTGGGTACAAAATGTGTTTTTTGTGTGCTTTCTCGTTCTCATTTTGAATTACTGAGTCGTTGGTTGCTGTTGTAGTCTTTCTTCTTTAAAGTAACTGCTGTATGAAACACCTGCGTGCCCAAGGCTTTCCCTGACTTCCGGAGTGTGTCACAAAGACAGAATTTTGCTCCAGAGACACTGATCCTTAGAAATATGCATTTTGCAAATGTAACATACATTAAAACGCTCCTTTTAGGATGTAGAGTCCAGTGGGTTTTGGAAAATGCCCGTAGTCTTCTCTCTACCCCCAGGGTCATGAGGCAGAAGAGTGCCATCAGCCCCTCTCCCAAACCCCCCTGTAGCCACCACCCCCCAATCTAACTCCTGGCGTCCACCGCTCTGGTTTCCATCCTTATATTTCGTCTTTTCCACAATGGTACATAAATGCATTCATACAATATGTAGCTCTTGGGTCTGACTCCAGTAACTTCAAAAACTGCATTTTGGATTTATCTATGTTTTGTGTGAATCAGTAATGTTTTCTTTTATTCAGCATTCCAGTCGTAGGTGAAGAAAATCTGGCTTGTTTCCAGTTGTTGACAATTAGGAATATGGCTGCTTTAAGCCTTAGTAGGTAGATGTACGTGTGAATGTAAGTCTCATTTCATGTATCTCCATAGCTAAGAGCAGGATTGCTGAGTCATATGGAAAACGTATGTTCAAATTTATGAGACACTGAACAAGAACTGCTTTCCAGAATGAGTTTACCATTCTGTGTTTCTATAAACAACGTATCAGAGGTCAAGTTTCCCAAATCCTCAAATGCACTTGGTATTGACAGGCTTTTGTATTTTTTTAACGATTATTTGGTAAACCACTTTTTTGAAGTATGATTGACATACAAAAAGCTGTGCCTATTTAATATATACAACTTGTTGAGTTTAGAGATAAGTATACAGTGAAACCATCACTGTAACCAATGCCACAAACATATTATTTTTATTCAGTCTATTGCATGCATAGTTTTATCTCATTGTGATTTTAATTGCATCACCTTATTGACTGAAGATGTTGATTGTCTCTTCATGTACTTATCCATATATCTCTTTTGATGAGGTGTTTGTTGAGGTCTTTTTCTCATTTAAATTATATGTATATATATCTATATATTTCTTATCGCTGAGTTTTCAGAGGTTTGTATATACTCTGATTACAAGTCCTTTGACAGAAATGTGATTTGCAAATGTTTTCTCTCAGTCTGAGGTTTGTTATTTTTATTATTTTAGCAGTGTCTTTTGCAGAGGTAAGTATTCAGTTGTGATAAAGTGTAATTTTTCATTATTCAAAAGTTTATGGATTGTGATTTTCATGACATATCTAAGAACATTTTGCCTCACCGAATCACAAAGATTTTTCTCTTCATCTATAACTTGTTTGTTTTACTTTTCACATGAAGGTCTTTGGTCCATTTTGATTCATGTTTTATATAAAGTGTGAAGTATTTGTCAAGAATCATTTTTTGCATATGTCCATCCAGTTGTTCCAGTGTTATTTGTTAAAAGGCTACTCTTTCTCCATTGAATTTCCTTCCATCTTGATTGAAAATCAGTTGACTTTATTGCTGTGACTTTATTTTAGGACTCTCTCTTCTTTTCTATGGATCTATCTATTCTCTTGCCAATAAAAGAGTGTCTTGATAACTGTTATAAGTCTTGAAATTGGATAGTGTGAGTCCTTGAAATTTTTTCAACTTTTCAGAATTGTTTGGGCTATTGTAGTTCCTTTATCTCATCATATAAATTTGAGAATTAGCATGCTGATAGCTACATTACAATCCTACCGGGATTTTGAGTGGGATTGTATTGAATTAGTAGAACAATTAGGGGAGAATTAACATCTGTCAAAGAAGAACCCCAGACTCCTAAAGGACAGCAAGGAATAACCACTCTACAACTCTGTATGCGGTAATAATACACAATGGACAGAATAAGTTTGTTTCTCACAGTACAGCAAAGAATATGAGCATCATCACGGCTGTTCCATTTCCTCTTGCCCCCAAAGACCATGTGGTGATAAGTAGGCCGGGTGGAGGTTATATATCACGTGGCTGTTGCTGCCACTGAGGACGTAGATACCAGGAGTCAGCATATTGTAGCAGCAAACAAGTCAGTCATCCTTTCCCAGGGGTGAGCATCTGCAGGCTAGCCGTGCTGTGGTCTCATTGACCTACTTAGTTGCCTATATATATGACCAGCTGCAGAAACTTCTTAGGTTCAGAAGACAACAATTCTTGCATCCAGCAAGAGCATGCGGTGACATTGAGGGCCCAGGAAAGACCATGGCTATGAATATTACTTTTACAATATTGAATTATTCTGGTACAGGAACATGGTATATCTCTCTGTATTAATATCTTCTTCAGTTTCTTTCATCAGTGATTTCTTGTTTTGAGCATCGAGGCCCTGCATACATTTGATTACATTTATACCCCCATGGAGATTTTGTCCATGACAACCTTCATATTACATATTGAACAACTGAGTCAAAGACAGCTGAGGGACATGCCCAAGGAAACATGTTGACCTGGGAAAGAATAATAATAATAGTAATAATAATAATAATAATAATAATAATAATAATAAAGACACTTACATAATGCTTCATGTCCTTCACTTCATGCTCACTATGTGCCAGGAATTTTTCTAAGCTTTTAACACACATGAATTCAGCTAATCTTTATAAGAGCCCTTTAAAGTAGGAGCTGGCATAATCACCCTTATTTTACTAATGACCAAGCAGAAGAAAAGGAGCATTAATAACTGCCAGCAAGAGGCAGACCTGTTATTTGAAGCCATGCAGTCACTCTCCAGTGTCCCTGCTTTAATCATCTCATTACTTACGTATATAATGGCAGATAAATACATATCCATAGCTTTTACTTCCTTTGTTTTGTAAGTGTCCAGTGTTCTTCCTGGGAATTAGATGACTAACCCAGGCCCACGTGTGAATGTAAAGAAGGATTGAGAGGGGATGGGTGGGAGAGACTATTTGCCTACCAGCTCTCTCAGACCTTCAGTCTATAGCTATGGGACAAGTTTCTTCTCTACTCTTATTTCATCTGAAAATATTTCTACTGGGAATAAAGGAGAAGAGGCTATGACCACACGTAGAAACCGACTTGGGGGCCAAAGATGATTGGGCAAATACACATATTTTTGAGTCTTTTATATTTATGGATGATGTGGGACTTCTTACAGTTCTGTGAGATGCAGACTCGATGCAGACTTGACTCATTGTTTTATGTCTGTGTGTTTTGAAAACCGATAATGTTTCATTGCTCCCAGCAGGAGCAATACACCGGGCTCGGGGTATGTGTGGTCTGCCATGAGGAAATCATGGTGATTGGCAAGCCAGAAGGAAAGGGGTGTTCTGGAGGCCAGCTCCAAGAGCTCCTAAGATATACTTCTGGGAACGGGTAAAGGAGCCATGGAAGCTACTGCCATTCTGCCAATAAGATGAAGAAATTCTTGGAAATCTATCTGCCCATCACAGTTGATATCCAATTTCTTCATCATGCAGTCAAGGACACGGGGGTCCTTCTGGTTCTTTGTGAAGGCAACACGATCGGTATTCAGGAAGCTTAGGAAGTCAGTCTTGGACAGAAGGCACTTGGTACTGTCCTTTCCAGCATCCTTCTGGAAAACAGCAATCAGAGACTGGATGCATCGCTCAATCTCTGTAGGGCTGGACATTTTTGCCATGTCAGAGTGGAGGAGGCACGGAGGCTATAAGCAGGGAGCAGCACGGTGAGCTCAACTCATTTTTTAAATTAGAGGAGGCAAGATAGGCCCCTGAATTCTGGAGGACTTGGGGATGTCCAGCTTAAGTGTCCCTGACCTCTTAATTTACTTGTAATCTCCAATCATAGCAAGTATCTTGCAGAAGTATATGGTTTTCCAAATTTTCCAACTGGTCGATCCGTAAGCTTTTCTATCACCTGGTTTTCATGCTCGTACACCAAGAATGTCTTTTGGTCTTGACATTCATTTACCTATTTTCTTCCGTGTTATCTTAGGGTGTTTGTCCAGGCCAGAAAAATCCATACTTGTGGAGGCCTGTGGCTTAGAATGGAAAGTTGGGAAAAAATCCTTCCTACAACCAGCTCTCTGATAAAAGGCTGAGAATTTCAGGGATGAGAGGAGAAACAGGACGTTTCTAGGCTCTAGGTTCTTTTTTTTTCTTTGGAAATCAATTCAGGTAAATTTTCTAGTTTTTTTCTTCTCTGGGGAAGGAGGAGGAAAGGGGATTTCTTCTTTCTACTTGGCAAATACCAGTTACTCATTCCTTATCTCCCTGGAGATTTTTGCATGTTTTCTCTGTTTCTTTTGTGGTTTGGTCATTAAGATTTGCAACTCCAAACAATGGTGTATTAATTTTCAATGGCTGCATAACAAATTATTGCAATCTTAACAGCTTAAAACAATACACACATTTCTTATCCCAGTTTCTGTGGGTCTGGAGTCTGTACATAGTTTAACTGAGTCCTTGGCTTAAGGTCTCACAAGGCTGAAATCAAGGTCTCGTCTGGAGTAGTGAGCTCATCTGTAGCTCAAGGTCATCTTCCAAAAGTGACAAAATTCCTTTTCTTTCAGCTACAGGACGGGGGCTCTCACTTCCTAGGGATCCCTGCTGTTCCTTGGCATGTGACTCTGTCAGAAACATGGCAGTTTGCTGTGTCAAAGCTGCTCTCTTATCTGTGGCCTCTATATCCTCTTTTAAAGAGGTTACCTAATTAGGTCAGGTCCACTCAGGATAATCTACCTTTTGATTAAATCAAAATCAAAAGATTAGTGACCTTAATAACATCCGTACCATCCCTTTGGGTATAAAACATGACATAATCATGGGAATGGTATCGCATAAAATTCAGAAGTCCTGCTCACTCGAAAGGGGGCAGATTATGCACAGCACACGCATGGGGACTCATCTTCAAGACTGTCTAAGAATTGTGCCTCCCACTAAGGGCCTTGGAAGCTTGAGGTCCAGCTTTGGGATGGAGAAGGATTTGGTGGGAACCAAAGTTGATGGGAACTTCAACTTTGGAGGAAAACAAATCCTATATAAAGCATCACTTACAAAGACGCGAACATCAACAGATGAAGATATATTTTGTCTGAGTGAGAGAAGAAAGAAGAAAGGATGTTTCTCTCAGCCTGAAAACCTACAAATCAAGCATGCAGCAGGTAAGGGGATACTACTGCAGGGAGAGATGGAAGGGGGAGGGCGTGGGAGTGGGTGTTCATAGATTTTTTTTGGTGTAAATCCTGGGGGCCACACATGGGCTGGAAATATCAGGTGACGGGGAAAGTAACGTGGCTGGAGAGTATTTGGGCAGGCTCACCACATTTGACCATGCTTTGTGCAGTGCCTCACTCCAAAGGGTGCCATTCAGGTATACTACATATGATTGGCACTTTTTTGAGTGTGGTAATTCACAATATTTACAACCACATGTGGTGGCCCCGGGGGAGGGAAGGAGGTGGTGTGATTTTTCTGGGCACAGCTGCACTCAGTTTGGCCAAATCACCGTCCTGTCTGAAGTCTGTTAAATGCCTCTGGGAAGACCATACCTAGGATCTGAGGGCTCTTGGGAAAACTTCCCATCCGGGTTCTTTAAGTATTTGTGTACCTTTGTCCAGAAAGGGCCTGAGTGCCTTGGAACAAGATTTGGGTTGGATCCATCATGCTCCCTCTGTCACTCTTTTCCCTTTTGTACACTAAGGCCACTTCTTAGGAACCTGGAAGCTCTTCCTTCGTTAATATCCTCTCTGAAATCACTCTATCAGGAACAGTTCAGGGGGTGACCAGCACTTTTCATTCAAAGTGTTTGCACACACTTTGCTATTAACTATTTTTGTGTGTTTTCTGTGAAAATCTAAATGCTTGTTGAAGTGTTGAGAGGTTTCACTTCTCAGATCTTTGGAACTAAAGACATACTGCAGAGACTTCCCTCTCTGTTCTTAAGGGATCCTTTCTACACCCAGCTCCTTCAAAGAGAGACTAAAAGCGAGAGACAGGAAGGTGAAAGATAGTGTTTCAAAACAGGAGTCCGTTTCAGAACTGCGCTTATTTTGGGGAAGCACTTTGTATATTGCTCTTTCCGATGCTGGGAAGTGAGTACTGATCTGGATGTCGCCAGCCCTTGAATCTCTCAGGGATCACGTCCTCACTGCCTGATTTCTGCTGTCTTGTGAACTGTTGCTTCCTATATTCTGATAGTTTTTTTCCATTGTGTGGGGCAGAAGTATAAATGAATTCCCTGTAATGTCATCTTAGTTGGAAAGGCACAACGCACACACAGGTGGTGGCCCCCAAATTGGCAGGTGTTTCTTAGCATTCAGACAGCTGCTTTCTTCTGAGCTAGGTAAAGAAAAAAACCTTCTTTGTTTCTTTTTTTAAAATTGGGAAATATTGGGGAACAGTGTGTTTTTCCAGGACCCATCAGCTCCAAGTCAAGTCATTGTTTTCAATCTAGTGTGGGGGGGGGGCGCAGCTCACTGACTCATGTGGGAATCGAACCAGCGACCTTGGTGTTATGAGCACCGCACTCTAACCACTGAACCAACTGGCTGCCCCTTCCCCATTTCAATACTGGCCTACCTCAAGGAACTTCCTTAAGTGCCTCCTAACATGCAGAACCTAGAGACTAACATCCCAAGGGAGCAGCTTCCCATATAGATCATGCAGTGATTTAAATTTCTTTGTCTGAAAGTGGCCTGACCAAATGGAAACAAGATTCACTCGAAGAACAAAGCCTTCCCGGCCTCTCTGTCTTATCATCCCTTTTCTGCTCTGTAGAACCTAATTTTCTCCCTTTCTCCCCAAACTCATGACCTTTTTACACCTCTCAATCCCCTTCACTATCTTCAAAACCTTTCCCCTTTTGCACGCCAAATCCCCCACAGCTGGACCTTAGCGAAGCTCAGGGATTGAAGCCCTTTCTTTCTTCACGGACCTAAAACCTTTCCTTTCTTTTGGATGTGCTTTTGGATCTTATGTGACATTGCCACGTGATCCAACATTTCCCAAAACGTTTACTCTCTACACTCTTTGACTTGCGTTCTTTTCCCCTCGAATTTCTATGTTAAGGGACGAAGGGGCCAGGAGGAACCAGTGCTTAGGTCGCCTTAGAACGATGAAATATTAATTGGTTTCTATATCTCACTTTGGATGTCCCTTCTTAACCTAGTGGGGAGAGAGCTGTAAACTTGTAAGGCCTCAGCATTGGAGCAGTGTATGGAAATCAGCTTGTGTCTTTTACATTTCTGTGTAGGGAAATGAGACTTTCTCGGTGCTTCTCTCCTTTAATCCGCAATAGGGGTTGACTTGGCAATGTGTGTTTTGGGAAATTTGCTGCCCACCTTAAACAGGGGAATTTAGATTGAGGAGAAAAGAAGAGGAAAAAAATCTCTATTTTATCAACAACTCGCGTTACTGACACTGTACTTAGAGTGGTCTTGTTTTGAGGTGGTATGATTTTCTTTATTTTTATTTTAGTTTTGGTGTATTTTGGCAAGGTGCTTATGTTTTTGTGGGTCCTATATATTTGGAATTTTTGGAGGGGGTTTAAAAATTGTGGTTAAATATACAGAGGGTGCCAAAAACAAATGTATGTGCATTTTAAGAAAGGAAAAAACTGTTATTAAAATTACGCTGATAGTAACCACTTTGAGTATGTCTTGTAACTGCAGAAGTCAAACATGACTTGTATTCATCTTTTGTTATCGGTATATATTGAGTATTACAGTTTTAATACAGTTTTGAATTTGGCTGTTCTAGGTACTTTAGATAAGTGGAATCATACAGTATTTGTCCTTTTGTGTCTGGCTTATTTCACTTAGTGTAATGTCCTCCACGTTCATCCATGTTGTAACATATGTCAGAATTTCCTTCCTTTTTAAGGCAGAATAATATCTCATTGTATGTATAGACCACTTTTGTTTATTCCTCGAAGGACATTTGAGTTGTTTCCATCTTCTGACTATTGTCAATAATGATGCTATGAAAACGGGTGTAGAAATATCTCTGCTAGTCTCTGCTTTACATTATTTTGGGGATATACCCAGAAGTGGAATTGCTGCAACATATGGTAATTCTCTTTTTTTTTTTTTTTGAAGAACCGGCATACTGTTTTCCATAATGGCTCCACCATTTTGCCATCCCACTAGCAATGCACAAAGCTTCCAATTTCTCCATATCCTCATTGACACTTGTTATTTTCTGTTTGGTTTTTGTTTTTTATAATGTCCATCCTCATGGGTACGAACTGGTATCTCATTGTGGTTTTGCTTGCATTTTCCTAATGATTGGTGATATTGAGAATCTTTTCATGTGCTTGTTGACTGGGAATTTTTAAAAACTGTTTTTATTTTATTTTTGATTTTTTGTGTACAGATGTGGATTTGAGACTTAGACTTGAGTCATTTAAGTCTACAGAGAGCAATGGAGGTGCCTGAATGCTGGGAGACTCAGGGCCATCCAGATTAAATGTCACTCACCTCATTTTCCCTTTCTCTAGGGCAAGTAATTTAGCTAATTGTGTATTTTACTGAGTACAAATATCTCCCTCTCTACAGACTCTTGTTTGACTCATCTCCTTCACTCTTAAAATTGAGCTGGTTTGCTGTGTATCGAATGGTTTCACCTGTTTGCTTCTACTTTCTCTCAGCCTCAGGTTTTAAAAGGGGAAGACAGACCCCTGGAAACCCGTCCTCAACCTTGGAGACTCTTGGAAAAGTTGAGAAAATCCAGAGCTGGGAAGGAAAAATCATACACTCATAGGCTGTAAGCTCATCTTCTCTCCTGACTCCAGGCAAGGTAAGTGGTCTATGTCCTCTCCAGGAATGACAGAGAAAGCAAGATTTCTGCCCTGTGAATCCTGACACCACCTCAATTGTCTCCCCTTTTCTCTCTTGAGTTTCCTGCATGTTCACCTTGCTTCTTTGGGGCTTTTGGGTTAAGCTCCAGAACTCTACAAGGAATGGGAAGATTGGAACACAGAGGGTATGTTGGGGAAAACTTGAGCTGGGTGGAAAGCAACCCACTTTTAATATGCCATTCCTAACAACTTGAACATCAACAGAAAAATGTTGACAGGGCTCTCTCTTACCCAAAGAAGAGCAAAATGGAGGAAGGCTTGTTATCGTTCAGGCCTGAAAACCAGAACATTAAATAGGCAGCAAGTAAGGGGAGACTGAGTCAGGGAGGGTAAGAGAAGAACAGTGGGGTGGTGATTCACGTGCTGGAAATTCACAGTTGGATGGCAACGACACGTATGTATGTGGGCGGGACCACCACCTTCAGCTGAGTTTGGAACGCCCCACTCCAAAAGTTGTCATTCCCATAAACAAAAACACGATTGTCATTTTTTGGTAGAGTGATGCATATCATGCAAGAGATGTATGTGGCTGTAGGGGTGAATGTATATACAAGCTACATACACAGAGCTGCCCTCCCTTGGGTCCACACACTCTCCTCCCGTCGCTGGGCTGCCTCAGTTGTCCCTTAAGCAGAGCTGGGGGGCGAAGCAAGACCTAGGGACGGAGGGCTCCTGGGGAAAGTCAGCCAGGGAGGTTTTCCAGGGGTTTGTATACCCTTCTCCAAAGAAGGTTGCCCGCACAGACGTACACTTTGTAGCGAGGGTGTGGCTTTCCCTCTTTGTGCATTCATTCAGAGCTTCTATTGTTTGCAGTTCCCAAGCTTTTCCCTTTTCCTTGGGGGCTTTTCAAATACCCTCCTACCTGAGAAGCTTCTTTTAATACCCAAAAGCTCTTTTTCTCTTTCAGGATTGAGGACAAGTCTTACCTCAGAGGTTTGGATGCACCTTCTTCCTTGGAAAAAGATACACCTTTTCCTACAAAGTCTCGTGTGTGTGTGTGTTTTTAAGTATGTTTTAAAAATATATGTTTATGTGTATCTTTATGGATTCTTTCTGAATTCCCCTTAATCATAGGAGTTAAGAAGACGCCTAGAACTTTTCATTTGGTTAGTTCCTTTTACTCTATTTAACATTTTAGTTTTCAAATTCCATGAACGGATACACGGAGGGGAAGGCGCTAATCTCAGACCTCTTGAGAATGAGGACATGTCGCTTTGTCTTTCTCCTCCCACATTTCTTGAGTTGTTCCTTCTTAACCCAAGGTCTTCACAAAGCAAAACAAGTCACAGAGGGAAGATGGATGACACGAGACCCTTGGAGACCATCTGCAGGATGGGAGCGGAAACTGGGAAGCAGATTCTATACAGTGCAGGCAAATGGGGCTGGGGAGCGTTCATTCTGATGTCCCCTCCCAGGTGAGTTCCCACAACCCACATCATATCAGTGCATTGAAGGGACAAGGGGAAGTTGGTGGAATTTTCCGGTCATCTCAAATCTGTTGCATGTTGTACCCCCGCTCCAAATCTTGGGGGAAATTTAGATTATGACTAAGAAGAAGAGAATTTTTCTCTATCACATCCTCAAATTTGTGCCAGGCAGTGACAATGATGCCATTGCAAATTGTCCTTAGATTTCATTGTGTGCTTATTTTTGAAAAGATGTGAGAGTTTGTGTGTGAGTGTGTGTGTGTGTGTGTGTGTGTGTGTGCATAAGTTAGTTGAATTGCTCCCGTACATAGTGAATTGTTTGAATTTGGTTTGAGCTTTCAGATTGTTTTTGGTTAGTAATATTGATTTGGACTTTGGTACCTGGTTTTATTATGTGCTCGTTTCTTTGCTTTTTTGTGATTATTTTGCTTAAAATTGTGCATTCATTTGCAGAATCTGAGTGTATTTGTTTTTAAAATCTGGCCTTTGCTTTGTTAATTACTGTTTTTTATTTCTGTTTCAGTCCATGGCATTTGGGGTTGTTATTGTTTGCTTGTATGCTTGAGGGGTTTTTTCATTAGAATTTTGGTTTGTTTAGTGAATATCTTGTTTTTGGTTTTGGAGGTCTATTATTTTTTAATTATTTGTTTTTGGTTCATATCTGGGTGTTTTTGCTTGTTTCTGATTTGGTTTTGATGTATGTTTTGTTTGATTTGTTCTGAGAGGTACTCTGGAGTTTTCTTTGTGGGTCTGTGTCTGTGTGTGTTTATTTTCCTTGTGTTTTACGATTTTTTTTTTAATTTGTATGATTTTTGTTTGGTGGGTTATGCTGGTTTTTCCTCTTTAATATTTGTGTGGGCTCTTCAAGTTTTGTTTTGTGGGTATTCATATGTGTTTATTGTACTGGGGGTTTGATTTGTGCAAGTTGTGAGAGTTTGTTTGGGTTTTGTATGTTTTGCCTCAGTATCTGTGTATGCTTGTATGCTTTGGTATTTGCAGTATACTTTCTTTTTGATATATTCATTTATTGTTTTTGTTTGGACTTCCTTGTAGCTATATTTATTTTTAGTCCTGTTTATTGAGCTTGGCTTCTGTGGAGGATAATTGATAGTGCTGTTTTTTAAAAAATCTTATTGGTTTTGTTTCATTATTGATTTATATGTGCCTTGTTTTTCTGACGGATTTTTTTAGTTTATAAAAGTTTTGGTATACAGGGGTATAAATTGTTTTGTTAGGCATGGATTATTTGTTGATTTTTTTTTTTTTAGCTTAGATGGTATTTGTTTTTTTTTATTTGTGTGTGGTTTGGAGATTTTTGTATTAAGGGATGGCTTTATTTTGGGGAATGACTTTATTTTTGGCTGTTCCAGGTCTTTCCATTTCCATTTAAAAAGCATTATCAAGGTATCATTTAAAGTCTACAATTTGTTACATTCTAGCATATTTCTATACCCATGAAATCATCACCACAATCAAAATAGGAAACGTTATCCGTTATTTCCAAAGATTCTTCCTGCCCCGTGGTGATCCCTCATTCTTTCCCCTCCCCTTACCCAGGCAACCATTGGTCTGCTTTGAGTCACTAGACATTACATTTCATTTTCCAGATTTTTATCAAAACGATCACAGAGTAAGTATATACCTTTTGTCTAGTTTATTTCCCTCAGCATCATTATTTTGAAATTCATCCATACTGTTACATGAATCAATAGTTCATTTATTTTTATGCATTCCATTGTGTGGATATCCCACTTTTTTTTAATGCATTCATTAAATAGGCATTTCTCTTTACTTTGGAGTGATTTTGCCTTTGACTATTAGAAATAAAATAGCTGTGAGCCTCGGTGTAAAATATCGTTATGAAAATATGCCTTAATTCTCTTTGAAAGACTGGGTAAGATAATATAGTAGGCATATGTCTACCTTTTTTAAGAAACTAACTGATTTCTAAAGTGGTTATACTGTTTTACATTCCACTTACCAGTTTATGAGAGTTCCGTTTGCTCTGCACCTTTGGTGGTACTTTTTATTGCCTACCATTTTAATTTTAGCCATTCAAATAGATGTTTCCTGGTGTTTCGTTATGGTTTTAATATGCATTCCCCTATTTACTAATGATGTAGAGCATCTTTTCACGTGAGCAATCCCCATCCCTATATCTGTTTTGGTGAAGTGCCTATTCAAATCTTGTCCATTTTTAATTGTATTTGATTTGTTATGAATGAGTGCTGAGAATTCCTTATAAAAGTCCTTGCTCAGATATGTGATTTGCACATATATTCTGCCATTCTCTACCATGTGGGGTTTCTTTTCATTCTCTTCAACAGTATCTTTCAAAGAGCAGAACTTAATTTGGGTGAGACCCAATTTATACATCATGATTCGATTTTTGTATATATTGCCAAATGATTATCACAATAGATCTAATTAACATCCATCACACATAGTTACAAAGTATTTTTTCTTGTGATGATAACTTTTAATCTGTCTTAGCAATTTTCAGATATACTACAGAGTATTGTTAATTATAGTCACCATGTTGTACATTACATCCCCAGGATTTATTTACTTTATAACTGGAAGTTTGTACCTTTTGATCAACCTTCACCCAGTTCATCCACACTGCACCCCCACCTCTGGCAACCACCAATCTTCTCTCTGTCTCTATGAGTTTGGCTTGGGGATTTTATGTTTATTTGTTGGTTGGTTTTCGATTCCACATATAAGTGAGATCATACAGTATTTGCCTTTCTCTGTCTGACTTAATTCACTTAGCATGATGCTCTCAAGTTTCATTCATGTTGTCACAAGTGGCAAGATTTCCTTCTTTTTATGGCTGAATAATTTTCTGTTGTATATATACACCACATTTTCTGCATCCGTTCATCCATCGATGGATACTTTGTTTCTGTGTCTTGGCTATTGTGAATAGTGCTGCGGTGAACATAGGGTGCAGCCATCTTTTTGAGTTAGTGTTTTCGTTTCCTATGGATACATACCCAGAAGTGGGACTGCTGGGTCATAAGGTAGTTCTACTTTTAATTTTTTCAGGAAACTCCATACTGTTTTCCATAGTGGCTGCACCAGTTTGCAATCCCACCAGCAGTGCACCAGGGTTCCGTTTTCTCCACATCCTCGCCAACATTTGTTTGTTGATTTATTAATGATACCCATTCTGACTGGGGTGAGGTGGTATCTCATTGTGGTTTTAATTTGCATTTCCTCGATGATTAGTGATGTTGAGTACCTTTTTATGGACCTATTGGCCGTTTGTATATCTTCTTTGGAAAGATGTCTATTCGAGTCCTTTGCCCATTTTTAAATTAGACTATTTGCTTTTTTTTTTTTTTTTTTTTTTGCTATTGGGTTGTTTGAGTTCCTTATATGTTTGTGATATTAATGCCTTATCAGATATGTTTTGAAGATATTTTCTTCCATTCTGTAGGCTGCCTTTTCCATTTGTTGTTTTCCTATGCTGTGTAGAAGCTTTTTAGTTTGATGTAGTCCCACTTGTTTAATTGACTTTTTGTTGCCTATGCTTTTAGTACTTAACCAAAAAATCATTGCTAAAACCAATGTCAAGGACCTTTTCCCCACTAGCAGTTTTATGGTTTCAGGTCTTACAGGTATGGGTCCACTTTCGTTCTTCTGTATGTGGATATCCATTTTCCCAGCACCATTTATTGAAGAGACTGTCCTTTCCCCATTGTGTGTTCTTGGCACTCTTGTCAAAGATTAGTTGACTGTATAGGCATGGGTTTATTTCTCGGCTCTCTCTTCCGTTCCTTTGGTCTTTGTGCCTGTTTTGATGCCAGTTCTCTCTCTCTTTTTTTTTAATGTCCATTTTTTTGTTTAAGGAGGACACAACTCACAGTGGCCCATGCATGGATCGAACCAGCAACCTTGGTGCTATTAGCACCACGCTCTAACCAACTGAGCTAACCGGCCACCCCTATGCCAGTCTTCTTGCTCATTTTGAGGTGTCACCTGTAACCCAGGACTCTCCCAGCAGAGAGTGAGCAAGCACCAAGCCCTGGATGGCAGCACGAGCAGTGTCATTTGTCCCTAATATGCACTGGGCTGCAACAGGTATTCCCTTGAAGTTTGTTCTCATCTTTGGTTTGCACTTATTGAGGAGAAAAGTCATTTTTAGTGTGTATGTTTTGGGGTTTTTTATTTGTGTGAAGGAATATGTTATGGATTTTTTGTTTATTTTTTGTTTTTTATTTATAGAATTCTTGTGTTGTTTTCATTTATCATTTCATTGAAATTTGGTTTCTGCGTTATTTTTTATTGTTTCTTTGCTTGTTTGCTTTTAGGGGTTTGTTTCCTGTGAAGTTTTGTGGATTTGAATTTATTGTATTTGGTGCATCCTATTTACTGCTCTGTTGGTTGGTGTGTTTTTAATGTGTGTTATTTAGAAATTTCAGTAGTATTTTTTATTGTTTGCACTGTACTGTGTGTGTGGCTTATCTTTTGATTGGTTTCATTACTTGCATTTTTATATACAAGTGTGTGCACGTATTGGTACGTGTTACATGTGTTTGCATATGTAGGATTATTAGACATGCTTGTGTGTGCTACATGTGTTTGTATGTGTTGCATGTGTTGTGTGTATTATATGTGCTTGTGTGTGCTACATGTGTTTGCATGTGTTGATGTATTAGGTGTGTTTGTATGTTACATGTGTTTACATGTGTCACAAATGCTTGTGTGTGTTGCATGTATTAGATGTGCTTGTGTGTGCTTACGGGTGTTTGTGTGTGTTGCATGTGTTTGCACATGTTAGCTGTGTTTTCTTGTGTGACATGCATTGCTTTGTCTTCATGTTGATTTTCAGGTACATAGCGTTGCTGCTTTTGCTGCTGCAGACCTCCATCTCTGCCCAGAGGATGCCAAGGTAAAGCCCACATGGGGGTAAAGGAGAATCCAGGGGTGAAGATTACTCTGTCCAGCACCTTGCCAACCGAACTCTATCAGGTCTGCAATATCTAGATAAGATGACTGAGTTGTGTGGTCCTTCCTATTTAACAACCAACTTTTGGGAAATACAAAGTAGTTTTTCGTGTGCCAACTATATTAAATTGAAAGCAAGCAGAATAATGTAGGCAAGGATTCTAAGTCCAAGAGGAAGAGGGAAAGGGGACGGAAAGGGGAAGGAAGGAAAAGGAGAGGAAAAAGGAAGGAAAGGAAGAAGAAAAGGGAAGGAGGGAGAGAGAGAGGGAGGGAGGGAGGAAAAGCGAAGGAAGGAAGGAAGAGGGAAGGAAGAGGAAAAAGGCATATTTTCTCTCAGTCCTGAAATCTGTCCCATTAAATGTGCAGCACTCAGGGAAAGGAAGAGAGAGGGGAGCACAGCGGTTGCTATCTAGGTCTTTTGGGTATATTCTGCTGATCCCGCACTGACCGAGAGTGTTGGGGTGTTGACTGAACTGGCACAGTGACGGAGGGCTGTTGGGCTCTGGACAGTATCAACCCATCAGCTATGCTGTGTGCAGTGCTCCACTTCAGGACGTGCCATCCATGTGGCTAAAATTATGATTGGCACTTCTTAGAGTGAAGTAATGCACAACAGGCACAACCTTGGCTCTGGCCTTAGGACAGGATACATGGCTACCTGCACACACAGGTCACTTCTTGGATCTGGGAACCAGCCACTCAGTGCTGGTTCCGCTCACGGGACATTGTAAAGAGCCTTTGAAACCCTAGGGAAGGAAGGTCCCGGGAAGAGCCTCACGTGTAGGGTGTTCAGGGCTTTAGACCCTGTCAGGGCTGCCACCGTCAGCCACGCTGGGTGCAGTGCCCTACTCAGGAAGGCACCATTCATATAGACTGATATATGAATGGCACCTTTCTGAGTAGAGTAATGTGCCGTGTGGACAACATTGGTGGTGGCATCGGAAATGGTGGCTGGAGCTTTCGTCACACAGCTGCAGTCCTTTCAGCCCTGGGACTCACCCTTCAGGGATGGGCCAACCCCCAGTATTCCCTGAAGCACCGCTTCAGATATCTGACCCAGAATTGGAGGTCCCCTGGGAAAGGGGGCCCATGTAGGTTCTTTGGATATTTATAGCTCCTTGTCCACGAAAGGACTGACCACACTTGGAACAATATTTTAGGTAGAAACATGAGCCTCCTTCTCTTGTGCTTTAGTCTTTCCTCTGTGCACAATCCAAATACACTGTTCTGCCTTCAAAATTCCTGAGAAGTTTACATCTGTTAGTTTACCTGACAGTATTCAAGCCTTCATTTTTGGTAGCCCAAGCACCCTCCTGCCCGAGCCTGCTGAACCCCAGACTCCTTTATGGAGTGACACTGCCTCCCTCCTCAAGGCTTAGAGGCTCCCCAATTCCTTTGAATATTCTTGTGTACCCTTGATGATGCCATCATATCAGTACAGATATATATATATATATACACATATATACATATATACATATATATGTACAAGTATATATATATATATATATACTTGTACACACCCACTGCTATACCTATCTATCTATCTATCATGATTGACATTGGTTTATTATAAAGAATTATTACAGAGACTGTACAATCCCAAGCTCTGCAGGGTGAGCCAGCAAGCTGGAGACGCAAAAGAACCAGCAGTGTAGTTCTAGTCTAAATGCCAGCAGCCTTGAGACCCAGGCAGAGTCAGTGTTTCAGTTCAAGTCCAAAGGCAGGAAAAAAACTGATGTCTTAGCTTGAAGGCAGTCAGGAAGGAGGAATTCTCTCTGACTTAGTGAAGGGTGACCCTTTTGGTTCTGTCCAAGCCTTCAACTGGTTTGGTGTGGCCCACCCACATTAGGGAGGGCAATCTGCTTTACTCAGTCTACCAATAGTAAATGTTCATTTCATCGAAAATGCCCTCACAGAAACATGCAGAATATGTTTGACCGAATACCATAGTACACTGTGACCCAGTCAAGTTGACACATAATACTAACCATCACAGGTACACCCCTTTTGAGCTTGGAACCCATATGCGTCTCTGTAAAGTAAACTTAATGTTTCAATGAAGACAAGAACAAGGTCATATTTCTGCCTAACATACTATACCTATCCCGTGTACAACTAAATATACACTAACCTTTTTCCCAGAAGAGGAGGTGAAGTCCTTGATGTTTACTTTATAACTGAAATACTAGGATGCAAACTTTAAAATATTTAATAACTATGATTTAAAGTGAATATATTTATATGTATATGTGTGTGTGTATATATATATATAGAGAGAGAGATGTTCACTTTACATGATAAAGGGATAAGGGAGGGAAGAAAAGAAATATATTGGCTATATAATATACACTAATATATTCATACCAAAATCAGGAGAAAATACAACAATTGCACATTTCTGTTACCGGTCACCTGGTTGTAGTTTTTTTTTTTTTTTAATTAAAGCTTATTGGGGTGACAATGGTTAGTAAAGTTACACAGGTTTCAGGTGTACAATTCTGTATTACATCATCTATAAATCCCACTGTGTGTTCACCACCCAGAGTCAGTTCTCCTTCCATCACCGTATATTTGATCCCCCTTACCCTCATCTCCCACCCCCCACCCCCTTACCCTCTGGTAACCACTAGACTATTGTCTGTGTCTAAGAGTTTTTGTTTCTTTGTCTGCATTGTTTCTTTGTTGTTTTCAGTTTTATATTCCATGTATCAGTGAAATCATACGGTTCTTGACTTTTTCTGTCTGACTTATTTCACTTAGCATAATAATCTCAAGATCCATCCATGTTGTCGCAAATGGCACTATTTCATCTTTTCTTATGGCAGACTTCATACCTATTCCTGTTAATTAGGCATGGTCTTAGGGTCGTTCTTTCCCCCACAAGGCAGGTTAGTCACAGGTGGGCAGTGAACACAAAGAAATGGTCAGTGCTTTCCCCAGACTCACTTTGTGGTTAATGTTCTGGAAGCTACATAGAGTTCACAGGCAGTATCTTTTCTCATTGTACAAGCAGTTGTACCAGGTAAGCAACCTGCCTTGTTCTCAGCCATACATTTTACTCACATTATTCAAACCTCCTTCTGTAGAATTACTCAAATTCTGCCCTTGCTCAGATACTTTTCCATCTGAACACCAAATCCCTTTACCCTCCCACTGATTTGTTCCACCTTCTCTCTGAGATCCTAGAACTTTACCAGTGCTTAGAAACTCTTCTCTGATGTCACCACGTACAGATGAAGATGGGACCCAGAACTTTTCGTTCAGTCAGTCTCCTTATATTTTTAATGTTAACTTTTTAAAATATTACGTGTGAAGGTATGAAGTCATAAAGGAATCACTTGAGTATGAATAAACACTGCATTAGCTTTTTTCCCCACGGATTTGTCTGAGATTGTTCTTTCTTAACACCGGACGAAGTGAGAGAGAGAGAGGGTGAAGAGAGAGAGGATGGCAAGAGCCACACCTTTGGACATGATCACAGGATGGAAAGAATCCCTGGAAGTAAGTTGTAAATGTTACATTGTTCTGTTGGGAATTGGTGGCACCTGTGATATTGAGCCCATTTTGGGGTGGAGCTGACAACTGTGTTTGTGAATATTTGGGCCCAAATCGAATAGCCATATAGCTTACCCCACTCCAAGCTTTGCGGGAAAGTTTAGGTTGTAATATAAAATCAGAGAAATTGTTCTTTGTCACCTGACATTGTAGGAAGGGCACCTCACAGGCCTAATGCTGTCATTATCTTACGCGCTCCTCCCTGAACTCTCACCATGTCCCGAGTGTTTGTGACGGTGGCTGCTCTGAGTCCTTCCTCATTTGTGTATGTTTATATGATAGTGGTAAGAGTAACATTTAGGTACATTTGCTTTGGGGTTGTAATTTTATGTGGGTGTGCTTATATTGTGTGGACATTTTCATTGGATTGGTTTTGATATTTAGTTTATGGATTTTTATTCTTTACGTTTTCTTCTATTATTTTTATATGTTTAAGTTTGGTTTTGATATGCTATTGGATTTGGTTTGCTGGTATTTTGTTGAGTATTAGATTAGAACTCTTGAGAATGAGATTTTATATCGACTTGATTTACTCTTTTATTTTTATGAGTAGGTGTTTCTACTCATATCAGGGTCCCAAAAGGCAGAAATTGATTTTTAAAAAGGTTATATGCTTTATATACCTACGTTAAGAAATGTAGTAGTATATCCTGTTGCTCACTCCCCCCGTTACACTTTAGTTTTCAGAAAAACTTGTGTCGCTCTTTTTCTAGCTTCTTTCATCAGCATAATTATTTTGAGATTAATCCAAGTTGTGTGTATCAATAATTCAAATACTTTTATGGCTGAGTGATATATGTGTGTGTGTGTGTGTGTGTGTGTGTGCGCGCGCCATGTTTGTCTATATACCTGTTGAGAGACATTTGGGTTGTTTCAAGTTTTTGGCTGTTACAAATAATACTGCAGTGAATACTGATGTATAATTTTTTTGTGCAAACATTTGTTTTAGAATAGCAAGATCATATGGTAAGATTATGTTTAACTTTTTAAGAAACTGATAATCTGCTTTCCAAAGTGGTTGTACTGTTCTTCATTTCCAACATTTCAGTTCCTCCGTATCCTTGACAACACTTGGTATATTTAATCTTTTTCATTTTAGCCATCCTTGTGGGAGTAAAATGCTTTAATTTTCTCTTTCCCTAATAACTAACGATGCTGAGCATTTTATGTGCTCTCTTGCCATTTGTCTGTTTTCTAGAGAACTTGATTTGTAAGGGTAAAAAACTGAAAACCACCCAAATTTCCTTCAATAGGTGTGGTATATCCATTCATTGGAGTACTATTCAGCAACAATAAGAAATGTGTCACTGATAGATACAGCAGTTAGGTTGAATCTGAAAGGCATTTTGCTGATTTAAAAAAGTCAGTCTCAAAAGGTTCCATATTGCATGGCTCCATTTGTATGATATTGTTGAAAAAATAAGCTCATATTAATGAAGAGTAGGTTAATCATTCCGGGGCTTAGGGTTGGAAGAAGGTCTAGCTATAAAATAATAACACAAGGAAAGTATCTAAAATGATGCAACTATTTCTTATCTTGACAGTTGTGATGTGTACCGAAATCTATCTGTGTGTTAAAATCATAGGAACCATCATATACACAAAATTTCAGTTTTACTGAACATGATTTTTTCATTTATACGCTCTTACTATATGCAATTTTTAAAAATTTTTTTAGAGCAGTTTTAGGTTCACAGCAAAAATGAGAGGAAGGTAGAGATATTTCCCATATACCCCCTGCCCCCACCCGGGCACAGCCTCCCCCGCTGTCAGCATCACTCACCAGAGGGGTGCATTTCTTACAGCTGATGACCCTACACTGACACATAATTGGCACCGAAAGTCCATAGGTGACCTTAGTACATTTTTTTCTTAGTCTCAGGTTTTTGCATGTGTGTGCTTTCTCAATTCTCCTATAATTATAGTGCATAGTAATTCACCAGGGAAACTTTATTGATTGACTTTATCTATCTATTTACTCCTAAAAATATTAAATGTATCGTCCTTAGAACATAAAGGCAAGCAATAAAGAGAACTCCACCAAATGGGTACTTAATCCACCTTTCCGTAGAGCTTCTCCACCTGTTAGGTTCTGGTTTCTCGCGGACTATGCCTTTAGCTCTCCTATGGACCATTATGGCCTCTCCTACTTTATGACATCTTTCTATGCATTGCTGTCCCCTTCGCAACCTGATACTAGACCAACCCATATCTTTCTGGACAGGGTGTTATTCTTGTTACTTTTTAGTTGGTGCCGAGCCTCCTGATGAGGCCATTGGATTGATTGTCCTTGAGCCTTTCTTGGACAAAAAGCCATTGATGGTTTGAGAGGCAGGGTGTTAGTACATTACTTTTAAAAACATCTTTGATGTCTGAAGATCTCCATTGAGCATGTTCTCACACCATGTCCCAGTCTTAGTTTGTTAAGCTAAATAACCCCTGGAACATATATTTTTCAGAATGAAACAATGGGAAAACATTATCTCAAACATCATACTCCAGGGCGGCCAGATGGCTCAGTTGGTTAGAGCGCAAGCTCTGAACAACAGGGTTGTCGGTTCAATTCCCACAGGGGCCAGTGAGCTGCACCCTCCACAACTAGATTGAAAGTACAACAACTTGGAGCTGATGGGCCCTGGAGAAACACACTGTCCGCCAATATTCCCCAATAAAATTTTTTAAAAAATCACACTCCAGATTTTGCTTTTTATATCTCATTCTCTAATAACAGGAACCTGGAGTCCTTAGAAAAATGGTTGATTTTAGGGCTAAGGAAGGTTAAATACAAGATGACCCTTGAATAATTTGGAGAATCAGAAATTAAGGAAGTATCCCCCCAAAAAGATGGGGCGTGACAAGTGACCCAACCTGAAAGAATGTCCAGTTGCCAAAGCTGAGCAATTTGATCAGCAAAATCAATAACAATAGTATTTGATTAAAACTCAAATAATAAAGTTAATATTCATGAGTCCATACTAATATAAATAAATTACTGAATAAGTAAATATATGTGGGAGAAGGTACACAATTCCTCACAAGAGTTCTAAACAGTGTATGTAGATACCCGCCTCTTCCAAAGGTGCTTTATACCTCTCCACTTGACTGTGAGCGAGGCTTAGTAACTCATTTCCAGAATGTACTACTTGGAAAGTGAAAGTAGTGACTTCACAGTACAGAAATCTGGCACACAGATACGAGGTTAACCGAGAATTTAAAGGTTAATCATACCAGTGATAACTTACATGGATATACCTCCTGATACGATGCAACGAGAAGGGTGCTGCATCTCTGTGGTATTCTTCCCCAAACTCAGAACCCTAATCTGATTTTTAAAAAACAGAAAAACTCAATTTAAGGGACATTCTAGAAAATGCCTGACCAGTACTCTTCAAAAACAGTTAAAGGGCATGAAAATCAAAAAAGGACTGGGGAATTTTATGATCAGAGGAACAGAAAAAGAAAATTTGTGGAAAAAGTGATAAAATCCAAATAATGTCTATAGTTTTGTTAATGTTATTGTGCCACTGGTACCTTCTGAGGTTTTACTAATATACCATGGTTATTTTAGATGGCAGCCTTCTGGGAAACTGGGTGATGGATGTATGGGAACTCTGTGTACTAAAATTACAACTTTCACACAAGTCTAAAATTACTCCAATGTAACTAAATGTAACAAAAACAAAGAAACAATAACTAAAAAGTGTACATCCAATTCTGTTTCTGCTTGGTACCGTTTCCCTGAAAATAAGACCTAGCCGGACCATGAGCTTTAATGCGTCTTTTGGAGCAAAAATTAATATAAGAACCGGTCTTATTTTACTATAAGACCAGGTCTTTATAATATAATATAATATAATATAATATAATATAATATAATATAATATAAAATACCCAGTCTTATTTTACTATAATGTAAGACTGGGTCTTATATAATATAATATAAGACTGGGGCTTATATTAATTTTTACTCCAAAAGACACATTAGAACTGATGGTCTGGCTAGGCCTTATTTTCGGGGAAACACGGTATATTGAACAATGTGTGGATTTCAAACTGACAACACGAGAAAGTCAGATAAACCCTAAACTCAATTTTTCTTGGGACACCACAGAGATCTAAGGTTACCCATCTATTAAGTAGGTTGACTTTAAGGAAAGGTAGCCCCCTCCAAGAAGAAATGAGATGTAGAGATTAGCTTACCAATGACATAAAGCGAAGTAATTTTACTGGCCTAGCAATTATCCAAGGAACAAGCAAAAACAATGTCCCACTGAGAAAGGAGCAGGGACCTGGAGAGAGATCTCTATGTGGCTTAGGTATGATAGCTGTCAGAGATCAAGGAGTAAAGAAGGAACACTTGAGAAAAATCCTCTGGAACCAGGACATCACCCTAAGAACAAACCATGCTAGAGGAATTTAAAGCTGGATTGCATTTAAGCTAATCACCACAATAACAAAACCCCACCCCAGGTTAATAACTGACAAGATGGACTCAACTGCCCCTATCACATAAGCCAAGCATGACAGAAGAAGCGGCGTGTTCCTTTCCAGGTACAGATACCATTTACCTCTTGTCCTACTGTTCTATACATAATGTTCAGCTTCAAATAAAAATTTTAAAACACACACACAAAAGAAAGACAAGGAAACCTTAGTACCAAGAGACAAAGAAATCAATAAAACCAGATTCAGCGATGACTCAGATATTAGAACTCTCAGACATGGGCTTTACCATAAGTATGACTAGCATATTTAGTATCTAGTGGAAAAATTAGACATCTTTCGTGAGCAGATGGGGAATTGGGGGCACAGAGATAAAAACTACAAAAGAGTTCAATGGAAATGCTACAAATACGGACAAAAACAACAAACTGCTTTGAAAGATAGAGCTTTCCTCGGGTGGACCCATAACAATCTCAGTAGCGTGCAAAGGCAGAACGTGTGAAGACTTGCAAGAGAGCTGCATGGACAGGGAGTGACTGGGTAGGGCTGCCACTTGGAGCCACTCAGTGTGCAGTGCCTTTCGCAAGAAGGTGTCATTCATGTGGACTAAAATATGAATGGCACCTTTTAGTGAAGAGTAATGTACAACATATAGGGCGTAAGTGGTGGCCTGGGGGTGGGGTTAGGGCTGCAAGCACAGAGATACCTTTTCTGGAGCCCGGGCAGCCACTCTTCAGTGCTGGGCCACCTACTGCAAGGAACATTCCGTGCCTTCTGAGAGAATATACAGGACTACCTCGGTTTTCGAACGTCTCCATCAACCAACATTTCGGTTTATGAACGCTGTAAACCCGGAGGTAAATGCTTCGGTTTTCGAACACCCTTCGGAAGTCGAACATGTCACGCAGCTTCCACTGAGTGTGAGATCCTGAGGCCTAGCTGTCGGCTGTTTTCCAACGTTTCGGAACGCCAACGGTCTTCCAGAACGGATTACGTGCGAAAACCGAGGTACCACTCTACACAGGAACGTGGGGCTCCTGGCCAAACACTTCCACTTAGGCTCTTCAAGAATTTTCTGGTTTTGCCAAATGAGTTTTGACTACAGTGGGGGAAACATTTGATTGAGAACACAGCCCTCCTTGGTCAGCTGAGACTTTTTCCTCTATGTTCCCAAATTCCTTAACCTTTTGGCACCTATCAGCTTCTCATCATTTGCAAGGTCTTTCAGAGCTCCCAAAATACTGTCCCGCTCTCAGATTCCTCCACGGCTTAACCCCAAAGTCCATTTTCCTCCCAGAGACTGAAACATTTTCTTCCTTTTTCCAGCTTTATTGAGGTATGATTGAAAAAAATTGTATATTTTTGGGGTCAATGTGATTTTTAAGGTGTAAAACGCAGTGATTTAATATACATAGACATTGTGAAATGATTACCACAAACCCAATGGACACATCCATCAACTCACATAGTTAGCTTTTTTGTGATGAGAACACTTCAGATCTCTTAGCAATTACCATGCTGTACCTTACATCCCGAGAACTTACTCTTGTAAGTGGAAGGTACACCCTTTGACTGACATCTCCCCATTTTCCCACTTCCGGTCCCAGCAACTGCCATTCTACTTTGTATGAGTTCAATATTTTAGATTCCACATTATAAGTTAAATCATCGTTTTCTTTCTCTGTCGGACTTCTTTCACTAATTGGACGCTTCTGTGTGTTAGGGAAGTCGGTTATAAATATCACATCCCTGTGTTGGGAAATGGGAGACATCTTTTGCTCCCTCATAGGTGATCTCCCTTTATTCATATCAGGGTATTCCATGGATAGCACATGCAGTTTTGGGGCTGATCTCTCACTGTGCCCCAACACTTGGAGGAATTTAGGTTTTTAAACAAGAGGGTAGTAATACTTTGTTTCTCCTGCCTAATATGTTTGACAGTGTACAACTTGAATCTCTTGCTCACACTTCCCTCCTTCCTGCCCTCTGAGAGTTTTCTGGGGCACTGGATCTAAACAACCTATAGTATATACTACATTGGAGTCGGATGCCTTTGGAGTTTGTCCTGATCATTTTGTTTGTGCTGTTGTGGGAGAATTTAGTTTGTTTCGAGGCAATTTGCTTGATTTGAGTTTGTTTTTGTATTCCTTTTTATCTTATTAATTCAAGTATCATTTTTGCCCCTTCCATTGTGTGTTCTCGTTCGTTATTTGGCTTGATTTCATTTCTGTTTATGCACGTCTTCATCAGCTCAGGCTGCCATAACCAAATACTATAGACTGGGCGGCTTAAACTACAGAAATTTATTTTTCCACAGTTTTGGAGGCCAGACCTTCAAGATCAAGTTGGCAGTGTAATTAGTCTCTGGAGAAAGCACTCTTTCTGGCTTGTAGCCCCTCACTGTATGGTCCCATGGCCTTTCCTTGGTGTGTGCACGTGGGAAGAGACTGAGTGAGCAAGCTCCCTGGTGTCACTTCTTACAAGGAGACACATAATCCCAGTATGAAGGCCTGATCCGAATGAGCTCCTCTGAACCTAATTATCTTCCGCAGGCCCCATCCCCAAATACAATCACATTGGGTGTTAGCGTTTAAATAGGAATTTGGAGGGACACTCTTTCCTCCATAGCAGTGCATTTCTGTGTTTTATTTTCTGCACTATGCTTTCTAAAATTTTACATTAAATTGTGGATATTTGTTTTTGGTAACATTTCTTTGTGACATTATTTTGTCAAGCTCAGTTGCTTTTTCTCTTTATCTTTTGTGCATGTGTGCAATAGGATGTTTTAAATTTCTTTGTTGAGTATCGCTCTTTCTTCATTTTGGGGTGTTTCTGTATGTTTCTTATGCATCTTAGTGATGCCATGATTCTTGTACTTAATTTGAAGTTTGGTTTTTGTATGGGAGAGACTTCATTAGGGATTATTTATTGCATTTGCCTATATTTGTGAATGCCTGTATATTTGTCTGTGTGAGGTTTACGGTGTATGTTTACAAGTATGCTTGTGTGACATTGGTCCACCTTGTGTAAGAATTGTTTTTTATGTAATTTTTGGTGTTGTAGTTGATTTATTTAGGTCATATTTTTTCTAAAAAGCTTCTGAACAGCAAAGGCAACAACAGAATGAAAAGGCAACCTATGGAATGGGAGAAAATATTTGCAAACCATATATCTGATAAGTGCTTAATACCCTATAATATATGAGGAAGTCTTACAACTCAATAGCAAAAAAAAAAATCTGACTAAAAATGGACAAAGGTCTTGACAGATAACTTTTCCAAAGAAGACATACAAATGGCCAACAGGTACATGAAAAGCTGCTCAACACCACTAATTGTTGGGGAAATGCAAATCAAAACCACACTGAGATATCACATCACACCTATTAAAATAGCTATCATCAAGAACACAAGAGAGAAAGAACAAGTGGTGGCCAGGATGTGGAGAAAAGGGAACCCTCATGTACTGTTGGTAGGATGTAAATTGGTACAGAAACTTTGGAAATCTATGGAGTTTCCTCCAAAAATTAAAAATAGAACTACCTCATGACCCAGCCATCCCACTTCTGGATATATATCGAAAAGAAATGAAGTCAGAATTGTGCAGAGATAACTGTACCCCCTTGTTAATTGCAGCATTATTCCCAATAGTTAAGACATGGAAACTAAATGTCTGACAATGGATGAATGGATCAAGGAAATGTGAGATACACACACACACACACACACACACACACACACACACAGAATATTATTCAGCCATAAGAAAGAAGGAAATCCTGCCATTTTCACAATATGGATAAACATGGAGGGTATTCTGCTAAGTGAAATAAGCCAGCCAGACGGAGACAAACACTGTATGATCTCACTTATATGTGGAATCTAAAAAAGTTGAACTTATCCATACAGAGAGTAGATTGGTGGTTACCAAGGGGTCGGGGGTGGGGAGAAATAGGCAGATGTTGATCAAAGGGTACAAACATTCAGGTTTTTTTGTTGTTTTTGTTTTTTTAATTTTTTTATTGGGGAATATTGGGGAACAGTGTGTTTCTCCAGGGCATAGCTCAGCTCCAACTCCAGTCGCCGTTTTCAATCTTAGTTGCAGGGGGCACAGCCCACCATCCTGTGCCGGAATTGAACCAGCAGCCTTGCTGTTAAGAGCTGCTGCTCTAACCAACTGAGCCATCCGGCCGTCCCCAAATGTTCAGTTTTAAGATGAGAAAGTTCTAGGGGTCTAATGTACAGCATGATGACTATAGTTATCAACTATATTATATTCTTGAAATTTGCTAAGAGAATAGATGTTAAATGTTCACTCTCACACACAAAAATGTCACTGTAAGGTGATGGAGGTGTTCATTCACCATAACTTGTAATCATTTTAAAGATAGATAGATGATAGATAGATAGATCGATAGATAGATGATAGATAGATAGATCGATAGATAGATGATAGATAGATAGATAGATAGATGATAGATCGATAGATAGATAGATGATAGATAGATAGATAGATAGATGATAGATAGATAGATAGATCGATAGATAGATGATAGATAGATAGATAGATGATAGATAGATAGATGATAGATAGATAGATAGATGATAGATAGATGATAGATAGATGATAGATAGATCGATAGATAGATAGATAGATGATAGATAGATAGATAGATAGATGATAGATAGATAGATAGATCGATAGATAGATGATAGATAGATAGATAGATGATAGATAGATAGATAGATGATAGATAGATGATAGATAGATGATAGATAGATCGATAGATCGATAGATAGATGATAGATAGATAGATAGATAGATAGATAGATAGATAGATAGATGATAGATAGATAGATGATAGATAGATAGATAGATGATAGATAGATGATAGATAGATGATAGATAGATCGATAGATAGATCGATAGATAGATGATAGATAGATAGATCGATAGATAGATGATAGATAGATAGATAGATGTATGTCAGGGGTGTCCAAACTTTTTTCACCGTTTTTTACCAAGGGCCGTATGCGGTAAAATACACACACAGCCGGGCCACTCACTCGAGGTGAAGTACGTATTGCCTCACCTGGTTTATTTAAGTAAACTAAATATATTTTTGGAATTTGCTGCGGGCCAATTAACAATGGATCGCGGCCCACAGTTGGCCCACGGGCCACAGTTTGGACACCCCTGATATATGTATATGTATATATGTACATACGTATATATCAAATCATTATGTTGTACACCTTAAATATACACAAAGTTACCTCTTAATTATATCTCAATAAAGCTGGAAGAATAATAAAATAAAAAAGAACTCTCAATAATTGATACTAAGAAACCAACAACAACAAACAAAACAACAATAATACATATGGACAAAAGAATAAACAGACACTTCAGTAGAGAAGATATAGGGGTGACTAATAAGTACATTGACAATACCAAGTATTAACAAGAATGTAGAGAGAGGAAGAAAGAGAATATACAAACTACCAATATCAGAAATACAGAGATGTCAAAAGCATAATTAGAGGATATTATTAGAAATTTTATGCTGGGGCAGCCAGATGGCTCAGTTGGTTAGAACGTGAGCTCTGAACATCAGGGTTGCCGGTTCGATCCCCACGTGGGCCAGTGAGCTGCGCCCTCCAAACTAGATTGAAGACAACGAGCTGCCGCTGAGCTTCTGGAGAGGCAGCCTGATGGCTCAGTTGGTTAGAACACGAGCTCTCAACAATAAGGTTGCTGGTTCAATTCCCGCATGGGATGGTGGGCTGTGCCCCCTGCGATTAAAGTTTGAAAACGACAACTGGACTTGGACCTGAGCTGCGCCCTCCACAACTAGATTGAAGGACAACGACTTGGAGCTGATGGGCCCTGGAGAAACACACTGTTCCCCAGTATTCCCCAATAAAATTTAAAATAATGCTTTAAAAAAATTTTATGCTAATCACTTTGTCATACTCAATGAAATCAACACAATTCTTGAAAGACACAGGCAACCAAAATTGACCAAGAAACAATGTAAAACATGAACTTCACAGCAATTAAAGAAATTCAATTAAAATAATCATCAGAAGAAAATGCATCTGAAATAATTATATAAATCTCGTATTGCTCTAATTCCAAAATTAGGCAAAGATATCATGACAAAACAAAACCACAGACTGGTATTTCTCTTAAATACAGGTTCAAAAATCTTTAAGAAAATATCATGTACAGCAATTTATAAAGGTTTTCATATTTTATGACATTTTGGAGTTTACCCCAGAAATGCAAGGATGGAATAACATCCAAAAATCAAAAAATGTATTGCAGTACAAGAAAATGAAAGAGAAAAACATGAACATTTCAAAGGATGTAGTTAAAGTAGCTGATAAAAAATAACTCTTCCATGATAAAAATTAAACTTCATCAACTTAGGAATAAAAGTGAAACTCCTCAGCCTAATTAGAGGCATCTAAATCTTAACACCTGTCCTTACAGCACTCAATTTCCACTTTGTATTTTCCCGATAACATTTCTCATTTCTGTGCATGCAAAATAGTTTGCTAATTAATTTCTCTTATGTCTTTCAATAAAAATGTCAGTTTCGGGCCAGCCCGGTGGCTCAGGCGGTTAGAGCTCCATGCTCCTAACTCCAAAGGCAGCCGGTTCGATTCCCACATGGGCCAGTGGGCTCTCAACCACAAGTTTGCTGGTTCAACTCCTCACGTCCCACAAGGGATGGTGGGCAGTACCCCCTGCAACTACGATTGAACACGGCACCTTGAGCTGAGCTGCCCCTGAGCTCCCGGATGGCTCAGTTGGTTGGATCACATCCTCTCAACCACAAGGTTGCCCGTTCGACTCCTGCAAGGGATGGTGGGCTGCGCTCCCTGCAACTAGCAACGGCAACTGGACCTGGAGCTGAGCTGCGCCCTCCACAACTAAGATTGAAAGGACAACAACTTGACTTGGAAAAAAGGCCTGGAAGTACACACTGTTCCCCAATAAAGTCCTGTTCCCCTTCCCCAATAAAATCTTTAAAAAAAAAAAAGTTCTGTGAACACGTTTTGAGTTCATTTAGTTCTCTGTTGTATTCCTAGCACAGGAAACAGCCTGACGTGTATCATATTATTAGTAAATAACTGATAAAGGAGTACAGATTTCTTCAGGTTAAACTCCCAAAGACATTAAGTAGCCTAGTAAATATTTTTGAAACGATTTTATTTCCAATGTTTGATATTATGACATATTTTTCTAGTTGATTTTGAGATGTTTTTATGTATTCATGCTTTTGACTCTTGGTCTGTCATCCATTTTAAATATTTTCAAAGTGTTTCCTAAGCTTTATAATAAAATTTAAATCAGACATCCTGAAATTTTCAATTCTACGTGGTCATTTCCAGCATCTCTTTTCCTTTAGGCTTTGTTCCATAGTGACAGTACAGTGAGTTGGTAAGGAACACATGTGTTATGTCATTTAATCAACTAAAAACCCTAAGAAGGTGGTATGTATCTTTTCCTTTTTTCAATTACAGTTGACATTCAGTATTATTTTATATTAGTTTCAGGTGTATGGTTTAGTAGTCAGACATTTGTATAACTTACAAAGTGATCCACCTGATTAGTCTAGTACCCACCCGGCACCATACACAGCTCTTACAATATTATTGACTATATTCCCTATGGTGTACTCTATTCCCATGACTATTTTGTCATGGGGACAATTTGTGATAGTACGTATCATTATCACACCTTTGTAGATGAAGAATAAAGCGTAGAGAAGTTAAATAAATCACTGAAAGCCATGAACCAAATAAGTAGTCTGATCTCATTAGGTTAATGGATACCAAGGCCGCCACTCAACTGTGGCTGCATGACAGGCCATCCCGAATCTCAGTGCCTAAAACTATACTCACGTGTTATTTCCCATGATTCCATAAGTTCATTGGGAACTGCTTTTACTGGGCTCGCCTGGGTCAGTCATGCGACTGCACTCAGCTGAGCTGGGGTGCTCTAAGATGCCCCCTCACGTGGAGCAGGTCCCAGCTGGAATGGCAGAAGAGTTAGGCTGGCTGAGCCTCTCCCTCCACGTGGTCGTTCATTCCCGATTCCTCGCCCTGAGAGGCTGAGCTCAGGGTTCCAGCAGGCAAAGGCAGCAACCACAAAGCATCTTCAGGCTTAGCCTAGGAAGGTGAGCAGTGTCACATCTGAAACACCCTGTTGATAGAAGCCAGGTACAACCCAGCCCAGGATCACCGCGTGGGGAAAAAAATGCAAACCCTCGAGGGAAGAGAAGAAAAGGTCCTGCTGCAAGGGGTGTGTTCACAGGGACACATGATTCACTGGGCGTCGTTACTTTAACTGTCCACCCAACCACTCTGCAGCATGTCAATATCATTTCCCTTGTATGTTCCTTGGTGTGAAACTCACACCTCACGGGTGACAGTGTTAAAAGGTGCGGGCTTGCTGAACGGCATCAAAGATCATTAAGGTGTTGGTTTTGCCTGGATGGAGCACCTTTAATGCCTCCACAGTTACTGGCCTAAGTCGTATGTTTTGCTTCATTAATCAGACTCTTTCTTAGAGTTGGAAGGAGCCTGGGTAGTTAGGTGACTAAATATTGCTGGATTCCCGACACTCTTTCCAGCTCACTGCTTGAAGCACTGAGTGGTGAGTTCATGTGTCCCCATTTGGGCCCAGGCAGGAAGTTTTGTTCTCTGAATCATCTCGTCCTACTCCTCCCCGTCTACAGTGACCATCAATGGGAGAGGGACAAAGCAGCAGGGCTCACATAATTGACCGTGAGTGGCAGGTATCTCGGTGTTGACAAGATGTGCAGTGGGGTGGATCCGAGGACTGGAGCTGAGCTGGCTGACTTGAACCCCACAGCCACTGCTTGGCAGCTTGGGGAGATCTTCTCCCAGCAGCCTGCATCCGAGGGGTATGTTTGAGAGAAGAGACTTAAGGGAATGGAAGGGAGAAAATGAAAAGGCACAACTGAGCAATGAACATAAGCTGCTGTTGAACTGGTCAGGGAAATCAGGAGAACACAGGACACCGGGGGTACCAGACCTGCCCTCGTCCCCCACCTGACCACATACAACTGCCATCCACACCCTGGCCCTGGCCCTCTCGGGGGGACACAAGAAGATAGAGGGTGGCAGGGAACCTGTGTTCAACTTCCTCCTACCTCCTGTCCCACTCTCAGCAGCCAAAGCACATCGACTGCACGGGGGTGGGGACCAAGAATCACTGGCATCACCATGGAAATGTGCTGTCATTCCCCATGGAAGAGTGCAAGATTGCTTTGGGAACCAGAAGACGAAATGGGCGTCAGAGGAAACCTGGCCAGTCAGAGCCCCTCACCAACCATCCCCGTCTTTTGGGAAAAGCCTTTTTCCTCCCAGCTCTTCTTCCATCTGTTCATACAGGGGCGCCCACCTGTCACCTGTGTTCATTCTTCCAGTGGTGCCCTTCCCATGTCTCAGTGGGATGGGGCATGTTTCCCTCTCCCAGCTGCCCCAGGATGTCCAATTCTCTCCACAACTCAAACTCCTGGTCTGCGACACACACCATCTTTACCACTGAGCAGGAGGGGGCTGGATCCTGATGACCTGCACCCTTGTCTACTGTGTCTCGGGAGGAAGAAGACAAAAACGTCCTGATTCTGGTGCCCAGGCGGAACTGGACGTGAGGACAGACAGGCAGTGGTTTCCCTTCACCTTGCTGAGGAACCAGAATCTGAAGCCCAGGGTCCTCATTCCCCTGTGTCCTCATGAATGGGGAGGGAGGGGACTCTTACCTCCATCTCTGTCACGACCTCCTTACCTCACCTGTTTGTGTAGCGGCCTCTTCCTCCCCTACCTGACTGCCAGTGCCTTGAAAGCAGGGCCCTGCTGTGCGTCAGCTTTCCATCCTGGCCACTATTCCTGCACGTTACAGGCATGGATCCAATTGCCGTGGATGAATAAGGGCACCCAAGGGACACGGATGTCCCTAGCATGTCGATCACAGCTGAACACTAGGCTCTGATGCTCCTTAGAAATGGGGTCAGCTTGGGTGGGGGTTTTAGAGTGTGAAAACATGCCGGCACAGGGGCCATCCGTCCCCCAAAGTAACACCTCCCAGATTCACACCCAAAGTATAAATAAAGCCCATCATGTGTATCAGGACCTGCAAATATGCTACAGCCTCTGGGGAAAGTGATTCTTAAATGCACAAAGGGAAGGACTTCAAAAATGCCCAGAAGGTAGCTTCCCCCACAGTCCGGAGAGTCACTAACTAACATCACTTGTAGAGAAACGACACATTTCTCACAGCAGAAACTAACACAAAAGAACGCAAACCCATGAGTTTGGTGGAGGAAAACTGTTTCCATGCTGCTTGCCGAGGCCATGAAGTATCTGTGGGTGTGGAAAGGGAAGCTGTGCATACAGATCTGATATGCTCACACCTCCACCCTTTCACCCTTAGGAGCAACTGCCCTTCACCTGCTGTCAGAGCCACGTCCTGCCAACATCTCTGCTTCCTGATTCTCAGATGCTGCTTCCGGTGAAAACTGCCTGCAGGGAGCAGGGAAACCAGAACCTGCAAATCTCAGAGACGGGCCACATCCCTATTAACCCAGCAGAGGTATACAGCCGTCAGACGAGTTTTTCAAAACCCTTGTGGCTACGACCGACAAATATTTTAGGAAACCTGATTATCTGCACAGGCCTTTGGAGATTTCAAGGTGTATCCGTTAGGGCTGCACAGACCCCTCCGAGTCTCCCCGGCCACGAGACTGTCCACCTACATCGTTTTGGAAATCTGAAGTTTAAAAGTGCCTCCGTGTCCTGACGGATGTCCCAAGAAGACTCAGCAGCAGGAAAGCCCCCATCCAGCCTTTGCATGTCCCTCTTCCTGCTGAGGCTAATTTCTCCGGAGCCAGGAAGCACAGTGGATAAGAGCTGGGACCCTGGAGACAGTTGTCGGCGGTCAGAGTGGCTGTGCTGCGCCTTTCCAGCTGGGTGACCTGAGCAGATGGTTTAACCCTGGGAAAGGCTTAGTGCTCTGGAAGGATGGGAGCAGGGAGGTGGGGATGGCTAGTGATGAGAGCAGGCAACGTGGAGCCCATCCCTTTTGTGGCGTAGAGTCAGGTGTGGAGGTAGCTGTTTAGAGATGAGCGGCAAAGCTGCACAAACACCAGTGCTGCGAAATTCCGTGCGTGTGGTGATTGGAAACTTACCTGGGGTGGGGAACAGGATATTATCCCCAATTCCCGACACGGATGTCAAATGTAGTACCTGCTTCCCAGACACAAACGGCTGCTGTCCCACAGACGCTGTCTGGGGTCCTGTGCTGTCATCTTCTCTTTTCCTCTGTCAGTGTCTCTCTCTCTCACCCTCCCTCCTTCCTCTCTTTTCCCTTCCCTCCCTCCTCTACCAACACTACACACACACACACACACACACACACACACACACACACACACACACACACACGGCCCTGCCTCCCTTCCCTTCATTTCTTCACACAGTATGTAAAGAAAAGACAATTAAAACACACACAGTGATAACTACTCACCAGCTGTGTCCTGGGCACTAGGTTCAATCCCGCTCCCATGGAGACAACTGAGCTCTATGGGCTGCTTTCACTATGTCAGTGGCCATCAGAATTTGTTCAAAAACCTGGTCAAGCAAACCCCGCCACCCTCCCTCTTCCACTCTACCCAGAAGGTTGTCCCTTCGCCTCCCCTGAGTACAACTGGAAAGAAAGAATAAGACTATTTCCTTTCCCATCCCCAGGACAGGTATAGCTTGCCTGATGATTTTCACAATAGGATTATATGCCCACTGAAATGTGGTTTCCCTATGTCTTCATCCCATTGGAATTAAGTCCGCTCAAAAGAGAAAAGACACGGAGATGGCAGTGGTAGATTAGGGTAAAGGGGATCGAATATATGGTGATGGAAGGAGAACTGACTCCGGGTGGTGAACACACAATGGGATTTATAGATGATGTAATACAGAATTATACACCGGAAACCTATGTAACGTAAAACATTGTCACCCTAATATACTTTAATTTAAAAAAAGAGAGAGAAAAGACACTCCATGCAGTGTCCTGTTGCAGAATCACTTACCTTCACTGCACACCACAGAATAGCAATGCAAGCTCCCGCTAGGGAACCAGGAGGCAGGGAAGGCAGAAGGTTCCGAGTTTGCTGGGAGGGAGAGGTCAGAATCCTGCTTCTACTCAGCCCCTGGAGGGAAAAGAGCCCTTTCCCCCCACCCTGGAGTGAGCAGCCTGGGGTGGCCCTGGGTTTTACCCTCCCCACTACCCTCCTTCCCTCCATCCCTGCCTGTGTGAGCACCCTGTCTCTGCTGCAGGTTTATACACAGCTGTTCAGGCCTGAGAGGGAATGTGGACCCTCAGACTCCCGCACCACAGCCCTCTGTGCCCCACAACGCCCAGCCCCTCTCCAAGAGACAGCCACTTCCGGATCCAAAGAATAATCTGTGAATACGCAGGAACTAGGAGACAGAAGGGGAGATTCAGGTGTTAGATCATCTCATAGACACAGAAAACAGCCCATCTTGTTAATCATAAATGGCCAATAAGAGAGATGTGTCTACACTGGATAGTGTGCCCAGGGGCAATCATATACCAAACCTCTTAATATCCAGAAGAAACTGGAGTGTTCCCTTATGTAGCACAGCTCTCAGGGTGTCCTGAAGCCAAGGAACCCCTTCCTTCCCTTCCCTCGTATGCCAAATTTTCCAGAGGGCCTGTTCTTTGGGGGTCCATTTATTAAGATTACCTTTACAGACATTTTTATTCCAAAGTACCCATCTCCTTTCCTAGATTACAAAACAAGACAACTGGTTAATATGTAAAAGAAGGAGGGGAAGTGCTGAGGACATGGTTCCCACGACGTACAGGAGGCTTGACGTACAGGAGGCTTGCTGTAGGAGCCTCTGCAATGCAGCCTGTGTCCCCCCAAGGGGCTGTTCTGAGAGGGACAGCAAGGTCCACAAACAGCCACTGCCACGTCAGCCCTGAGAGGGCATGTTGAGGTACCCCCATTTCCCCCACATGCCAATTATTTTCTTCCCCTACCTCTGTGTCCTCCAACGTGGAGAGTCACTGCTCACCTCTGACCATGTCCTCCCTTTTGGCTCTCCCTCTTGAACCTCAAGCTTTTCTACCTTCCTTGGAGGTTGCATCACAAAAGACAGAGAGCTGATGGAATGTTGGTGGGGGATGGGAAGCTGAAAGGCTCAAAAGGCAAAGTTGGTGCTCGGTGCTGGGTCTATAAATGCACAAATTCACTCTGAATTCTTCATTGCTCTTAGGGGTAGTGAACATAAGCAAGGAAGAACAAGAATATTCGTTAGGGTCCCAAATATTGTGGAAAACATAATTGGTTAGTATGAAATGAGTGACTGGCTGGGAATGGATGCTTGCTGAAAGGACTTGGAGATTATAAAGATGTTTTCTTTGAAGAAGAATGGAAAGGGAAAATGTGTGGGTAAATATGAATGCAAATTGTTTAAAATGCCTATGACTGTAAAGTCATGAAAAATTTATGTTACATACAGAAGTAAATTATAGGTCAAAAATGGAACAAAGAACGGGAAGGAATAAATGACCATAAACTTTTTTAAGGCCCTTTCCACAAGTGGTAAACGTATTAGCACATGTTAGACTGTAATAAGTCACTGTTCCATATTTTACCCACTAGGGAAACCATAAAAGATTAACATAAGATCATGAAAATTTAAAGCACATAGAGAAAAAATGGAACAATGAAAAAAAAAAGTTTCTTATTCCTCAAGCGGGCAAAATAGAAGGAATCAATTGACAAATGTCAGGTGGGACAAATAAGAAACATACCAAGTAGATAGGCTTAAACCTAATTATCCTAGAATCACATTAAAGGAAACTACGTAAACATTCCAATTAAAAGAAAAAGATTTTAGGCTGATTAAAATAAGAACAGTCAACTATATACGGAACATAAGGCAGTTACTTTAAATAGGATGATACAAGTAGGTTGGAAGAAATACGGTGGAAAACATCTTTATCTTCAATATTTTCTTTTTACTGAGATACTATTTACCAATATATAAATGTGCAATTTGATACTTTTTTTAACTTTTTCTTAAATTTATTGGGGAGACATTGGTTAACAAAATTATATAGGTTTCAATTGTTCAATTCTATAATATATTAATATCATCAATATATTGCACTGTGTGTTCACCACCCAGAGTCAGTTCTCCTTCCATCACCATATATTTGATTCTTTTTACCCTCATCTACCATCCCCCTCCCCCTTTATCCTCTGGTAACTATTACACTGTTGTCTGTGTCTGTGAGTTTTTGTTTGTTTGTCTTGTTTTTTTGTTGCTTTCAGTTTTATATCCTACATATGAGTGACATCTTATGGTTCTCAACTTTTTCTGTCTGATTTATTTCACTTAGCATGATAATCTCAAGATCCATCCATGTTGTCACAAATGGTCCCATTTCATCTTTTCTTACCGCCGAATAGTATTCCGTTGTGTATATATACCACAACTTCTTTATCCATTCATCTATCGAAGGACACTTTGGTTGGTTCCATGCCTTGGCCACCGTAAATAACGCTGCAATGAACATCGGAGCACATACATCTTTACAGATAAATGTTTTCAGATTTTTGGGGTAGATACCCAGGAGAGGGATTGCTGGGTCATATGGTAATTCTATTTTAATATTTGGAGGAGCTTCCATACCCTTTTCTATAATAGCTGTACCAACTTTCATTCCCATCAGCAGTATATGAAGGTTCCTTTTTCTCCACAGCCTCTCCAACACTTGTTACTATTTGTCTTGTTGATGATAGCCATTCTGACTGGGGTGAGGTGATATCTCATTGTGGTTTTTATTTGCTAATTCAGGGTTCACATTGACTTTATAGAACATAACTGCTCCACTTTATAAAATTTGACTGAATGTTAAATATTTTCCCTCAGTCTCTGGCTACACATTATTTTTTTTAACAGTGTTTTTGATGGGAAGAATTTTTTAATTTTGATGAAATCCAATTCATCAGATTTCTTTCACAGTCCTTTTGTTATCCTTTATAAGGAAAATTTTGCCTCCCTCCAGTTACAAAGTTATTTTTCGGTTTTCTTCAAAAGCTGTATGAATTCTAGATTTTATGTTTATGTCCATGATCCAAATCAAAAAATGGAGCCAGTCTGCGAATTAAAGGCGGTGGTTCATTTTACCATTCAGATGTCCACTTGTCCCAGTATGATCTGTTGAAAGGCTTTCCACTCCACATTTAATTTCACTGGCACTTATCTCACAACCAAATAACTACCTTAGTTTGGGTCTATATACAGAGTACTTATTCTGTTTCATTGGTCTATTTGTTTATATTCATGCTAATAATAATGAAATGTCTGTGACAAAAGTCAATCTCCATTCCTTAAAACCGCTTCAGAAATTAGAAATGGATGTATATTTCCTGTTTCCTTAAAATTGTAATTATATATATGTACACACACACACACACACACTCACACACAAACACACACCCCTTATTTAATAGGGAACCTCTAGGTAGGCTTTCCCGTAAGGCAGTGATGCCCATCACATTTACTGTGATTTAACATTGTTCTGGAAGTGTTAGCCAATGCAATTAGACAAGAGAAAAACAGAAGCATAAGAATTGGAAAGAAGAAATGTATTTATTATGAGATGACAAAATGGTATATCTAGAAAACTAATGACAAAATAACTGAATTATAAAATAGTTTTTTGTGGTAGGAGTCTACAAAATTAACATGCAAAAATCAATAACCATAATGTTCACAACTTATAACCAATTAGAAGATAATGAACAGAAAATTCCATTTATAGTAGCAACAATAAAATACCTAAGATTAAAATTAATACCGTGTTTTCCCGAAAATAAGACCTAGCCGGGCAATCAGCTCTAATGTGTCTTTTGGAGCAAAAATTAATATAAGACGTGGTATTATATCTTATATTACATTTTATATTTTATATCATATCATATCATATCATATCATATCATAGACCCGGTCTTATATTATAGTAAAATAAGACCTGGTCTTATATTAATTTTTGCTCCAAAAGACGCATTAGAACTGACAGTCCGGCTAGGTCTTATTTTTGGGGAAACACGGTAAGAAAATTTGAAACCATACATAATGAAGGCTATAAAACACTCTTGAAAGAAACAAAATTAGGTTTGAACAGATCTAAAAACATCACATTTCTTGGTGAGGATGTCTCACTATCGTCACAATGTCAGTTCTACCTAAATTACTTTTAAAATATAATCCAATCCTAATGAAAACATTAATAAACTTCTTTAAGGAGCTAGAGAAATTGATGTTGAAGTTTATGTGAAAAATAAATGTGCACACATAACTATAAAACACTAAATAAAGGGGTGTGACGGGGCATAGCCCTACCAGATATTAAAACCTAATACGAAGCCTGTATAGTTAAAAGAGTGTGGTACCAGCATATGAGTAGACAAACACAAAAAGGAATAGAATGGAAAGTCCAGAAATAGACCCAACTACATATAGAAATTTAGTATACAGTAAAGACAGTATCTTTAATCACTTTGTCAAAAATACATGTAAACAAATTGATGTTGAAAGGATTGCTAGCCATTCGGAAAAAATAATAAAATTATACTTTTATTCCTCCCATTGGGTACAGGAACACATTTTAACTGAATAAGCTATATAAATAAGAAAAAAAATGACTGTGCAATGAACAGAATAAAATCTGACAGACAAGAGCAAATATACCAATAATTATAGTAAATGTAAAAACAACTAAGCTATGTTACAGGCACAGATTGTCAGACTAGACAAGAAACTGTACTTGACAAGAATGCATTTTAAATAAAAACTACAGTTTGAATGTCAAATGTAGAAAATTTGATTCTGTTCATTTTCCACAATGAAGTCTTACTCATTTCAGATACCCAGTGCAAATATTTTTTATTCCACAGAGCCTTCTTTGAGTTGCCTTAGCTGAGCTGATTTTTATCCTCTGCTCTCTAGTCTTTTATACATTCCTCTATTGTAGTTTTTTTCTCCCTTTGTCTGTCCCCCATACCAGATAATGAGCTCACTGAAAGCAGGATGTTTGCCTGATTGGTATTTGTACCTTCATCTTCTCTCTCTTTCACTGGCTTGACACACAGTAGGTACTTAATAGATATTTGTTGAAAGAGCTGTATGTGCTTTCAGGGTCAGGAAGAAGAACCTGCTTCTTATCTCTTCCATACGCCCTTTGTAGTGTCTGCCTTCATGTTCTCTGTATGGGAGAAACATTTCACTGGCTGGCTGGGAGGAGATAATTGTGTTTGCTCTATTTCAATTACATCTCGTTGTTACAAAATAGATGTAACATAAATGGAGTTGTCTCTCTTCTGAAAATGGGTGACATAACAGTGTTTACATTCCATTAAGCTTTATAAAATCGTGTCCAATGTGACAAGCAAGAACAGCTCACAGTGGAACCATCAGAACGGTTTGAATTGTCTTTTTTGTGGGATTGCCGCATTTTGATGATAAAATCATAGGAGACAAGATACTTTAGGATCACTGAAATGTGGTCCCACTGTGCAAATGTGTGTGGTTAATAGATTGGCATCTTTCCATTTGTGTATAATTGTGAAATTAAAATCTTCCATCTACATCCCTTTCAAAATAGTTTTCTGCAAAATGTAAAATGCTTTTCTTCAAGAGAAATTTGCATCCGTTTTCTGCTAGGGTTCAGCTCTCTTGTGCTAGGCTCAGTGTGGTTTGCATAAGTATGTGTAGACTACTCTTCATGCTACTAATATGGAAAAATGTACCATTTTCTCAATGCTATATCCTGACTTAACTAGAGATTCAAAGGACCGCTAAATTTTTACTTATTAGGAGTTGAAGAAGTAATTCACTACCTGTAAAAGTTATCTTGAGCATGAATAAACACCAATAGATCATTTATATCCTATCACTTGGCCTAGAGGTTAATCTATTAGATAAAGTATGAGCACCCCAACACAATACAGTCCACATAAGATACTAGATGGTTCAGCTCTTAAAACAGAAAGACTGATATCAATGTGCATAGCACAGAATTACCGCAGTCATGATCAATATATTCTAAAGGTCCTATGTGATCTATTCCTACTTCCCCATCTGTTCTCCATGCCTACTTAAATTTGACCCTTTCCCATTATTTCTCAAGTGTCACTAGTCTACCGCAAAATCATAAATTATATTTAATAAACAGCTCTACCTCAAGAAAAGATATATTCTAAAAACCACTCTCAATTAAAATTCCCCCATTTTCCAGGTATTTGAATGTGTTGTCACATCCAGAAACCTTACCAAAAGAATAATATCTTCACTTAACAGATTGCCTGGTACTGACGTGGGTACTTTTGGACATGCCAGTCCAATGCTGTTACCTCTAAAAAAAGTTATATCCGTACCTGCAAAGTGCATATAGTGGTCAGCATGAAAACAGATATGACTGCACTTAAGATTTAGCTGGTTAATTATACAGTGTCTTTTAAAAAAAATTTTTTTTAATTGGGGAATACTGGGGAACAGTGTGTTTTTCCAGGGCCCATCAGCTCCAGGTCAAGTCATTTTCAATCTAGTTGCGGAGGGCGCAGCTCACTGGCCCATGTGGGAATCGAACCGGTGATATTGGTGTTATGAGCACTGTGCTCTAATCAACTGAGCCAACCAGCCGCCCTATACTGTATCTTTTTGAAGAAATATAGCTACAAATAGAAGCTTCCTCTGGTGCTGTGATGTTGGCAATATCATCAAAAACAGACATTTTTGACCAAAATGCACCAAAGTTCCGTAAAGCTTTCTGAAATGCAACCGAAGCCATAGTAATTTCAGAGTTGTCCCCCTTTGTGAAACACCACAGAGTGATTCTGAAACAGGGCCCGGTTGGGACGCAAACGTCCCCGGTCTCACCTTTCCTTGATCTACCTCTAGCTAAGGATAGATCATCCCCCTGTGGCTTGAACTTGGAGTGTCCCCTGTCCCACCCATTCTCTGTTTTAGAAAATCACCCTGAAACTTATGATTAATACCCTTAGGCTTATTGATCACCATCTCTATGGTCTAGCATTCTTTCCAGGCTACTCCCATCATTGTCCCTGGGTTGGTGATGTCACCGGGGAGCCATGTTGCCAGAGGGAAGGCTCCATGCAGAACCCCAGAACTAACCATCAAGTAGCCGTTAGAGGAAAGTCCAGATTTTCCCTTAAAAACCCCAAGCTGGTCTGAGAATGTTAAGGAAGTTTTGGGAGGTGTTAACCCGCTGCCTTCTCAGACCACTGGTGCTCTGATAATAAACGCTTATTCTAGGCCCCAACTCCTGCATTGGTCTGTTGGCTGAGCAGTGCAGGCAACACGAGACCCGGATTCCATTGGCCTCCTGTTTTAATTCTATCCCTATTTCATGTCCCTAAGAATGACTTGAAGATTTTGGTAAAATGCAGAGTCCGTGGCCTTCTACTACCCCAGAAAATTTTTATTTTTCACAACCTCCCTGGGTATCCACATGTAGGAGGTACTAGAACATACTTTGACAAAAATCATATCTCCAAGAGGTCAGTCCCATCAAAAATCACAACCAAGTCTAAACTATACTCAAAATCTGGCAGCTATTTGAATTTCTTGCTTTATATAACCTCAGAACTTACCTTGTAATTACCTATGAAAGAAGATCACAGAGGTCTCGTTGAGAAGGCTGTTGGAATCATAATTAAGTCTGGCAGAGGCTCATCCTTTTCAGACTAAGCCAAACAGTTACAAAATGTATTTCACAGTACACAGGAAAGGATCCAATGGCCAAATACTTTTGGGAAATAGACCCAAATCCATTATTGTCCCCACAAAGGGAAATCAATTGTTTCTCCACTGGGCAGAATTCATTTGCATGTCTGTGCACAAGAGCCATTTGCACGGCTATCAGTTATTTACAAAGTACTGCCCGCTCTTTTTTCCTCTAGAGAGTAGTTTCTAGATACAACAAAGGCTTTAAGAAGTTACTCAGTAAAGATATCTGTTTAGCTCTAACCCAGGATCCTCCATGCTTATTTGATCTCAGAATTATTTTTTCCCACAAAAATCTACTGCGATCCAATTGAACTGGTTTTCTTTGTATAATATGCAGGACTCAGTCATTAGCCTTCACATAGAATCACATAATCCAAGATTCGAAAAGGCTTTGAAAGAGTTCTTAAAGGTACTCTGTCCACATACCAACATCTTACATGTATTTCCAAGGTACTTTTGTTAGGTAGAAGTTAGAAAATGTAGAAGGAGGAGGGATGGGTAGGGGTCCATAGTTCCCACAGAAAAAGCTCAGAACTAGCTTTGATTAACAGCCTCCAGCCATGAGTCTGTTTTTACAACAACAGATGATGAGAGGTGGTCTGGAGCAAGATAACGATCTGAGTCAACAGACCTCCACCCATCTTAAGAGGCCACACCCTCCCGTGGAAGAGCACGCACTACTTTTTCCCCAATATCAATATGTAACTCCCTCACCCCACCCAGCAAACTATCTGTCCTCAAGACAAAGGCTCTCTTGCTCTATGGCCCTCGAGCTCCTGCGCGCGCGCGCTCTCTCTCTCTCTCTCTCTCTCTCTCTCTCTCTCTCTCTCTCTCTCCTTCTCTCTCTCCCTCTCTCTCTCCCTCTCTCTCCCTCTACCCCAACTCAGCTAAGCCTGTTCTCTTCCCTGAGGACGTATCACTAATAAACCCTGCTTGCATGTTAATCAGCTTGCTGACCTTTGATTCTTCACCGTGTTACAAGAAGAACCAAGACTCCTGTGGCACTTGTAAATTCATCTCTTTGGATCTTCACAATAACCAGTGGAAAGCTTGTTGTTGTTGTTATTTGGTTTTATTTTTTTTAATTTTTTATAGGAGAGTCTTTAACAGAGACAATCTGTTGGAAGGTGGGAGACACTGAGTAGGAAATTTGACTAAAATGACGTTTGCCATAAAGTCACCTTTTTCACCTTAGCCAACCCGTCCCAATCTCCATCAGTACTCTCAGACACGCTCAAATAAACATAGAATGTAAGTGAAAGCAGCCTCTCGTAAAGCTTTCTTCCCTAATCTTCAGTCACTCACCAGGGTTGCCATAGACAGCAACCTTACGACTTGTGTATAGGTTTAATATGCTTGAAAATCCACTTGTTTAGGACTAAAGTGAAGTTGTTTTCATCCACTTGTTTATGGCAAAGACAAGAAAAAAAGAAGTTGCATTGATCTAAGTATGAAATAAGTTGTGTCCAGATGTCATCGTCCTACTGCTCTTGTCCTTGCTAAGCTGCTGAGTAAGAACATGTGGGGAAGCAGTTATGGCAAGGGGACATTTAGATGGTTGATACTGAGTTTGTGAGGACTATCAGAGAGTTCTGGATTGAGAAAGGCTAACCTATAAACTTGAAAGGCCCTTGGGGACATTAGCTCCTAACTCCTGCCCTGCTAGGGGCCAGTCTCTTAGCAGCAGCAGCAGCAAAACGCTTAGCAGCAGGCCTCAAGAAGGAAGTCAGCTTGCCTGCAAACGCCAGCGTCTTTGTTCCCTAGCAACGTTCTCTAGTAACAGGGGACTTTTACTTTGCGCTGGCAACTGAAAATCAGCTCTGGTTAGTCGCCATCTCTCCGGAGTGCCTCCTCGGATAAAAAGGCATGCCTCATATTAAATTTGGACTTTCTTCCTTCATCTCCTCTTGCCTGAATCACTAGTGTGATTAATCTGTCATTTGTTTGGAGTATATTATTTATTTGGCTTCTTAAGAGATATGATCCTATTTGCAATTGGGTTGTGAAAGTAATATAATTCCGACAGTGAACCTGTGCTACCGTGTTTCCCCGAAAATAAGACCTAGCTGGACCATTAGCTCTCATGCATGCTTTGGAGCAAAAATTAATATAAAACCCGGTATTATATTACATTTATTATAAGACTGGATCTTATAGTAAAATAAGACCGGGTCTTATATTAACTTTTGCTCCAAAAGACGCATTAGAGCTGATGGTCCTGCTAGGTCTTATTTTCGGGGAAACATGGTAAATAAATGGCCAGCAAAGACAGAATTGGTCTCTGAGCATAACTTTTGGGGCTTCCCCAAAACAAAACAAAACATGACTCAGTAGTATAATACCTTCTGGACTTTTGAAGCTTTCTTAAATTATTTGATTCAGTCTTCCTAAATAAGATACTCAAAAGTTAGTTCATGAGACAAGTTAGTGCTACTTCTAAGTATTTTTCTTTGACGATATGGATACAGAGGTTAGTCTAGTCTTTATTTTGATCTAAAGAGACAAACAAAAGTCCTACCTATCTGTTCAGTGGAGCTGGTCGTGAGGTAATTACATGACCATTCCAGAGGTCGTGTGGCCTGTTCAGATACTGTGAACCTAAAAATAAAAAGGCCAAAGTGAGAGAAAACAAGCCTTTATTTGAGATCCAAAAGAATAGCTATTCAGGAAACACTGATTCAGGCAGAAACCCAAAGTGTTCCTTTTAGGAAGTAAAGGCAAGGGGTATTTATGAGAAAGGGAATAACTGTATGAATAGAAGGAAGGAATTTCTATGGCTGTTAATAAGCTAAGGAAGGAATTTCTAACATAGTGAGATAACATAGTGATGCTAATTGTAAAGAATGTCTTTAATTTTCAGTCTGGTAGTTATAATGTCTGTTTTCCTGTTAGCTTTGCAAACAGTTGTTTGAAATACAATGCTGTTTTAGGCCCAGTCCATAGGTTATTTTGACCAGTTTATGCATTCCAGAGGTTTGAGGAGTAACAGGAACAAGGCAATTCCTCTGGGATGACAGCTCCAACTCCATTTTGAAGTGGCTGCGTTGATTTTATTTTGCACAAGACATACATGTTTGGTTTGGTTCACCTATTTGTTCAGTTACTAAAATTTATGGGCAAGTTACCATTTACTATTTGTAATTATTGTCGTGGCTGCTCGCTGGCAGGTTGTAAAAGCATTCATGAGGCAGGTAGAAATACAGAAGGAAGATTTATTAAAGTAAGAGGAGGGTCAGCTGGGCAGAGTCTGCTGGAGACTACTGCCTGGAGTCTTTGTTTCCTCTGAAGTTTCAGATTTTCTAACCAGGATGTAAATTGCTTTGGCCTGTAGTGGAATCTTCTATTGTGTTCAGCTTTGTCTTTTGGAGTGGAGGAAGCTGTGGTTAAACTTGTTAAAGCAACCTTTGCATATGGTATGTAGATTTAAGTTGGAGCCAGGAGTGGATCCCATACAGATGCAAAACCTCTTTCAGTCACAGGGCCAGCACTGGGCGGAAGTAAACAGAATCATTGAAACTGGTCTGCACAGTAAATGTATAGTAAACAGAGTCATTAAGGTTTGGCAGGAGAGGAGAGAGAGAAAAAAAGCTTTCAAAAAGTCCCAAACTATAATAAATTACACTTGTTAAATCAAATTATACCAGAGTTCCAAATCTCCAAATAGAAGATACAGTGCCACCGTTACAACCCCCAGCCCTTGTTTTATCAATGATGCCTATTTTTAAAGGTACAAAACTTGCTTGCTAACAGATAACACTAGGTCTACATGGCCTGAGACAAATTATCTGCTTCATGGGATCATTGTAAATTATCAAACTTAAATCACTTTGTTGAAAGTAAACTGACATCTTAAGACCCTTAGCCATAGAGCTGGGAGGACTATGGGTGGAGCTGGGTTCCTTGCTGGGTTCCTTGTTAACTCTCTAGTCTTGACTTCCTGTTGAACTCTATGGTAACCACCAGGAGGAGGGATGCGAATAAAGGGAGAAGCCATGTTTGGGCTCAGGTCTTCTTCTTTCCACGTGGCTGGCGGCGGGGGTGGGGTGGGGGGGTGCAAGATTGGCCAAGGAGTCTACATGCACTCTTTGCCTCCCCCCGCCCCAAAATAAACCGTTTTCTTTTGGTGGATTATCTGGAGAATTACTTGGCCAGTTGACAACTTTTACTGAAATATCTGTTTAACTGTCTACTTGAATTGAAATAAACAGGAGCTAGTTGGTTCTAAGCTGGGGGCTTTCGAAAATGTGTGGAGGTTCTTTTTGGTTTTCAAAATGTGTGAGAATGATCAACTGGTATTTAACAGTATGGTCGGAAAAGCTGTAAACCACAAATATGCCAACAGTGATCCATTTGAGAAATGTGGACTAGAAAACTATACAGACGCTTTTCATCTATAATTTCCTAATTACATAATGGTGAGATTTCAATTTTTTTTTCTTTTGGGGGAAACTGAAAATTAGTTTTAAGGAATGTTTTATAATCTCATAAGATGTCTCATTATTATTCTATCGTGTCTAAAAATATAAACAGTTTATATATTCAGTGATTACAAATATCAAACGAAAAGAATGGAAACTTTTTTGTCTGGTGTTTGACAGTTTAAGTAATGGATGAATGGAGAGCTCAGATCCTAGATGCAGGGACAGACTTAATGAACTTGAAAAGATTGTTAAAACATGGCTTGTTGTTGTTGTTGAGGTAAAATCATGACTCTCACGCAAATATAAAAAGGAACACAGTTCAGTGATTTTCAGCAATTAATTAATTAAGGCACCAGTAAGATGCATTGTAATCAACCAGCCAAATGGGAGTTTGTGCCCTTCCGTGCTCAGCAAGTCAATGAGAATTGACACCTGGCTTTGTAGTGAAGAAAGATTGACTTTTATTGAAAATAGTGCCACCCAGGAGAACAGGAAAGCTATTGCTCAAAAGCCCAAATTCCTGGATGGCTTACAGACAAGCGTGAAAACCATGAGTAATCATGAGTAAGGGGCTTGAAGTCCTGAGCCTGGCTGATTGGTCCTTGATTAGGTAAGCAGTTAATTTTCATCTTCTAGTCATCTGCTTCGCTTCCCTCTTGGCATTGCTTTGTTTGGTTTGCATGAGATTGTTGTGGGGTGGTCGTTCCGCTTTGTGAGCTAAAAATTTTGTTAACAGTGCGTGTAAATAGGTTCTCTGTGTGCAGGAGTGGAAGCGATACATCTTGTGATCCTTATTTATTATATGCTATTATTATTTCTGCTGTCTTGGTTACTTGTTTTTTCCAGCAGTCGAACAGGTCGTGGCCTGAGCAATTTCTATAGTGGCTAACACAACTTCCTTCCTGTGGCTGTTACTCTAAACTAGCTCACAAACCTCTTTTGTATCAAAGATACTTTGTGAGGATATCAATTCTTGGGCTTCATAATGACCAATTCAAAAAATTCAAAGTGCCACCCCTATGTAAGTCAATCAGGAACGCTTAAATCAACTTATAAAAAAATCCTTTTTTTTTTTTTGTCCCTACAAAGGGAAATTGATTGTTCACCCACTGCTAGAATTCATTTGCGTGTCTATGGACAGGAGCTATTTGCCTGGCTATCAAGTTATCTACAAGACACAGAATTGTAAAAAGCTTAAAGGCAAATCCCATAAAATCAGAAAATCCAGATTTAGGAAACATCTAGATTTCCATTGTAGACACAGAACATTTTTTGGTTCATTCCAAAGTTTTTCACAATCTTTCTTAACAGTGCCACCTATTTGATCTTAATTAAAAAGAAAGAGGTTATTCTTAGTCCAAAAATTAGGCAGCTTTCTGTATGTTTGTCCTGATTATTAACTTAAGTACAGCAGTAGTGCTAACTTAACACATAGTCTTCCGTGAGTTGTCTTTGCAAATCTGGAGCATATGGGTATTGAAAAATAATTAAGGCCACAAAATTAACTTCTGTCTGGACATTTTCCTAATTAAGTTCAGATTGGACTTTAAAACAGATCTGGGGTTTCTAAGTCTCTATCTTTTGCTATCCCAAGTCTAGGGAAAAAGAAACATTCTTCACCAGCTTGTACCTATACTTTGAATGGATTTGAGTGAATTTCTCGTTTTTCAAGGCCTTCAACATCTCTTAAGATTCCTGGCCTGACAGAAAGGACTCTTCCCTTCAAACCTATTCAATCTGGCACCCTGAAAGCCAGGTAACAGGCCAGTTTTTCTAGGAGGGTTTTCTCAACATTGGCTTCAAATGTAAAGCCAGCCTATGTTCATGAAAAGCACTTTGTCCTACTTGAATTAAAGAGCATTGTTCTCTTACGTATATGTCACTTCAGGCAATGCCTGGTATGGCTGGCTAGCCTCCGCCCTAAGATTATAAGGATATAGCTAACTCCTAGGCAAAATTACATTGTTAGACTGTCCAGGATGACACAAGGCCCCCAGGCAAACAAAATGAGATGTTTCTAAGACATTCCAACGGCCTAGAGATTATCTCCCAAATGCCAAGGGTAAAGGCCAGACAGTGTCTCTGGGCAAGTTCAAATTCTTTCCCATACGCAAAACTGTATTTTTCTATTACCTTTGCTTCAAAATACAGTCTCAACTATTCACATGAAAGATATTCTTTCACTAATGTACCAAAATGCTATTTCACAGAGAAACCTAGGGGGTAATAATGGAGAACTGTGTTATAGAAACATTTTAGCCAATCACCAAAGCTCATGAGCACACACAGCACTATTTTTTTATAACCACACATACCTTTTATACCTCTTATTTTTTATAGCCACAAATACCTCCATACTTCTTAAGTTGCAAAAATCAACACATTAACAGGATCCACATTTTAAACTCTATAGCATATAAATATAAAAGGCAAAAGCATATAAGCTTAAAATTATGCTTAGTGATCAGTGTTTTGTAACCACGTGAATTTCATTTCTTTAGCATGCATATTGCTTTAATCCAAACTAGCTTTGTTTAGCCTGATAGAACTATGACTCACTTGCATTCTTTCCCCAGATCTTCCTGCCTGTACATATACTGTCTGTCCACTCCTTTTCATCATTAAACCTTTAAGACATTGGATTCCGGTCAACACCAAATTCATTTAAGAATAAAGCTTCAGGTCTATGGTGACCAAGATACAATAACCAAGCCTCTAGAATAAGGTTTTAGTGAAACACCTTGGCCTAAGTTATGTTTGTGCTCCGGACTCATGGAAAGAACAGCCCCACCGACCACATCCCCTGGGAACCGGACCAAACAAAGCCATGACTGACACCAGGTACTGGAGCCACGATCAATCGCTCCCTGCCTTAGCCCTGACCAATCAGAAGAGCCCACCACCCCAGCTCCCATAGTAACCATGATTAATGATTTTCTCCTTATATAATGTAGCCTTAGAGGCCATCGGGGAGCCAGGTTTTTGAGAGCATTAGCTCACCTGTGTCTCCGGGCTTGGCGCCAACTCCTTAAATAAACCTTCACTTTCATTGCTGCAAACTCCTGCTCCTGTTTTCTTTTGGTTTGGACGCATGCAGGCAAGCAGACCCCTTGAGTCTGCGGTAACAGTTTCAGTATTCCCATTACTTAGAAATTAATGTAGGTATTCAACAGTACTCATATTTTTACTCAATTTGACAATAGTTCAAGGTTTTCACTTACCTAACCACCTTGATAGTTATCCTCAAGCTGACATACTGATATATGAGTACTACAAAACATAATTACTGTTGAAATAAAGTCTATCAAAATAATGATTCAATATTATTGGGAACACAGGTTGCAGTTTTCATAATCTTAATTGTTGAGAAGTGATATTACCTTACTTGATCAAAAAACAAATCTGAGTGGAATATAGTATGCTTGTGTAATATACTTAATGCTGATAAGTCAGAGAAGACATGGATGTTTTATTTCAAATTATTAAACTACTCTTGTTTACCAAACTTTTGCTTTCATGATATGAAATTGGATTCCCAAAAGGTTTCTAAGTGAGTTCCTAAGAATAAGTTAGTTTCTAAGCATAATTCTTTTTAAGGATAGCATATTTAATGCATTAGAAGTTCAATTTACATATTTTCTGGGGATTTTATGTATATTTGATTTTCTATGTGCTTATTTACCTATATAAACCAATGAGAACAGATCTCTTTTAATCTAAGAAGAGACTTTGTAGTCTAATTTTTTAGTTCTCTCTGGAGATAAGAACATTTCACACTCAACACAATGAGAAGTAATAGCCTTTCTGAATGAAAGGCACATAATCATACAGAGACAGAAAGAGCTTGCTGTTAAAATTTACCAACCTTAGCTCAACATCAAGAAACATAAGAGATTTAGAAACACAGTAAACTCGCCAGTCCAGATGCCAAAGAGGCCTATTCCTTCCTAGTGGGTACAAAATACCTAATTGATTTGGTCTCAAAGTAGACAATAGACAAACAAAAGCTAACAGGCCATATTCTTGGTTGTCTTTCACCCACCAGAGACAAGAACTTTAAAATCCATTAATCCATGTACAGAGATCACCAAATGGTCGGACTATAAAACCAAATTCCCAGTCATTGCTGCCACCAAAGAGGAATAACAAATCAGCCATGAAAGAAACAAAAGCAAAATGTTAAATCATGCGAGGGGGGCGGGGGGGGCGCGGGGGGGGGGCCGGGGAGACTAAAGAAACAGGGAGTCAACAAAGTTACATGGACACTTTAAAAGAACTCCACCTCTGGGAGCCAAGAAAATGCATAACAAAGTTTAAGCTATCAATAAGGTATACTTGTTCAGCAACACAATCCGTTTGGAATATCGATGGAGGGCCTTCAAAACTGGTAAAAGATATTGAAACATAAAAGTTGAAATCATGACTCTCACATGAATATAAAGAGAAAATGTTGGGGTCAAATATATGGTGATGGAAGGAGAACTGACTCTGGGTGGTGAACACACAATGTGAGATATAGATGATGTATTACAGAAATGTACACCTAAAGTCTATGTAATTTTACTAACAATTGTCTCCCCGATAAACTTTAATTAAAAAAAAATGTTTCAGATTTTTCATTTAACTAATTAATTAATTAGCAAAGGAACCAGTAATATGTTACAGCTGGCTCAAGGGAGAATTCTAAGTACCATGCTTACACAGATCAATCAGGAGTGCTGAGATGGAATTTACAAGTACCGTGTTTCCCCGAAAATAAGACCTAGCCGGACCATCAGTTCTAATGCATCTTTTGGAGCAAAAATTAATATAAGACCCGGTCTTATTTTACTATAATATAAGACCGGGTCTTTAATATAAAATATAATAATATAATATAATATAATATAGTATAATATAATGTAATAATATAATACCAGGTCTTATTTTACTGTAAGACCCGGTCTTATGTAATATAAGGTCTTATGTACTATAATACCCGGTCTTACATTAATTTTTGCTCCAAAAGGCGCATTAGAGCTGATTGTCCGGCTAGGTCTTATTTTAGGGGAAACACAGTAGATACAAGACTGGTTTTAGCTTCTGGATGGGGAAAGAAGTAAATTGATTGTTCCCCCAGTAGTAATGAGGTCTTTAGACAGTTCTTTGCACTTCTATCAGTTATCTACAACACACAGAGTTGTAAATAGCTCAAAAGATGATGGAGAGGCAAACCTCATAGAATCAGAATTAGATAATGCTTACTTTCCCTGAATATGCCTTTTTTGTCCATTTCAAAGTCTTTCACAAATTTTCCTGATAAGATGCAGATATAGTTCTGCATCTTGAGATCGCATTTCCCCACAAAAAGAAGCTTGTTAGACACGTATAAACAGATTTTATATTTCTTATTAGGTGAACTCTTCAAAGAGTGAACCTGGTGCTCAGGTTTGAACTTGTGGCCATTATTTTCTTTCCATTGTGACAGAGTCACAAATAGAATCAAGGCACCAGGGCAATTATTCGCCTACTCATTCCCGTGTATTTATCTGAAGCCAGCTAGGTAGAATAAACCCAGTGATCAACTGTAGACTGTTCTAAATACCACTGAGCTGTAACACTTTAGATGTAAAAAGGGTAACATTTATGTTATGTGTATTTTACCACAGTAAAAAAGAAGGAATAAGAAAAGCCAGTCAGAAAAATGGGCCCTATTCATAGAAATAATAACAAGATTTAAACTTGTATAATCTACCTATATGAGAACATTTGTAAATTATTTGTGATTTAGAAAGAAAAAAAAATCTATTTGTGGATTAAATGGGGGGAAAGGACTTCTAAAAGACGAAAATTGCCTCAGGAAGGACTGTTGTTTTAACTTTGTAGAATACTATTGAGGGTTTTTGTAAAAGGAAGATAGAAACATTTTCATAGATTTAGCAATATGGATGCCATTGGTAACTTTGACAGTAGCTTTTTTAGTGTAGAATCATAAACCAGATTGAAATGGCTCAAAGGGGAATTGTGACTTCAAAAAAATCCCTCTATGCTTTTTTTAAATCAATGTTTTCTTCAAGTAACTCAAATAACTTTTGTTATTAAATATACATACATAAATACATATGTATATATAACTTAACATATAATTAATGTGTATTCTATTACACATTTATTTACAAAAATAATGCTTGTGTGAGGGCGGAATAAACTTTCCTCTACCCTCAAGGTTTTTCTGGCTGGTCTAATACTCAAGTAGACATGAGACAGATTAGTAAGAGAAAATAACCAAATCGAATACATACATACATACGGGAACCCCGTGTGCACGACAGTCACAGACCCCCACAAACAAGAGAGGTTCAGAGACAGAAAGGGAACATGGGGATATAAGACATCCTGAGCAAGGAATGACATAAGGTGCCTTGAGGGTCTCAACGGGTCATTGCAAGATGATACGAAGAGCAGATGCTTAGTAAATAGAAGTTTGTCCTGCCCTATAGATAGGCCAGAACAGGTTATCTCTGATAATCGCTTATTATGGGCAAGTTCTTCCAGGTAGTTATGGGAGGGACAGAAGTTTTTCTTAAGCCTATGGCTAAAGTTGCTTTTAGCTCAAAACAGTCTGCATACCACAGAGGCGCATCTTAGGGTGACTCGTTCTTAACCCCTACGCATGCATTAGGTTACTCTGCAATGATGCAGACACTTTTAGGAAGTCAGTGAGAGTGAAAATTTTTACAGCATTTTCAATATTATACTTTAACATTTTTTATATTTAAAGGAAACTTGAAAGTTTCTTGTACTACTTGACTAACTTGCAGTCTTTCTACGCCCCCACTCTCACGTTTTCATAGATTTTGTTTATTATTTCAACTAGTGAACAGTTATGTTGGTCTAAAAAAATTAGTTATGAATATAAAATAATGTATTATCACTCTATTTTTTAAAAATAAGTGAGAAATAGGAGAAGAAAAACAACCACCTGAAATCTCATCACCTAGAGAAAATCAATATAGAATTCTTAACATAAGCTAGGGTCTGTCTAACCAAGACTCTAGGAGTTGCTTGTCAGAAACAGTATAGTTGCCAAAAGAAATTTTAAAAGAACTCCATGTTGGCATTCATCTCCTTGACAAACATTATAGAGTATTTGCTCCAGACACTATAGAGACATTTCTCAGAATTTTCTTTCCTCCATCCCATCTCTCTCTTAGAAACTGCTTCATCATTTCTTGTTCACCAAACACAGACTCTCTCTGATAACCAATCAGCTTTCTTGTTCATACTCACTCCTCCTTTTCGGGTCTTAAAGAAGTAGATTAATTTAGGTCATCTGGGTTCTTTTCTAATTTTTTTTCTACTCATGATACTGCTTCATTAAAATCTCATGAGTCAGTTTGGCAAATACAGACCCATACTTACGGAGTTGGGGAGGGAAAGAGCTGACCTCGCAGAAGCAAAATTTGCTTGGGGGAAGAGAGTGAATACTGACAAGTTAATGTCTTTCCCCCATCAAATATTCAGGCTTGTCGATCTTTATTACACCTGTGAGGAAATGCATACACTTTAATTACGCTATCAAGACTCTCTAATACTAATTCAAGCCTACCATCATCCACTTCTACAGAGTGAATCAAATTCCTCCTGGATACTTATGAAAGTATTTCCATACTCTGCTGAAATACTAGTCTCTTCTTGCAAATCTATCTCACTGTTTTTTTTTTAATTAAAGTTTATTGGGGTGACAATGGTTAGTAAAGTTACATAGATTTCAGGTGTACAATTCTGTATTACGTCATCTATAAATTCCATTGTGTGTTCACCACCCAGAGTCAGTTCTCCTTGCATCACCATATATTGGATCCCCCTTACCCTCATCTCCCACCCCCTCCCCCCTTACCCTCTGGTAACCACTAAACTATTGTCTGTGTCTATGAGTTTTTATTTCTTCATTTGTTTGTCTTGTTCTTTTGTTGTTTTTGTTTATATACCACATATCAGTGAAATCATATGGTTCTCTGCTTTCTGTTTGAATGGTGAGCTTCCAGATGGGCAACTAAGCCACAGTCTCATACACACGTCTACCTAGGTCTGTGACTCAAGTAAAGTGGGGAATATGCTGGACTTTTCGATTATTTCCTTATAGGTACAATTGTCCACTAAATGGCTCTTACCTGTAAAACTAAAGGACACTTATCCCTCCCACTAGCCCCTGACACTCACTTATCTGCTTTCTGTCTCTATGGTTTTACCTAGTCTGGATTTTCTGTATAAATGGAATCATGCAACATGTGACATATTGTATGTGGCTTCTTTCACTTAGCATAATATTTTCAAGGGTCAATTTATGTTGTAGCAGATATCAGTACTTTATTTATTTTGTAGCCAAATACTATTCCATTGTATGGGTATGCCACATTTTATCCTTTAATCAGTTAATGGACATTTGGATTGTTTCTACTTTGGGGGTGTTGTGAGTAGTGCTAGTGTGAACATTATTTGAACAGCTGTTTTCAGTGCTTTGAGATCTACACCGAGGAGTGGAATTGCTGGGTTATATTCTATTTAACTTTTGAGAAACCACCAAACTGTATCCCATAGCAGCTACACCATTTTACATTCTCTACCAGCAGCATATGAGGGCTCTAATTTCTCCATATCCTCTCCATCACTTGTTATTTTCATTTTTATAAATTATAGCCCACCTACTAGGTGTGAAGTAATATTTCAATATGGTTTTGACTTGCATTTCTGTACTAATTAATGATGTCGAGCATCCTTTTATTTGCTTATTGGCCATTTGTATATCTTCCTTGGATAAATATTTGTTCAAGCCCTTAGCCCATTTTTATTGGGTCATTTGTCTTCTTGTTGATGAGTTGTAAGAGATTTTTATATATCTTGGATACTAGAGCCTTATCAGATAGCTGTGTTATCTTTTATTCTTTTGCTAGTGTCATTTGATATCCCAAATTTTTTAAATTGTGATGAAGCTCAAATTATCCCTTTTTTTCCTTATGTTGCTTGTGCATTTGTTGTCATATTTAAGAAAGCATTGACAAAGCCAAGGTCTTTTTTTAAGGTGTCCCTTACACTTCTCCAGGCTTCTAGCATTCTCCCCAGCCTATTACTAACCATATGCTTACTTCTAAATTTTATGATTTCAGTTCTTATAGCTACATCTTTGGTTTATTTTAAGTAAAACTTTGTAAATAGTGTGAAATGAAGTCCACTTTCATACTTTTGCATGTGGATTATCTACTCATCCCAATCACGTTTACTGAAGAGACTGTTCTTTTCCCATTGAATGATCTTGGCAGCCTGGTCAAAAATCACTTGACCATATACACGTGGGTTTATATCTAAAATCTGGATTCTAATCCATTCATTTATATGTCTCTCTTTATGCCGTTAACACACTGTTTTCATTACTGGAGGCTTGTACCAACTTTTGGAATTGGGAAGTGTGAGTCCTGCCAATTTTGTTCTTTTATTTGAAGACTGTTTGTCTGTTCAGGCCTCAGAAGGAACCAACCCTGCCAACACTTGACCTTAGACTTCTAGCCTCCACCTTGGGGCAAAGATTACAGTTGGGACAAACTACAGACATGCTAAAAACCTGGGATGAAAAGCTGGAGAGAGTTACTTAGGTGAATAAGGACTTTGAAAAACACCTTTATTTATGGGGGAATTTAGAAAGCCGCATCTATGCCTATATTATAATGTTTATTATTTAGTCTGTTAATGCGGTCAGTTACATTGCTTGGTGTCCTAGTGTTGAACCAGCCTTGTTGCCTACCTGAAATAAATACTATTTACTAGTGGTGCAGAATTCTTTTTAAATATAGTTCAATTGGATTTGCTAATAAATTGTTGAGGAATTTTATATCTATGTGCATAACATTTTGAAAGAAGTTAAATGAAGTTAAACAGATATGTCATGCTTATTGGTAGGAAGGCTCAGTATTTCAAAGATCTCACTTCTTTCCATATTAATCTATAGATATATAGCAATTTCGATCAAAATTCCCAGCATGCTATTAGAAACATTGACAAATAGATTCTAAAATTTAAATTGAATTGTGAGGGACCTGGAAGAGCCTAAATAGTCTTGAAAAAGAACAAAAAATTTGGAAGACTTAGAACAACTTGGAGTAGCTCTAACAAAAGATGTAAAAGGCCTCTAAAATTAAACTATTAAACATCATTGAGAAAAATTACAGATCACCTAAATAAAATAAAGAACATTCCATATTCATAGACTGAAAGTCTTAATATCATAAAATATCATTTCATTGATAATCAATTTATAGATTCAACACAATCCCAGTCAAAAGCCCAATAGGTTTATTTTTGTGGAAACTGACAAGCTGACTCAAATTTTTATGGCATTTCAAAGGGCCAAATACAAGCAAGGAGATTTTGAAGTGGAAGAACCAAGTTAGAAGATTTACTATAGATATAAAGACTTGTAAGTCATAGGAATTAAGACTGTGTGATATTAGCGAAAGGCTAGACAAATTGACAAATGGAAGAGAATATTCCGAAGCAAATCCACCCTTAGATGTTTACTTTATTTGTGAGTAAAGGAACACTGATTTGCAATGAGGAAAGTTGAACACAGGCACACTTCTTGACGTTGAATTCCATTCCTAGATATATGCCCAATATGAATGTGAAATATTTTCACAAAATACGTATTTCATAAAAGTTTACAAATAGTAGAATGGATAATAATTATATGGTATAGTCACACAGTAGTATACTATACAACAATTAGAATGAACAGTCTGCAATGAAATGCAACAACGTGAATAAGTCTCACCGGCATAATGTGTAGTGAAATGCCAGACACAAAACAACATATACTTTATGACTCCATTTATATCAAGATCGAAAACTGGCAAACCTTTTCTATGGTGTTAGAAATTATGAGAGTGGTTACTTCTGGGGAAAGTATTATGTCTAAGAGATTACAATAGATTCTCCTGGGAGGTTGGTGATGTTCTATTTCTTGATCTGGGGACTAGTTGTTTAAGTTTGTTCAGTTTTGAAAATAATTTGAGCTGTACACTTGTGACAGGAGTGCTTTTATGTATGTATATTATATTTATATGGGAAGGAAAAAACAAAAACTTGGTATATAAAAAAATAACTTGAGTAAGTTAGGCTCTACATTCTCTTAAAATGAGTTTCCAAGACACACATATCATTGATGCTACTTTTCTGTGGAAGTAGCTGAAGAAAGTGTTTATCAGCAGGGCCATGATGGAATACACAAAATTACTTTTGAGACAGCTGTAATACATACATAAATTGAATAAAGGTGCTGATATATTATTCCATAGAATAGTGTTCATCATAAAGTGTAAACTTCAAGCCATCGACCTCTAATTATAAGTGGTGTAACTTCCTGGAAATTTTATATCAAATCCATCACTCACCTTACAAAAGATAATTTTTCTGAGTTGCTCTGGCTCAATATTTAAAATCTCATCCATTCTATCAGAAATATCATTCAAGTTGTGATTTGGCCGTGTGTGCGCGCGCATGTGTGTCTATGCAATGGATATATTTTTCAATTCAGTGTTGATACACATTTAGACATATTTAAAGTTTATACAGAGATGAAACGTAATAATAGAACAGAGATTGCTATGCAGACACCTGCAATGCTGTCACTCTCTAGGGCAAATTAGGTCCATTTATTTTGTAGTTCCCTTGGTTACTCACTCTCTGCATTCTAATTGCTCTGTTGCCTATTATTGTGCATTGAAAACACTCATGCTGAGAGAGCCTGAGCTCAAAACCTGATACCACTGTATAAGATACACTCCATGATACATCAAATTAAGAATCAACTGTTGCAACAAACTCATTTTTTTTTCCCCATTCTGTCATAGAATAAGGATATTTGAGGAATTTCACTAAGCCCTATCTTTCAGGCAGAAAAGTAGTATTATGTTGGTTGCCAAAAAAATTAAAATAAAAAAATAAAATAAATGCTGCCTGGAAGTCAAAAGGTATTATTTCCTTGGTGATGATTATGTCTCTTCTAGTTTTAAGCTGCTATAATTCTAGGCTGTTTGAACAACAAAGTCAATTGCGCATTGTCCCCCATTCAGTTGTGTTTACTGAAATAGAGGAAAAGATTATGTGGACACATATATCTGGGAAATAAAGTTCAAAGACATGTAAGCATGGTTTTTTAGAGGAGAGCTTCCATGTAAATATTAACGTACATTATCAGTCTCCAACAGAAGAACAGACTTTGAAATTTCTCCAAATGGCTTGACCAGAGAAATGTTTCCAGAGAAACTGGTATTTCCAGGAATGTAGTAGTTTGGCAGATTCTAAACTGGGTGAAATCCTCTGCCCCTTCTCACAGTGAGTATCTGTTATTTCTATAGGTTCTACTTAAACACTACCACTCATATTTGCCCCTCCTTTCTAATCTTCCTACATTACCAGTACTCATTGAGGTCAGACGCCGTTTTGCCAGGACAACTGCCATGGCTTTCTAATGCAGAGAACCATCCGATGTCCTCAGCGAGCAGTGGTCGTGTAGAGCACACTTCTGAGTGCTAGAGGCACATGTTGCCCCTACGAGACTTCACATCCATTCTCCTGGGCACCCAGTTCTCATCTCCAGGAAACCTGCCTCTTTTTTATAGCACCGTCTTTCCAGCACTTGGTAGACGTCCCAGTACACGTGATAGGTGTAAGCAATTTCAGTTGATTGCTTCTTATGGAATAATAGGTACATCCCATTAGCTTCGCCTTCATTGTAGGATTTCTTAGAACTTTGACTATGCCGATACGCAGAGTAAATATCCAAAAAGGACATAGGATGTGTAGACATAGAATGTGCCAGAATGTGTATTCTGGCCAAAATTGGGGGCATGAAAAAAGTTTTGTTTTGTTTTTTATAGAAAATGTATTAGCATACATTAGGTGATACTTCTCAATATTGTTTCTCTCTAACTATTGTCCAGGGATAAACTCTGTCTTCTAAATTCTAGTTGTCTCAGTTCCAAAGTGAGATGCTAGGATTTTCATTGTTACAAAGACAAGAGCAAAAAAGATGGGGAAAAGTCAATCGTACTTATGGATTAATACTCTTCAAAATCAGAGCTGCTTATCTTCAGTGACACTGTGGAAAATGCACTGTATAATTTGATGGAATAAACAAATGATAAAATTAACTTTAAATGGTATTTAAACCTGGGGGGAAAAATTAGCCATGGGTATTTACAGGTACCGCTTCTTATAATAAAGAATATTCAGAGAAGGATGGAAGACAATATTTTGGGGTTTTTCTAAAATTGAGATAAAATTTGTCTTAGGGTACTACGCAAAAATGAAGATATTTCTGTTTAATTGGATTTATAAAATTCTAATTGCTTTTCTTATGGGATGCACAATGTGCTTCTGAATAGGATTTTTGTCAGCTTCAAAATATTGCCATATAATTAGTGAATTGAAGAAATAAACTCTGTATTTAACTAAGAGTCTTATTCTGATTAGCAGTTGATACGTAGGGAAAGATTGCTAGAAGTCTTTAATCAACTTGTACTCCCCTAACACTTCACATTTTCTTAAACTAATCACTTATAATTCCAGAGATGACTAAAATATTTATCACTCATCTCAGAAAGTCACAGTTAAGCTAGTATCAGTTTATAACCACATCCACGTGAGACCAGCACAATAAACAACCCTTATATCTCTCTTTTCTAGCTTAATATTTGGCTCTCAGATGGGATGCATGTTGGTTAAAATACAGTCTGCGGAGCCAGACTGATGGAGTTTGAACCCACTTATTAGCTCAGTGACCTTGGGCAGAGTGCCTAACTGCTTTGTGCCTCAGTTTCCCTGTTATAAGATAGGGGTACTTCCTCAGAACCCTTATTGGGTTTCAATGAGTTAATACTTGTAAAACACATGGCAGGTGCTATGTAAATGTGTGATATATGAAACAAAGGAAAATTTTAAAACAGAAATAAAGGAACAAGAGTCAAAGATGTTTGGGGAGGCACATTGCTCACTTTATGAATAATACAGTAGTTCCATCTTATCCGTGGGGGATACGTTCTAAGACCCCCAATGGATTCCTGAAACCATGAATAATACTGAACCCTATATATACTATGTATTTTCTTATGTATACATACCTATGCTAAAGTTATTGATAAATTGGGCAAGTAAGAGATTAACAGTAATAACTAATAATAAAATAGAACAATTATAACAATGTACTGTAATAAAAGTTACGTGAATGGGTGCCTCTCTCTCTCTCTCTCTCTCTCTCTCTCTCTCAGACTCTGGACAAAGGGATAATTCATGTTCCAGGCGGGACAGCATTGAAATTTCATCATGCTACTCAGAATGTCATTCAATTTAAAATTTATGAACTGTTTATTTCTGGAATTTTCCGTTTAATATTTTTGGACCATGGTTGACAACAGGTAACTGAAACCGCGGATACCTCAAACCGTGGGAAGCCAAACCGCAGATACAGGAAGGGGGGAATACTATAATAATGTTTAAGTCTTCTACAGAGTTAGATCACACTGCTCTGTTTTCACACCACATTAAAAATTCAAAAATGGAAGCACAGATTAGTTCAGCTACAGTGAAGGAGAGAAAAGGCAGTGACTCTGGGTGCCCCTGGGACTTGGAGCCAAACCAGGGAGAAAAGTCATCTGGTTTGATGGGAGCAGTAGAAGAACGTGGAGCCCTAACACGGTGTATGCTTCTATCATACCGGCAGCACTCCTTAAAGAAAGCTTCAGACCAAACATGTGGACTATGTACAAGCATAGTTTTAACGCAGGTACATTTCCTGACATCTTCTTAGAGGCCTTCAATACAGGGCAATGATTTACGAGTTAGGACTAGGATGGATGGCAGAATGTTTACTTCAGACTGGTGAGCAGAAATGATTAGAAATGGTAAACCCGAGGCATATGAAATTCAAAGCTGTCGTCATTTGCTTACTTTCAGGTCATATAGGAGTTGGGAAAATACCTCATAGTTGAGTGGCCATTGTTTCTTACCAAAGCTTGCATTGCAGTCTTTTGATTCAAACTTTGGATATCAAATTGAGAGAAACTAATTTCTGAGGTTGCAAGACTTGCCCACTGCAATTAGAGAACTTTCCATCTGCAGTGCTTTGGAGCTCCCCAGCCCCATTCGGCTGCTCTCAGTTTGAGTTTGTCAGATCCCACTTAATGTTGAATTCTTCATGGGAATGTTTGATCTTTTTTCAGAGTAATCCTCACTGCTTTTTATCAATTCCCTGTCATACAGACATTAGCCTTTAGTTAAAGTAGCAGATGGATGTCTGTTCTCTCCCTTTTTATAACAATGCTATGAGAATCCAAGGAAATGATATATCCAAGCTTGCCATTCATAGGTTTAACAATCACACTCCCTTCCCTGCCCCACCACCAGAATTTTGAGTGCATTCAAATTCTGTTCTCTTGAATTTTCATTACCTGGAAAAATCATCTGGGATTTAGAGCAAAGCAGGCTTCTCTTTTTTCGAAATTAATTCTAATTTTCAAAGACTATAAGTAACTTTCCACAAAATTATTTCTTATTCTAGAGAAACAGGAGTAAGTGTTAAAGCAGGAAATTATCAGTGGGTAGGTGAAGTAATATATTGTCTGGATTGATAACTTAAATGGACTAAAAGTAATTCATATTAGTGAGTCCGAAAAGAAAGAAATTCAATGATTATAAAAACAAATTTTATTGGAGGCTTATGTTGAAAGGACTTTAGATTTAATTGGAGGAGCCATGCTGAACTTGCTCATGAATCTATAGTGAGATATGCTTTGGTTATTTTTTCCTTTGGTTCTGCAGTATGAGTGGTTTTTATGCCTCTACGATCCTGTATAGATTTATGAATTTAGCCCTGAGAAACCCGATAATAACCTGTAGATCCTCTTTTTAAAAATGCTTTGCCTTTACCCTTGCTTACGTGGCATGTGGGAATTGTGTAATTTTTAAATTGCCTGCTGTCTAGATGATTAGTATACACTTAATATCAAGTGATATGCTTAACATCAAAATGTCAGGTGAAGCTGGATTCAACATTTGACGCCCACAAATGAGTTCTATAATGTTCCAGTTATCTATTTCTGCATAGCAAACCATCTGGGTTTTTCTCTTATTGTTAGTCTTCCTTCCTAAAGTGTCAACTCCCTCTGTGAAAGACAATATTCCTGACTCACCTCTATATCAACAGTGCCTCTTAAAATGCCTAGTACCATGTGACACTAAACAATGGTTGCTGCAATCCATTTATTCATTTATACATTCATTCGTCTACACATTCATCAAGAGAACATATCTAGTAAGTGGCAGTGTTAGGACCCAACACATATCTTCTTGTTCTGTGTTCATGTTATTTCTATTATACCATTATGTCATATCTCACAGTTCAATAGGATATCACATTTCCTAAAGCACTTAAATATCCACTATTATCTCACTTAATTATCACAAATGCTCTGATAAATTGTCAATATTGTTCTCATTTTACAGATGTGGCTCAGAGAGGTTAAGTACGTTGCCTAAAATAACAAAGTTAGCGAGTAGCTACTGACGCAGCTCAGATTTCTCACACCATCTGTGTGTTTTTCTCTACTTAACCATACTCTGTAAATTAGTTGATTAGCAATATGTATTGGTTTAAAGTGAATAAAATGAATAAAACAGCTTCTAAGATGTTAATTTGAACAACTTTTAGGATTGTGGAATTTTTTTTCCCTCCCATTGTACGAGAAATGAAATGAGGCATCCTCCTTGAAAGATGACATATTGGAACCCGTTCATTTTTAAATGACCTTCATTTGGCATTGAACTTCAAGTTGGCAGTGGGATGTCATGTGAAAGTCAGAGACTCAATGATGGAGTGTGTAATTAACATAGAGTCCCTTTAGGAATATTTAACAGTTAGCTTGTTGTTTGACCGTTTTAAGGTGTGTTTGTGTGCGTGTATGTGTCTCCTGTAATTTCTACTAGGCATAGCTTATCAAACACTATTATTTAAGTCAAAGGCTTGAGTCTAACACCCCTCTTCACTTTGCTCCTCAAACATCTGCTAAAGGACATCTTTATTTTACCGTGAGGATGTTTAATCCCAACTAGTTGGTTTCAGTAGTGATTTAATGAGAGCTAGCCTAAGGAATAGGTTGGTTATATTTTATGGAGTCCTGTACTCTACATAATCAGCTGCATACATCTTCAGAATGAGGGATGGTGGTAGAAATGCTGAACGATGACCTGTGCCTGCTGCTTTTCAAACAGAAACCTTAGGTCAACACTAAATATGCAGATATGCAAATCAACTTGGTGGAAAACTGATGTTATTAAAAACATTCTAAGAGATAATCTTCATTTCTCCATAATTGTTTCTGACCTGATTCTTTTTTCTTGCTTAAAATAAGAAGCCTTAAGGAGGGAGGGGGTGGGAGACGAGGGTAAAGGGGGTCCAATATATGGTGATGGAAGGAGAACCGACTCTGGGTGGTGAAGACACAATGGGATTTATAGATGATGTAATACAGAATTGTACACCTAAAATCTATGTGACTTTACTAACAATTGTCACCCTAGTGATCTTTAATTAAAATAAGTAAATAAGTCAATAAATAAATAAATAAATAAGAAGCCTGTTCGATATAGTATATTGGACACCCACTTCGGCTCACCTTCCAAAGGCAGTTTTCCATTCTTAAGGCATAATTATCTATAGACAACTAGCTACAGGTGGTGAAATAATAGACACAGTTCATTACACATGCAATTAGCCAACTGTTGTCTTTTTGGGTTAGTTTATGGATCAACTGACCACTTAAACCTTGGTTAGTGAGTTCAAGCAGCTGATTACATATAACAATTATTTGAGGATCGAATTTTTCTACATGCAGTTCATTTGGAACTGACCGTTGTATGTGATTAATAAAATGGCTATGAAAGCTCATTTATTATAAAGGTGTCTTGTAAGCCTGCCTAGAACATCAAGGGGAGGAATGCAAGAGGCTCGCAGTAGATTTGACGTACATAGAAGGTATCATGCAGATGTCATGCAGATCTGTGCAGATAGGCAGGAAGGTTTAGGAAGGTAAAGAGTCAGTCAGGAAACAGGTACCAAGTGCCTACTCTATGCCAGGCACCATTCTTGGCACTGGGAATACAGAGAGAGACAAGAGACAATCTTTGCTTTCCAGTAACTTGCAATCCACACTTGTATATAATATGCCGAGAGTTATGGTGGTGATAGTCATAAAACAAAAGTGCTATCGTTCTGATGAAAATGATAAATTATTTTAAATAAATCTACATACTCCCTCTCTATCCTCAGTTTAAGCTACCATAATTACATACCTGGATTTCTGCATGGCCAGCCGCTTCTTGGTGGTCTCTGTGCTGACGTATTATCTCCTCACAGAAGCCCGCCCACTCCCATCATCCCCATCGAAATGAGCTCACCGGTCTAACCCTCAGTCACTTATTTATTTTTCTTCATGGGTCTTATCACTACCCAACTTTAGGTTATGTGTCTATTTTTTTTATGAAGTGTCTCCACAGTCGACTGTAAGTTTCCTGAGGGCAGGATCATTACGTATGTTCATTGCTCTATGAGTTTCTAGAGCAGTGTGTTTTATAGATTAGGCATTCGATATTTTTAAATAACTTATAGACTGGGTCATCGTGGAGGGTTTCAGGAATAAAATGCTACTTGAACTTTAGTATTTCAGGATAGTTGCCCTTGATAAGCAGTGCAGTGTTTCAGGCAATGAAAATATTTGGCCTTGAAGAATGAACTTTCATTTCATGGGACAGGGAAGATGATCGAGGGAATTGCTAGCAAGTTGAGCTCAGAGAACCTTTCGAACAAGGAAGGAATGTGTTCCAAGCTGCATTTAGAACAATACTGGCATGAATTTACTCTGTGGCACGTCCTGCAATGGCCGATGTAGAGACGAGGAAGTGGGCGATGTAACGATTGCACCAGTGTAAATTCAGAAAGCTTTGCTAAAGACAATGCAATGTCTAGCATTCAAATGCTGTAACATATGTCTTTGATTGAACTTTCTAAAGGCCTAATTGGGGGGAGGGGAGCACATGGCATTTCCATAAAAACTGAACACACTGATGGACTGTGGGGTGAAACATAGGATATACATTATCATTAATACCCCCTTCCTCCAAAATCAGGAAGCTTCAGAGGGTCTCAAGTTCTCCTGTCAGTCATATTGACAAGGAAGGTGTCGTGCGGGGGACCCTGCTTGCTGCGCCATGTGTCATGCAGGGCGGCCTGTGGGGTCTCTGCTCCCGCTCCCCACATAAGAACGCAGGACATGGTGAGGCCAAAAAGGAACACCCACGGAGCCATAGGTAGGGGAGTCACACCACTATACTCTCGCTGGCGGCTGGGTTGGAGACACAGGAACCAGGAGCAACACAATTCTCAACCCTCACTGCACCGCTTGCAGGCTCAGCCACCATCTCCTTGCTAGCTCCCCTTTTTTTTGCTAGCCTAGCCTCGGCAGTTATATTCATGGCCAATGGCTCACTGGTTACAGCTGACGGCCAACTAGCCACAGCTGATGGCCATTTGATCACAGTCGATGGCCATTTCCTACCTGAGCCAGCACCTTTCCATGTGAGGCCGAGAGCCTGGAAACTGCTTTTTGGGGCTCTGTCCCCACAGAAGGTAAAAACCCAATAGCGGGAAACAGGAAGTTGACCAGGTTCTTCACGTCTACCTCTGTGCAGGTTCCAGCTGCTGGTGTTTTCACAAGGTTGAGACTGGAGTTTAAAAGGAGAAAATAGAGCTCTCTCATGGGGCTCACTCAGTGTTCATTGGCCCCCACCTGGGCAACAATTTTGAGGCCTTCTGCCATCGAGGGCTCTCACTGGAAGGAGCAACTACCCTCTATGGGCTGGTCTCTTAGGGTGGAGACTGACAGTCATGCCGTTTGGATAAACTGCTTCTGCCACATGCAGCAGAATCATGGTTGTCTCTTAACAGAAAGGGCTTTGCGTGACCGAGTTGAGAGTCAAACTAGCTGCTTTCTTTTCTGGAATCCCATTTTTTCTTTAAAGAGCAACTGACTGGCAAACTATGGTTATTCAGGCTCCGGTATTTGGCAGACATTTTATCAAAAATGATATACGCGAGCTTATAGTTTCAAGGAAAATAACTGATAGCATTTCCTCCCAATGGTAAAGTTTGACAGCTTCCAGTACGTGAAGTCTTTTCTGATGAGACTGGCGGTTATCTTAATGAATGTGATTTTTGATATTGTGTGATGAAATATTTAATATTTAGAAGATCTGCATAACTCTACAAACATTTTCCAAATGAGCCATGCGTGATATTAGAAATCACTCAAAGAGCAAGATAGGCCAATGAATTTTAATGTAACCTAGAATGAAAATGTCATCCATATGGCTTTGGAGCCCAGAATGCACCTAACCTTTACAAAATAATTGTTTGTTGAGTTTCTATGTAGTATCAAAGGAAAATATCCAGTTATCTGAAAAGACTACTAAAATGCTGTTTCGTTTTTGAACTAGGTTATGCTCATGAAGTTAGTTTTTTTTTTTTTTTTTACATATTTCAACCAAAACAACTTAGGACAGCAGACTGAATGGAGAAACATACAGGAAAATCCATCATTCTTCTATTAAGCCAGGATATTAAGCCGAATATTAGGTTCTATTAAGTCTTCTATTAAGTCTTCTATTAAGCCAAATATTAGGATATTTTGAAAAAATGTGAAATAATACTATTCTTCTCACTACATTTATTGTGGTTTTGGAAAATGTAATCATTTTTCATAAAATATGCCATTTATGTTGAAATGCAATTGTTTTATTATTATTGTTTTAAAGTTAATTAATAAGTTAGCATTGAATTTCCAATATGGAAAATATTGGTAGATAAAACCAACATCAATAAAAGCTCTTTGAAGTCTTCCATAATTTTAAGAATGTAGAGGGTTAAAGAATGAATGAAATAAATTCCAGGAATACTTCAGATCATCCCAGGTAGAGGGAAAAGGAAGGGAAGAGAGAAAAAGAGAAAGTACTGGCTCTACTTTGGTGCCAACATTTAAGTGGTGAGCTATAGAAAAGGAGCTAGCGCAGTGCTGTGAGAAGAAGCTGTCAGAGAAACAGAACTATTAGAATCCAGTATCCGTGGATGGACCTAGAGAACATGATGCTAAGTGAAATAAGTCAGACGGAGAAAGACAAATACCGTATGATCTCACTTATATGTGGAATCTAAAGAACAGAATAAATGAACAAAGTCAACAGAAATAGTCTCAGAAATATAGAGAACAAACTGAGGGTTGCTAGATCGGAGGTGGGTAGGAATGAGGGAGAAGGTGAGGGGACTAGAAAGCACAAATTGGGAACCACAAGATTGCCACGGGGATGTGAAAGACAGTTTGGGGCATGTAATCAATAACGTTGTAAAGATTTTGTAGGGGGTCAGATGGTCACTTGTTTTATTAGGGAGACCACTTCAGGGACGGTGTAGATGCCTGATCACTGCACTGTGCACCTGAAGCTGGAGCTGAATAATATTGTATGTCAAGTATGATTACATATATACGTATGTAGTCACGGGATGTGGAGTACAGCATAGGGAATTGAGTCAATGGAATTGTAATAAATATATACAATGTCAAAGGGGCAATATATTGGGGGAGGGAGGTTGTCACTTTGTGGGGTGGGTGAAATGTGTGGCTATTGCATTGTTTCGTGCATCTGAAACCAATATAAATAAATAAATATTAAATTAAATTTAAAAAGAATGCAATATCCAGGACCAAAGACACCTCCTCTAGGACGTCCTCCCTATATTCCTTAATCAAAACAAATCTCTCTCTTCTGCGCTAAAGTAGTACTTTGTATGGAATGATATTTTCTTACCACTTTCTGTCTTTTGAAAAAGATATTTACTTATTTGACGTGTGACCGTGGAGAAGTTGTTTAACCTCTCTTTACCTCATTTTGATCTATTATAAACTGGGGATAATAATAACACTTCCTTCATGAGGTTAGTGTGATACATCTTGTATAAATAGTACTTACTTTAGAAGGTTATGTGAGAGAACACCTGTAAAGGAATTATAAGAGCTCCTGGAAGATAATAAGCACCGGGAAAAGTACTTATTATAATTGTCATTATTTGTTTTTGAGCATGCGTATTTCTTCAATTACATGTAAATTCCTTGGGGAAGGATCAAGACCATATTTTACACAAGATTCTTCTAACAGTGACTAGTACAGCAAATTCCACATATTAGGTACTAAATATATTTTTAATGGAATTAGTTGAAACAGATTGAGGACAGTTATAGGTTAGAACTAAGAGGACTCACCAGATTTCTGAAGTCAAAAAAGATGAGTTTCAAGGAGGAGGGTGATGGTCAACAAGTAAATTTAGACAAAGGTTGGCCTATGTGTTCAAAGGAATTGGAAGCCAGGATTGGTAATAACTATACGTATAATCTTAATACAGGATTTCACCTCAGTTTGGGGAGGAAGTTGTGGGGTTTTTGGGGGATGTTTTCTTTTTCTGTTTCATTTTCCCCAGACTATTTTTTGGAAAAAAAAAATATCTGCCTTTATTATTCTGGAGTTACTCTGTAGCGATTTTAACCTTGTTTGAGTTACCTTTGGAGCCTGATCAAAATGCCTCAAAAAATTACCCACTAATTGAGTTTGACAGGGCTACTTTACTTTTTAATAAATCATGAAAGCCTAAAGTTCATAAGGTTACCCTATTGCTGTAATTTCCTCTCTGCTAATGGTCTCACTAGTAAATTTTGCCATGGAAAACTCCCTCTCCTGTTGGTGTGCCCTACTGTTATGAATATTATGAATAAGAGTTGCACACTCTGCATATGCATCAGTTAAAGAAGACCACAGATTTTATCATCCCACAAGATGATATGAGGTCAGACAATTAAGTTCACAAATTTATCCTAGCGAATGTGCTACATCCCTCATTGCTGAATATCACTACGGTCACCTTCCAAGTACTCCCCTTGGGAAGCTATGCACCGACGCCAGTGCCTAGTCCACCCTTCAAAGCAATTTTGGAACTCTTTTTCTGGAATGACCATCAGAACTGTTGTCCTATTAACCTTGATGTCCTGAATGTCATCAAAATGTCTTCCTTTCGATAGTTCCTTTATCTTCTGGTAAATAAAGAAGTCCTTGGGGGCCAGATCAGGTGAGTAGGGAGGCTGTTCCAAACCATTTATTTGTTTACTGGCTAAAAACTCCCTCACACACAGTGCCGTGTGAGCTGGTGCATTGTCGTGACACAAGAGCCATGAATTGTTGGCGAAAAGTTCAGGCATCTAACTTTTCACACAGCCTTTTCAGCACTTCCAAATAGTAAACTTGGTTAACTGTCCAGTTGGTACAAATTCATAATGAATAATTCCTCTGACATCAAAAAAGGTTAGCAACATCATTGCAACAAGTTCATGAACTTAATTGTCATGCCTCGTATGCTGGTATTTTGTGTGATGATATCCACCTTTAATCTTCTTGAGAACAAAATGTAGCCCTTTTCTACTGTACATTTTTTCTACTGTAAGCCATTTTTTTGTACTGAATTTTAGCCAATAGAATGTAGACAGAAATGATGCACAACACTTCTAGTCTTGGCCTGTATAAATGACACAAGTAATCTTATATTCTCTCCCTTTCTTTATTTGCTCTCTGTATTAAGATGACATCAGGGACCTAGAAGAGGGAAAATGGTAAGATAGAAAGTACCTGGCTTTCTGAAAAACCAAGTGGAAGTTGCCAGCTTTGAATCACCTTATTGGACTGTGGCATGAGTCAGAATATATATTTTGCTATGATAGAGCACTGAGATTTTTACTTTTTTCTTTAGAGCAGCTAGCATTACTTTTCGGCGTAACATAGGAAGTGACACCAAAAATGGAGCACTGACATAACAAACAACCAAAATATGTGACATAGATTATAGATTTTAGATCTCGGGCAGTAGGCTGTGAGAAAACATATAACAGACTAGAATTTGTAGAACACAGTAAGCCATTGGAAATAGTTAATAAAACTCTGACCTGTCATACCTTAGAAGGCAAAATATACGACCACTATTCACGTAGCTCCGGTGAAATTAGTTGAAGACAGTCAGAGTTTAGCAGGTGTTGGTTACACTTGTACTGTATTAGACCTTAAACATTTTAATAAGGCGTTTTAAACATTTTAATAAGGCGTTTTCAGGAAGAAATAAGCTCAGGCAAAATTGGCTAGTTTTCAAAGATGAGAATAGTTGTCATCATATTCTTACAGTGAACGAACTGAAGAAAGGGAAAAAGTTCTATAGCCAGAGAGAGGACTTAATACCTTGTTCTTAAAGGACATGCTGGATTGTCACTTGTGCCCTTTCCGTAAGTGTCACTAGAGTGATGGGTTAACCACTCTTACGGTGTTGTGGCTACACTGTGCTTTCAGCAAATTTATTTTGATGACTACACCATTGGGTTTATCAATGTTTTTTGACACCCGGTATCAGTTTTAAAGCTTAAAACTTATCAAAAGTTAGGATAGATTTAAAACACGGATTTCCCCTTAAAACCAGCTTTCCCTTTGGCTATATAATGGGCTAAAAAGTAATATTATCTCTCAGCTGACAGCCGTCCTTTCTTTTTCCAGCATGATAAGTGTTCGAAATCAATGTAATTGATTGTGCTGATAAACTTTTCTTTTGGTGCCCCAAACACAATTCAGGAAGCCGAGCAATAGCTGAGGGAAATGGCTTCAAAGAGTCTTGAAAAATATGACCTCTGACTGAGTTTTTGTGAAGATTGATTCATACGCATTCTTTCCCATGAGGAGCACATCTTGCTGCCAACTGTAAACTTCTACAAGACTCTCATTTCAGAGCTAATCTCGAGAATGTGATGAGAGCTCAGAGATTGCTGGTGTGACGCAATTACCTGAGAAGCAGGGCTTGTCTTAGCCACACAGACACACATACGTGTCTGACAATTAAGTTCGCGAACTTGTTGCCACAATGTTGCTAATCTTTTTTGATATCAAAGGGATTATTCGTTATAAATTTGTATCAACTGGACAAGCAGTTAACCAAGTTTACTATGTGGAAGTGCTGAAAGGGCTGCATGAAAAAGTGAGACAACCTGAACTTTTCGCCAACAATTCATGGCTCTTGCATCACGACAATGCACCAGCTCACACGGCACTGTCTGTGAGGGAGTTTTTAGCCAGTAAACAAAGAACTCTATTGGAACACCCTCCCTACTCACCTGATCTGGCCCCCAATGACTTCTTTCTTTACCCGAAGGTAAAGGAAATATGGAAAGGAAGACATTTGGATGACATTCAGGACATCAAGGGTAATACGACGACAGCTCTGATGGCCATTCCAGAAAAAAGAGTTCCAAAATTGCTTTGAAGGGTGGACTAGGCACTGACGTCGGTGCATAGCTTCCCAAGGGGAGTACTTCGAAGGTGACCATAGTGATATTCAGCAATGAGGTGTGTAGCACTTCTTCTAGGATGAGTTCGCGAACTAAATTGTTAGACCTCGTAGGTAGCAAGAGAAAGCTCTGACTCAATCAGCACCACTTTCCACCAAGTTATCTTCAAAGTTCCAAGCAGTCAGTTTCTTTTTATTTCTGAGCAAACAAAACGAAGGTACTATTCAACCAAAGTATAATTGAAATAAGAGAGAATTGATAAAATATTAAACTGATAAGAACATACACTACACTTGATCTTATCCAAAAGGCTGAGCAGTGATAAGAAAGTGATCTAATAAATTGCTGGCTCCCAAAGGAAAACTCCAAGGTCTTTCACTGCTTTCTCAGAATACGAACATGATGACGGACTTCCATCCATAGGTAAAGACGTTTCCAAAGCACCTTGTTTTGCTAATTTGGACTTTACTAAAGCTGTGAAAGGTTTGCAGGGTAAGGATCATCATACAAGTTTTCGATGACTTACGAGTATACCCAATTTCTGCCAAAAACAAAAGACAAAAATGTCTGTAAACTTCAGCAGTGGGATTTCAAATTTCACATAATGTAACACTCAGTGACCTTGAGAATCCATGGGACAGGTGCTGACCATATACGTCTTACCAAAGCGCTGCAGTTATTCCTTCTTCGTGTCTCAGTTCATGTATCATGGCGAAAGGCAGGGATTTCAAAGGCTTAAATCCTGTGAGGATATTATAATTGCTAATACTAAAGAATTCTCCTACATCAACTGTCATCGAGTTGTTGAACTCATGGCATTTACAAAAAAAGTTTAGAGAGTTTGGCTTTACTTGCTGACACATTTTTTTTTTTTTTATGGTAAAAATCTATGGTGGAAGTCAGAGATTTTGAGTGCAAGATCCAGTTTGGATGCCAATAAATAGACAAGTTGAGCATAGATTTTGTGGATTTGAACATTTCCTGTTCTAATAGGGTGATTTACTGTACCCAACCACCAAGTACCTAGTGGTTACAATAAAAGAAGACAATAGGATTGAGAGTTATTTTAGTCCATCTAAACTTGGAGCCAGATTGCAAAGGTTTCAAGTCCTAACTCACCCAACGAGCTACCTGTGGTAGCATGGGTAAGTTACTTAAAATACCTTAGTTTGCTAGTATGTCAAAGAGTGATAATAATAAGATTTATCACATGGGTCTAGAAAAAAATAGGTAAAACATGTATGTTCAACAGAAGTTAGCTGTAGAATTATAGGATTCATAGAATTATGGAATTTTAGTTCAATAATTGGTATTAAAGATATCTAATATTGGGTGGCCAGATGGCTCAGCTGGTTAGAGCACAAGCTCTTAACAACAAGGTTACTGGTTCAATTCCCTCATGGGGTGGTGGGCTGTGCCCCCCGCAACTAAAGATTGAAGTCCTACTTGACTAGGAGCTGATGGGTCCTGGAAAAAACACACTGTTCCCCAATATTCCCCAATAAAAATTAGGAAAAAAAAGGATATCTAATATTGTCCTTCAAAGTGAATATGGCCTTACAACATCCTTGAAAATGATATTTGAATTTTTCTAGTTATAGCGAATTGGATAGTTCTAGTTATATGCCTGAATTATTAGGAATGTCTTCCTTTTGGTTTACAATTCTTATCATTTTTAAGCACTTGTCCGAATCTTGTTGTGGCATAACAATGACTGTCTTTCACATAGAAAATGATAGCTGTCACTCAACCATGAATTTCCTATTTTCCAAGGTAATAATTACCAACTTTCAACTTTTCTTTATATTGCATGATTTTAAGATCTTTACTGTTCTGGCTTCCACTGTTGAGAAAATCCAATGTCCCAACATACATACACACATACATACATACATACTGTGGGGACAGAGCCAGGAGTGCAGATTCCAGGCTCTCACCTCACGTGGAAAGGTGCTGGCTCAGGTAGTAAATGGCCATCAACTGTGATTGGATGGCCATCAGCTGTGGCTAGTTGGCCATCAGCTGTAACCAGTGAGCCATTGGCCACGAATATAACTGCTGTGGCTACGCTAGCAGAAAGGGGGGCTAGCAAGAAGACGGTGGCTGAGCTAGCAAGCGGCACAGTGAGGGTTGAGAATTGTGTTGCTCCTGCTTCCTGTGTCTCCAACTCAGCTGCCAGAGAGAATATAGTGGTATGACTCCTCTACCTATGGCTCCATGGGTGTTCATTTTTGGCCTCACCATGTCCTGCGCTCTTATGTGGGTAGTGGGAGCTGAGACCCCGCAGGCCGCCCCGCACGACACATACATACATACATTTATTTGATAAATGCTTCTGAGCATCTTCTGTACGTCAGAACCTATGTTTGGAACTTGGAAAGAATATGAAATAGACATGGACTTGGACTTAATGGAGTAGATCATTCTAGAAGCAAACAATCAAAGCAAATTTTACAAAACAAGGAAGCAAACAGTTCATATCTGGGCACAAACCTTTGGTTTCAAAAGCAACAAAGCATATAACCTGTATCACTTACGAAATTCTATAGATGACTCCCTGGGTGTCAGAAACCATGATTTAAGATTTGCTGTGGGTTTTTAAACCAAAAAATTTTAATGTAATATAATTCTTGTTTAACCCTTGAATAATCCATATGAATCAAACCCAAATCAGAGTAGTGAGCTGGAGTGTTTCTGTTTGGCCATTTCTTTTAATTGTGAAAGGATTCCCACAATCCAGTTAATTAATACATCTATCACCTCACATATTTATCTTTTTTTAGTGAGAACATTTAATTTTATTCTCTTAGCAAATTTTAATTATACAGTAGTGTTATATCAACTATAGTTCCATGTTTCATATCAACTTCTCTCCTGTTTCTCTCACTCTCATCCCTGGAAACCACTTTTCTACTCTCTGTTTCTGAAAGTTCGGCGTTTTTTTTTAATTACACATAGAAGTAATACTGTACAGTATTTATCTTACTCTGACTGACTTATTTCACTTACCATAATACCCTCTAGGTCCATCCATGCTGTCGCAAATGGCAGAATTTCCTTCTTTCTCGTGGCTGAATAATATTCCATTATATATAGATACCACATCTTCTTTATCCATTTGTCTGTCGATGGGTGTTTCCATATGTCGGCTATTGTGAAGAATGTAATGAACACAGGAGTGAAATATGCCTTCTAAATCCTACTTTCCTTTCCTTTGCATATATACTCAGAAGTAGGCTTGCTGGATCATATACCCCGTTTCCCTGAAAATAAGACCTAGCCAGACAATCAGCTCTAATGCGTCTTTTGGAGCAAAAATTAATATACGACCCAGGATTATGTTATATTATATTATATTGTATTATATTATATTATATTATATTATATTATATTATATTATATTATATTATATTATATTATATTAAAGACCTGGTCTTATATTATAGTAGAATAAGACTGGGTCTTATTTTAATTTTTGCTCCAAAAGACACATTAGAGCTGATTGTCTGGGAAACACAGTATTTTCCGGAAAACACGGTATTTTCCGGGAAACACGGTAGTAGTTTTATTTATTATTGTTTTTAGGAACTTCTATACTGTTTTCCATAGTGGCTGCACCAATTTACATCCCTAACCACAGTGTGAAGGGTTCCCTTTTCTCTATATTTACATATGCTTCAAGTGTACAGTTCTATAATACATCATCTATATATCACATTGTGTGCTCACCACCCAGAGTCAGTTCTCTTCCCATCACCATATATTTGATCCCCCTTACCCTCATCTACCACTCCCCTCCCCCCTTACCTTCTGGTAACCACTAAACTATTGTCTGTGTCTATGAGTTTTTCTTTGTTTGTTTGGCTTATTCCTTTGTTGCTTTCAGTTTTATATCCCACATATGAGTGAAATCATATGGTTCTTGACTTTTTCCATCTGACTTATTTCACTTAGTGTGACAATCACAAGGTCCATCCATGTTGTCACAAATGGCAGTATTTCATCTTTTCTTATGGCTGAGTAATATTCCATTGTGTATATATACCACATCTTCTTTATCCAATCATCTATTGAAGAGCACTTTGTTTGTTTCCATGTCTTGGCCACCGTGAATAATGCTGCAATGAACAACAGGGTACATATATCTTCACGGATAAATGTTTTCAGATTTTTTGGGTAGGTGCCCAGGAGAGGGATTGCTGGGTATGGTAATTGTATTCTTAATTTTTTGAGGAACCTTCATACTGTTTTCCATCGTGGCTGTACAAATTTACGTTCCCACCAACAGTGTATGAGGGTTCCTTTTTCTCCACAGCTTCTCCAACACTTGTTATTATATCTTTTATTGATGATAGCCATTCTAACTGGAGTGAGGTGATATCTCATTGTGGTTTTTATTTGCATTTCTCTGATGATTAGTGATGTTGAGCATTTTTTCATATGTCTATTGGCCATCTGTATGTCCTTTTTGGAGAAATGTCTGTTCAGGTCCTCTGCCCATTTTTTAAATTGGCTTGTTTTTGCTGTTGTTGAGTTTTATGAATTCCTCATATATTTTGGATATTAACCCCTTATCGGAGGTGTTGTTTGCAAATATCTTCTCCCATTTGGTTGGTTGCCTCTTTGTTTTATTGATGGTTTCTTTTGCTGTGCAGAAGCTTTTTAGGTTGATATAGTCCCATTTATTTATTTTAGCTTTTACATCCCTTGCCTTTGAAGTCAAATTCATAAAATCCTCTTTGAACCCAAGGTCCATAAGTTTAGTACCTATGCTTTCTTCTATGCAGTTTATTGGTTCAGGTCTTATGTTTAAGTCTTTGATCCATTTTGAATTAATTTTGGTACAGTGACAGATAGCAGTCTAGTTTCATTCTTTTGCATGTGGCTTTCCAACATTTTAATAGTATTAATGCTTCCAATCCATGAGCATGGAATATCTTTCCATTTATTTGTGTTTTCTTCAGTTTCTTTCATTAATATCTTTTAGTTTTCAGTATACAGATCTTTCACCCCCTTGGTTAAATTTATTCCTAGGTAATTTATTTTTGGGTCCAATTGTTGTCAGGCTAATTGGTTCACTAGAGAGCATATTATGATCACAACCAAGGTAGCATACTCTGACTGAAAATAGCAGTGTGTTCAAGTCATTGAATTTCCCTTGCTTTTCATTTTTCTAATAAATATGAAAAATATAAAAGTCTTACCAAAACTTGGATTGGTTAGGTAACTTAATTGAATGAAGGCATATCACCAAACTTTCCTTCTCTTAAACCTAAAGAATTAATAATGAACAAATTGTGAGTGAAATCCAGGAGAAAAAGACAACTAAACAGCACAAAATTCAAGTGAGGGGTTCAACTTTGTCAACATTGCAAAGTGGAATATTGTCAAAGAGTAAAAGAAGATTCCAAAATTTGATGTCATGCTCCTTCTCCAACATGCTGAGAAGGAGTACCAGGGAAATACCAAAGACTTTATTCATTTATGAGCAAGTATTTATTGAGTACTTACTGTGTGTCACACACTGTTGCTAACTAAAGTTATAAAGCAGTAAACCAAAGAAAATAAAAACTCCTGCCCTCATGGGATATATGTGCCCATAACTGTTTGGAAAATTTTGAATGTGTCCTATTTATATGTATTTCTCCTTTACTTAAAGGCATCTTTATATACTTAGAAACTTGTTTTTAAAATTTTTATTGGGGAATATTGGGGAACAGTGTGTTTTTCCAGGACCCATCAGCTCTATGTCAAGTCATTTTTCAATCTAGTTGTGGGGGGCGCAGCTCAGCTCCAAGTCAAGTTGTTGTTTTCAATCTAGTTGTGGAGGGCGCAGCTCACTGGCCCATGTGGGAATCGAACTGGCGACCTGAGTGTTATGAATACTGCGCTCTAACCACTGAGCGAACCGGCCGCCTATCAGCAGCTCAGCTCCAAGCTCAAGCTGTTGTTTCTCACTGGTCCATCTGGGAATCGAACTGGCGACGTTGGTGTTATAAGCACTGAGCTCTAACCGCTGAGCCAACTGGCCACCCTATACTTAGAAAGTTTTGAGAATCAAAATATTGTTCATTTCAACTCACCTTGGAAAATAAGAGGTTTTTATATAAAATGGTTCAAGTTATCACAAACTTTGAATGTATTGTTTTTTCAAAATTAGGGGGCTGCAGATTTAGTCTATTGAAAATTTGGAATTCAAATTGTCAAATAAATTAATTACCAAAGGCAGTCTTCATTGTCAAAGCAATCAGGCTCTGTTAGAAAAAAATCTCAGTTCATTTTTTCCAATTCAAATAAGTGTGTTAATACAGCCTCCATGATTGCATCTCCCTTTTGAATTCTGAATCTAAGATGGATAAGGCACAAAGCATTACCTTGAGTTTGTCGCCTATCTGAAATAAAGCACCATTGCTGTCCATATTTCTTAACAATGCTCTCTTTGTTTTGTTCTCACAGAACTCTACTGATCAATGAATTATTTGAAAATGTGGAGAAAGAGAGTTCACTAAACAAAATTTCTTCTCATCACTACCCCATTCCACAATATATATGGATTCAGAACTTCCCAAAGTAAGTCCAAATCCCACATCTAACACCATTCTTTATTTAAAGGAAGTTTCACTGATATTCCCAATCCCCCCTTTGCTTAGCACCTGGGAGGCTATCAGTACAACTTCAGACACTACAGTAAGATTTCAGACGGATGAGGTGGATACCTTTCTTTTGTAAAGTGAGAGAAGGACAATTTTGAAGTTGACATGTGAGAGCAGAACCTGCATGAGGTCTGGACCAGAGAATCATTCAGGCAGGTTAGTTTTAGAACTGTACATAAGGAGGGAGAGGATCTGAAAATTGATGCCCTTAGATGTAGCCATCCCTGTGGACACTTGGACGTTCTCCATGTACCCCAAGGTCATGTACCTCACATTAAAACCCACTGATTTAGCATTCACTAAGCATTGCTGTGTCTAAAACTGTAGGTGAAACACTGGGTTGGGAGACGTTAAATTGCCTTCTAAGCTGTGGTCTCCACTCTCACCGAGCTCAGACTTTACACTCCAAGGGAGGAAAATTAAGGCAGACTCAGTGCTCAGCTTGGTGGAAAACAGCTCGCTGTCAGGTTCCAAAATTCAATACCAAGATCACGTTGTATGGGGGTTTTGTTTGTTTTCCATTTGTTTGGGCAATGTGGATGACGATACCTCACTATCTCAGTCTGGGTGTGAGCTGTGGATAAGGCAGTATTTCATATATTCAAAATTATAAAATCTGACAGAGTTTTCTCTTCCACAATGCTATTCGACCCCTTAATTCTTTTATCCCATAAAAGGAGTGTTTCACTCTGGAACAGTGATGGGCTAAGTGCCGCAGCACATGTATACTGCACATTTCCTATTTGTACAGCCCTGTGGTAGGTCTTGGGTCCACAAAAGGATAAAGAGCTTGGGCCCCAGCACATGATACATACCTAAGGATTTACACACAAAACTTGCTATAGACTCTCTGAGCTTTGAAGCCTGGGCCATCAAGGAAGCCTCTCCAGGCATATCTATAGCAAATGAAACTGACCAAACATGATTTAGGCAAGCACAGAAATATTACGAGAGCACTCTAGGACAAAGATGGTATGTCTGTGAGATTTGGTGCACAGAAGGATGGAAACTCAAAAGGAAAAGAGTAGCCTATACATACCCAACAATAATTGGGCCAGGAGAATTGGTGCCGCTTTGGATACTGACTCTACTCAATTGCTTATGATGTAACTGCTTGTGATCAATACTTATTTTTATCCTTAATGAACTTAAGGGACCCACAAAATGTGCCAGGTTCTCTATCTTTATTCCCTAAAGATGCCAAGGCTGTATGCAGTCCTTTTTCCCTTTGTCTCCTTGGAAGGCTTTGTGATCAAAGCCTAGGGATGCTGATGGATCCCAATCAAATATTTGGAGACTCACTGATAATATGAACCTATACACAAAAGCAAGCAATATTAATGCATACTATCCAAAGCAATGCAGAGAATCCCCAAATCTCTTACATTAGATTAGTCTTTGATGTTTACTATGGTGTCAACATGCCTGGAGGGGATTGACTTCTCAGGTGATAAAATCTTAGTAACATGGAAACAAGTATCCATTTCAGCGCTCATGACAAGGAGATACGAGGTGTGCTTGAAAAATATGGTGAATGCTTAAATTTAAAAAAATTATTACATAAAAGACACATTGTCATGAATCCTCCTCAATATACTCCCCCTCGCTTTGAAAACATCCTGTCATTCTTGCCACTTTCTGAAGCATTCCTGGAAGTCCTCTTTTGTGAGTGGCTTTACTTCATCCTCCATCATGACACACATCACTTCTGGTATATGGCAATTTCTGTCAAATAAAAACATTATGGTGTGTCCTCATCCACTTCATTCATGGAATCTGGCACCATGCGACTTCTGGCTCTTCCCCAAAGTCAAAATGATTCAGGACATCGAGGCAGCCATGACAGCACAGCTAAAGACACTCATGAAAGAGGACTTCCAGAACTGCTTCAGTAAGTGGCAAGAATGATGGGATTACGTGTGTTCGAAGTGAGAGGGAGTATTTTGAGGGGGATTCATGGCAATGTATTTTTTACTGTAATTTTTTTAATTTAAACATTCACCGTATTTCTTGATCACACCTCATACTTCTTGCTCTGAAATGTGTGCTGTCCCCAGTGAAATAGGGTTTACTAATAACATTTCCTATTATTTAGTGGCTCTTAGTTTCCAGGCAATATACTACCTTCTTGTATGTATACATATGGTACTTGTCTCTCACAGATAACAGTTTGGTAGAATAGCTGAGCATCAAAGGTTGCTGCACAGGCAACAACAGACACAGGTAGGCTCTGATGTTTCCACTGGTTTGGCAGCAAAGCAGAGTTGTTTTTGTTTTGTTTTGTTTTTTGAAGACCAATGGCCTGGTCCCAATATGATTCATTATGGGAGAGGAAGCAAAATAATTTGATTGATGTCCCTGTCTCTCGAGACAAATTGTGTCCACTGACTTGAGTGGCCACTTTTTTTTTTTTAATTTTATTGGGGAAGGGGAACAGGACTTTATTGGGGAACAGTGTGTACTTCCAGGACTTTTTTCCAAGTCAAGTTGTTGTCCTTTCAATCTTCGTTGTGGAGGGTGCCGTTCAGCTTCAAGTTGTTGTCCTTTCAGTCTTAGTTGTGGAGGGCGTAGCTCAGCTCCAGGTCCAGTTGCCGTTGCTAGTTGCAGGGGGCGCAGCCCACCATCCCTCGCGGGAGTCCAACCGGCAACCTTGTGGTTAAGAGGATGTGCTCCAACCAACTGAGCCATCCGGGAGGCAGCTCAGCTCAAGGTGCCGTGTTCAATCTTAGTTGCAGAGGGTACTGCCCACCATTCCTTGCGGGGCTTGCGGAATCCCAACTGGCAACCTTGTGGTTGAGAGCCCACTGGCCCATGTGGGAATCGAACCGGCAGCCTTCGGAGTTAGGAGCACGGAGCTCCAACTGCCTGAGCCACCAGGCCGGCCCCGAGTGGCCACTTTTTTTGTATATTGAACGTAGGTACTGTGAGTTGATGGGATGTGGTGTGAGACCTGGTTTTTCTTTTTCTACTCAAGTATTTTCCTGAGGATGTAGAAGGCTGAAATTTGAGAAAATTCTGCATTCAATTGTTGCTCCAATTGTTATAAATACTGGTAAAGAATTAAAGACACGTTACTTTCAACATAATAAGAAACAATACTCTGTCCAGATCCTATCATTGCGGTTGATGTTTAGAATTAGGTACTCTGACAACCACCAGGAAAAGGATGCTTTGAGAAGATATTTTTCCTGGTGCTCTGGATTGACAGTCTCTAACTAGCATTGAGATAAAGTAGACAGGGGTGAAGAGACCCATTTTTTTTTTTAAAGATTTTATTGGGGAAGGGGAACAGGACTTTATTGGGGAACAGTGTGTACTTCCAGGCCTTTTTTCCAAGTCAAGTTGTTGTCCTTTCAATCTTAGTTGTGGAGGGCACAGCTCAGCTCCAGGTCCAGTTGCCGTTGCTAGTTGCAGGGGGCACAGCCCACCATCCCTCGCGGGAGTTGAACCGGCAACCTTGTGGTTGAGAGGATGCACTCCAACCAACTGAGCCATCCGGGAGCTCAGCAGCAGCTCAGCTCTAGGTGCCGTGTTCAATCTTATTTGCAGGGGGCGCTGCCCACCATCCCTTGCGGGAGTCAAACTGGCAACCTTGTGGTTGAGAGCCCACTGGCCCATGTGGGAATCAAACCGGCAGCCTTCGGAGTTAGGAGCACGGAGCTCTAACCGCCTGAGCCACCGGGCCGGCCCCAAGACCCATTTTTGTTATATTACTGTTTTTATGCCTGCTGCTGAAAATTCTGTACCAATCAAAAAGAACAGGTGGGATCCCTATCAAGTAAAAACTCTGACTGCACTTGAATACTTCAAATATGGAAAACTTCACAATCTATCCAAGCAACGTATTCGATTTTTCAGGTAACTGTAACCAGAGAGCTCTTAGATTAAATTTGCAGTCAGTATAGGGTACAGTGCATTATGACCATGGACTCCCTTGTTTTTTACACGACATTTATAGTTGTGGAGCCCACATGGTACTCAAAAAAACCTACTGGGACAAGTCTCAACTCAGAGGTCACCAGTCCACGTGATATTAGAGACACTGCCCAATTAACACTTAGAATATATTTTGTGGCAAAGTGCTTCCATTTATGAAGAAATATCAGTTTTCAGCCTAGAAATCAAATTCATGGGATCATTTTAAATCTTTTACATCTGTCAAAAGTGAAAGAAGAATTTCAGCTAGATAAGAAAAACAGATTATATCACAAAACATCGTGTTCCAGTTACATTAGGTAAAACATCTGAATTGATAGGACGATGTTTCCCTTATTACTGCATTCTCTGCGTGATACACATTGAAATATTTTTGCTCAATTTTCTGAAGCAAAATCTATATCAGGAGTACAGTGGTGAAATCATTTAGTATATACCTGCAGTGTTATGAGTCATCACCAGCTAATGGAATTGTTAAAAGTAATGGAAGGCAGTGAATTTAGTGATCTTATGGTCTTTGCCAGGACTCGTTGGCTGAGTCACGGAAGAATTTTACAAAGATTTACTGTACCATTAACTCCAATTCAAGATTTTCTTTAAAAAAGGAGAATACTTGCCAAATATTCAATACTCAAAGACAAAATTGATGCTGTGATTTACTTTCTCACCAATACTACATTGCATTTCAATGAGATGGAGCTGAAGCTCCAAGGGAAGGAAAAGATTGTGACGAGCTAGAGAGTACAAAAATTTATACAAAATGGAAACTTTTCATAATATATATCAATAATGACATCACACATTTTCTTATCATGAATCAACTTGTGGAAAGTATTACTTGTAATTGACAGCGTTAAAGACATTGACTGAAAAAAACTACAAGACAAATGTGAAGAACACTTCATATATAGTGATACATTTAGAGTTATTAATACTTTCACTTATGAAATACCCCCTTTCGATATTAATAATACTGAATTGACACAAGAGTTAGTAAATTTAATTCACAAGGACAAATGTAATTTGAAACTGATGTGGTTTTGCTTCAAAATCCAATCAATTTTTCTAAAAAAGATGAGCGAGTTTTGGCCACATGGATAGAGCTCTTCAAGGAAAATGCTTTTTTGGTTACTGCTTCAATAATTGGAAATATTTAAGTGTGTTTGGGATAATTTGAACATGTGAATCTAAAATTTCAGCATTAAGTTTTATGAAATGTAAATATATAGATCAGCATTCCTGAGGAAAATGAACATCTGATTTGCAATATACTGTCGGTGTAGCATATAAACCAGACTTCAAAGGCTTAGTGTGAGAAATGCAAAACATTTTATTACTATTTTATTTTGATTACATGTTGAAATTATGCAATTTTAGATACATTGGGTTAAATGAAATGTATTACTAAAATTGGTTTCACCTTGTTTGTTTTTTAAATTAAACTTTTTATTTTGAAATCATTGTAGATTGAGGTGCAGCAGTAAGAAATAATACCGAGAGATCCCATATACCCTTTACCTGATTTTCCACAATAGTAACGTCTCCTATGCTTCACCTACTCAGCTATATTTTGCCTTTTCTGAAATGTGATCAAATTGGAATAGTAAAGTAGGTAGCCTTTTCAGACTGACTTCTGCCACTTATCAATATGCCGTTAAGATCCATGTCTTCCTTGCTTGACACCTCGTTTCTTTGTATCATTAAATAAGATTCCATTGTATGGATGTACCACAATTTGTTTATCCATTCACCTATTCAAGGAAATCTTCTTTGCTTCCAATATTTTCAATTATAAATAAAGTTGCTATAAATAGTCACATGCAGGTGTTTGTGTAGATATAAGTTTTCCATGAGTTTGGTAATACCTAGGAACACATGCTGGATTGCATGGTAAACTATGGTTACCTTTGTAAGAACAATGCAAAAATGTTTTCCAAAATGGTTGTATTATTTTAGATTCCCACCAGCAATGAATGAGAGTTTCTGTTGTTCCACATCCTCATCAGAAATTGTTATTGACAATTAAAAAATGTTTAGCCATCCTAATAATATTTAGTGGCATATCATTGTTCGTTACTTTGCACTTTCATAATGACACCTGATTTGAGCCTGTTTTTATGTGATTCTTTGCAGGCTGTATATTTTCTTTGGTAAGGTGTCTGTTCAGATTTTTTCCCCTTAATTTGTTTTCTTATTTTTTATTTTTAATATGTCTTTATTTTAGATACAAGTCCTTTATTAAATACGTGTTTTGTAAATATTTTCTTCCAGTTTGTGGTTTAATTTTTTATTCTCTTAGAGCAGATTTTTTTTTTTTAATTTTAACAAAACTCAACTATCAATTTTTCTTTCATTGGTTGTGCTTTCAGTGTTGTGTGTTAAAAAACTCCTCTGTTTTCTGCTAGAAGTATTATAGTTTTACATTTCACATTTAGGTCTCTGGTCTAGTTTGAGTAAATCTTTGTAAAATTGTAAAATGTGTGTATAGGTTGTTTTTGTTTGTTTTGTTTTGTTTTGTTTGTCTATTTATTTATTTATTTTGGTATATGGACATCCAGTTGTTTCAGAACCATTTGTTTAAAAGACTTTCATCTCTCCATTGAGTTACCTTTGGTACTTTGTTCAGTAGGATTTCAGCGATTCCAAAAACAAAGCATTTTGACAGTGACTGATGGAGAGGAGAGTTTTGCCACCACAAAATATGCCTTTTGGGGGGATATTGATTATTTTAGGCTGTGATTTACTAAAGACTCAAGGGGAGCCTTTTACAAAAGAGCCTTTTACCTCCCCTTTACCTGCCCAGAGGAATTCAAACATTAGGTTGGTGCAAAAGTAATTGTGGTTTAAAAGGTTAAAAATAATTAAAAACCGCAATTATTTTTGCACCAACCTAATAGGAAAAAACCTGTTCCAAGAAGGGAGCCATCACCTTAGCATAATATGAACTAAGTGTGGCAGACAGGGAGGAACCTAGCAAAGTCTGTTAGGGACTCCCTTCAGTGTCCCATTGTTTCTGGGTGGCCTGGCAAGAAAAAGCCACACGTGTGCTTTTTCTCCTCCACCTGTGAATTGCCTCCTTTCCCTTTGAAATTCCCGACCCCTGCCTCCCTCTCCTTATTCCAGAATGGCATATAAGCCTTAACTGCGCAATGTAGCCTTGGGGTCACATATTCTTATGAGTCCCCGTGTGTATATACGTAATTAAATTTGGTTATTTTCTCCTGTTAATCTGTCTCATGTCAATTTGATTATTAGACCAGTCAGAAGAACTAGGAGTGAAAAATTTTTCCCTTCCCCACACGAGCATGACTTCTCTGGGGTCTTAGTATCATCCTTCTAAAGCTCATTCCTAAGGAGGTTAAAACCAGAGACCCTGACTGGCATGCACAAGACTCATTCGTGGCTGTGGTCTGTGTTTTGCTGGAACTTTCCTAACAAAAGACAATAATATCAGTGAATTACAACTAATATTGAGTAGATTATTTTCCTTGCATTAAAAGAAATGTTGAGCAACAAGTTGTTTTCCTGCCATAGGAGTGGTTGGAAAATTAAAATCAATCAGCAGACTCAAGTGTTAAATAATTTTTGACCAGCTATACCCTAGAAAGCTAAACCAAATTTTAGCTGGAAAATAAAAAGGGCTTGTTATTCTATTTCTGTCATTTTCTAGGTTCATTTTATCTTACTGTTTACTACTTAGTACAAAACTTACAGCTGGAATTCCTTAACACATTTAGAACATTATACCAATAGGATTAGCATTGCTATTACAAAATCTGTTTGTGTTTTTCCCTTTTGATGCTTCTATTCTTTTTTTTTTTTATTGGGGAACAGTGTGTTTCTCCAGGGCCCATCAGCTCCAAGTCAAGTCATTGTCCTTCAATCTAGTTGTAGAGGGTGCAGCTCAGCCTCAAGTCCAGTCGCCATTTTCAATCTTTAGTTGCAGGGAGCGCAGCCCACCATCCCATGTGGGGATCGAACCGGCAACCTTGTTGTTAAGAGCTCATGCTCTAACCAACTGAGCTAACTGGCCACCCCTATGCTTCTATTCTTTATCAAGGGCTCTTCTATTAGTATAATTTACAAATAAATTCAGTAGTAGGTAATTATCATTTCAGTAAAAATGCTCTTATGTGGTAATTGGTTAGTAGAACAATATCTCATTTTAGTATAAATTAATAGATTGAATCCAACAGGCTGCTATCATTAACATCTTTAAAATATACTCTGAGTCTCATGGTTAATTTAGGTAGAGTGATATTGGCTACTTACACACCTGCATTCAGTCAGAAACAACGACATTTTCCACCAACACCATTTTCATCTTTTAAAAATGAATATGGTGGATTCACACTGAGTTGAGTAAGCATCTGGATTTGGCCATTTCACTGATAAAAAAATATTCTCTGTTGCCTTTCTCTCTTTATCTCCTACCCCTTTGGATGGCATGGGAAGGTGGATCTTCTAGTACTGACTACTTTTTCCTCTGGAATGTGTGTTTGGAGTGAAAAAGCGAGTAAAATCATGTAACGTAGCTGGTTCTCTGAGATCTATGAGACTGAGACAATGCAAGAAACTAGCTTGAGGCCAGATGAGAATTGAGGGAGGAGTAGCAGAAGAGAGGGTTTGCTCTCTTCAGAGTGTGGAGGGAAAGACCAGTGTTTCAGGGTTTCCTAAGGAACCTCAGTCTATGAATCCTTCAAAGAAGGACTACACTTGTATGCTTACTAATTTGCTGCATATAGTACTGAATTGTCCTTCCCAATCCCTGATGAACCCAGTGAAACTGATTAGGAAGGGAAGTTTCTGCACTGGCTGAATTGCTCCCAGTACATGAGGTTGACAGGGGTCTGGAGCTACGCAAAGAGGGAGCCAGCTGCTGTCAATATCAGAAAGAGGAAATCCAGGGCACATGAATGGAAGGGTGGTTCAAGGACAGTGCCTCTGCCCATGGTTGATTAGTGAAGAAGAAAGCCCATAAAAAGCCTCTTTAACCATCTCTTCTTTGAATTCTGTTCTGCCTTCATAGTGTTTTATTTAACAGTCTTTCTTTAAAGTTACGTTAAACATTGTTTCAACTTATTGTCCCTTATACATATTGAAAAGGCCGTTCTTTTAAACAATGTACTAAATTGAAGCAATTTCTCTTTCTTTTAACTCCTAGATTTGGGTTTGTATCTCCCCAAAACCTGAGAGCTTAAATGTTTCATCCCAACATCTCAGTAGAGTGTCTAATGGTTTCTTGTTCATTCATTGGTGACCTGTAAAACACTGCCTTCTACGACTGGATGGTTTGCCATTCTCAAAAAGACCCTCTGACTGACTTCTATGGGTGCTAGGTGAACAGAAAACTGTGATTAAGTAATGAGAAATGTAACTCATTTATAGGGTCTCAGAAACGTGTGGGAAGAAATTCAATATAATTTTTAATACAGGTGATCCCCATCTAAATAGAATCAATGAAAAAGACAGAAGTGAGTTCTTAAAGAGATACAATTAGAACATAGCAAACATTTTTTGTAACATGATTTTGAATTTAAAATTGCAATAGTCAAAATGGAGAAGAAGACAATTAATGCTGAAAACAAAACTAAATTAGTAGACTAAAAAACCACGTTGAAAAAATGTAAAATAGAGCAAAAACACACAAAAATCATGAAAAGGCAATTAAGAAACTTTAAAGATAGGTCCAAAGAAATGAAAAATTCTGGGAGAAGAAAATGGATCATGTGGAAGAAAGATGAGTAATACAAATGAGAGAAGAAATTTAGCTTCACCCAAAGACTTGACTCAACAAACTGAAGGGGCTTGTCAGTGAAAACACTTAATTGAACCAGTAATTAGAAGAGCTCCTAGGGAGGATTGATGGGAGAAAAGGTATACACATAGAGATACTCTAGGGAAATTTATGAATTCCAGTAATAAAACAATACGTTAAAAACTTCCAGGGTGGTTTACAAAGGATTCGGAGTAGTGGTTTTCTCAACTGTTATGCAGGAAGCAGGAAGGAAGTAGAACATTCTTTACAAGCCATTAGAAGTTTAAGACTGTGAACCTAAAATGCTATACCCATCCAAAACAGCAGTCCTCTGGAGAGTAAAATTAAAAAAATAATAAATTTACACATGTGCATTCAGAGGGGATACCAACCAATATATCTTTACCTCAGAAAAAATGTTGAAGGTTGTCCTCTAATAAAATCACTAAATCTAAACAGAGATAAAAAGGGTGGTCAAGAGAAATTCCTGTTAGAGTTACAGGATATGTCCCAGAATAGTATCAAGTAATGAGAACCATTCAGCAAGTCTTTTGGCCAACTAAAAACAAAACAAACAAAACAAAAATATTTGATCATAAATCTTGTATAAATACTCAGAGTTTTGTTCATAATAATTAAATGGGTCCTAGAGAAAATTAAATACTTGTTGATTATGTATTGATGGGGGAAAATGGGATGGAAAACTTGAGTTAAAGCCTTGGGAAGATATGCAGAAATCAAGTCTTGAGATTAAATAGGAATTTATATTATTTAGATTAATTGAACATATATAATATCAAGCACCATCATGTATACTTTATAAATACTATCTTTATTTTTAATAGAACTAAAGGGGAACAGAATATGCTACCCCAAAATATGACACTTTAGCACATTATTTTAAGTTGCAGTTACTTAAGAATCAGCCAGTGCAAAAAAGTCATTCTGACCTCTTTTGTACCCTTGAAATCAGGAAGTACATCTTCCATGTGAAAGGTAGCCTCCCTTTACCAGGACACTAGAGGACATCCTTCTCACCAGAGATAGGAAATTTAAGGTAGAGAAAGCTATATAAACAAACCTTGTTACTTCTCCACTAATTTACTATCCCAAATCCAAACTTATTTGTTTTGTCAGTTCTTCGCAAATGTATTGTCTCTGTCTAAAATGGAATAAAAGTCTGCCTGCTTTGGACACTTTTCTGAACCTCATATCTTTGAGGTTCCCATACATCTGACATTAAATTTGTTTCTTTTTTTTTTCCTGTTAATCTGTCCTACGTCAATTTAATCATTAGACCACCCAAAGAACCTAGAAGGGAAGAAAGGAATGTTTTCTTCCCCTGTAGAACTCAGGCTCAGAGATTTTAAGTCACTCCCAAAAGGTCACAAAATTTTGAAGGACAGAGCTAGAAATCATTCATCTGTCTTAATGCAAGTCCAGTTTGGTCCACTATAACATATATGGGATATAAATGGCATATAATTTTATTAGTCAGGGTTCTCTAGAAAAACAGAACTAATGGCATGCATATATATATATATATATATATACACACACACATATACATATATATACATATACATACATACATACATACATACATATATATATACATACATTTCATGGACTAACAGCTTACAGATGGCAGATTGTGGGACTTTTCAGCTTCCATGATTGCATGAGCAAATCCTTCATAACAACTCTCTCTCTCTCTCTCTCTCTCTCTCTCTCTCTCTCTCTCTATATATATATATATATATATATATGTGTGTGTGTGTGTGTATATATATTCAGTATGTATATACATATGCTAATTTCTTCTGGAAACACCCTCATAGACACACACAGAAATAATGTTTTACCAGCTGTCTGGGTATCCCTTAGCCCAGTAAACTTGATGCATAAAATTAGACATCACAATGATCATATCTAATCAAGTAAGTTCCTGGTCCCTAGTCTAATTCACCAATATTTATTGAGATACTGTGTTCAAAAGTGAACTATAGAAAATGGAAATATTTCACTATAAATTTATTTAGAATTTGCTGTTATTTGCTCAGGGCTTCAAAAGAGAGTTAATTAAGGGATAATAAAATTACAGGAGCGTCATAGTATAAGCTATTTAAGAGAAAATCATTATTGGGGTGTTCTTTAGGGTACTGTTGACTTGTAAACAGTTGTATCTAGCAAGTGATTTTTATTTTCTCCTATTAGTTGGGACAAATCAAACTATCTCTGCCTCAGTTTTCTCATCTGTAAAATATGAATAATAATAATAGTACTTACCTAATAGGCTACTGTGAACATGAATTGTGTTAATATATAATGTGCTTAGCAGAGTGTTTGGCATTTAGTATGCAGTCAATATATATTAAATATTAATTAGGCATGAATTCAGCTATGACATGACCCCGATATCCAGATGTACCATGTTAGCTATTGGTTTAATATAGTTACTATAAATTAAATATATTTTCTGAAAAAAATTCTATCAACTTTTCCTGGACTTCCTTAGAATTCTTGTGAACTCATGAGATGTAAATGACTTTAGGAACATATTTGATAGAGAAAATATCTCCAACTAAATACTAAGCAGAGAAAGAAACGTGTTCTTGTTACACAGGTTTTTTTTGTGTCTGTTTATCAATATAATGTTTGTATAAATCTCTAATACATCAACATATAATGAAGAGTACAGTTGGGTTTTGAGCTACTGTGGAAAATTGGCATGGTCAGTAATTGTAGTTAATATCATCTTACTGATATTTTATTTCATTATTAGAGTTACCATATCTCAACAACCTTGAAGTTTGAAGTATCCCTATAATAAACAGTCGTAACCTCCTTTAAATATCCAATTTAAAATATTAGCATTCTGAAAATCATTACTCCCATTTATATTTTCTTTCTTTAGAAATACATATCCATACCAGGAGGCCATTTTGTGGAAAATAAGAAAGCAAATACTGATTTTGTAATATATGGCACAGACAGAAAAATAAAATTGGGTTAGGCCAGCTGGTTCACATAGATGTCGTGTTGGTATTTGAGCAGGAAGAAGATTAAGGAAATTATTTTTGATGATACATTGACAGTGTACATGATTAACAAATGAGTCAAGCCATATATTCTTTGTCTAGGAGGCAGTATACAGTTATAATTTATGATATGTCTAAGCATGAGAAATACAGATTCTGTTATTCAGTTATTTGTGATAACATTAAACCTTAGATGTATGAATCACTTCATTTCTTACATGGCTCACACATTCATTACTGTAAAAATATAGGAAAGATAAATTCATGACTCCCAGTAATAATGTAAAGTTTTCTCCCAGAAGTTGCAGAAACAACTATTGATAGCTTGTAAATTGGCTTTACGTGTTGGCACTTCCAGAAGGGAATCCAATTTAGTCTTTTACCAATGAAATGCTTAGCCTAGAAAAGTACAAGACTAGCAGCTACAGTATTCTGACACTTAACACACTTGGTCTGCAGCTCAGTTGTAAAACACATTGGGTTGAATTCATGAAACTATAACAAGGATACACACTCCAGGTGGCTCCACATTTTCTCATTCTGCTTAAGAAACAGACCAGGGATGCCTCATGTTAACAGGATCCTGGTTAATATTTCATTAGTGGAAAATAGGGGGAGAATGAGTAAGAGCTGATCGTGGAAATGCATCTTGGGAGAAGCCATATTCCTGCTTAATAAGGAGAGTTTTTTTTCCCCGAGGAACAAGGGTTTTATTCACCAATTGTACAATACCAATTATGTAATTTAGTAAAAAGAATATGTGGAAAGTGAAAGGAAAGGAAGAGCTATCACTAATGAAACATATACATTATGCCAGGTTCTGTTCAGGTGCTTTATATTTATTTAATCCTCACAATGTCTATTACAGTTAGACATTAATATTCCTGTATTACCAAGGAAAGAGTTCAGGCTCAGTGAGGCAATGCCAAGTTTACCTTAATACATTCCACCTTAATACCAAGTTCACCTTAATGCCAAATGTACCTTAATACATTTTTTAAGTAACTTGATGATAAAGACTGCAAAGTATTTGTCTTTTTATTCCCAGAGCCATGCATAACATAAGGCATGCCAGACACAATAAATGTTGCCAAATAAATATATGAATGAGGGAATGAATGAATAATGTAGCAGAACAGACATTTCAACACATGTACATTTAATTCCAAAGGCTATGCTGTGCGGAGAAAATATATTAATTGCACTGTGATCAAAGAATATACTCTAAATTATTTCAATCATTACAACTTTGTTGAGGTTTTCCATATGGCATAGTTTTGTTGAGTTTTGGTAAATATTCCACATGCACTGGAAAAATTTATGAATTCTGTTACCATTGAATGAAATGGTGAAGAGATGAGTGTGTGTTTGTATATGTGTTTGTATATGTGTTTGTGGGCACATGCATGCCATATACACATATCAAGTAGGTCATATTTGTTTGTATTTCTCTCAGATTTTGTATGGCTTACTGATTTTCCTTCAATTTGTTCTATCAGCTATCGAGAGGTATGTCTCATACTTTCCCACTTTGATCATCGGAAATAGTCTTTATTTCTTCTTCATTTTTACAAAATGTTTTTGCGGGGTAGAGAATTCTGGATTGAGTAGTTCTTTATTTTCTTTCACCCTATCAAAATGCCATACCATCACCCTAAATTTCATATGGAATATGAAGGAATAGCCAAAAAAATCTTGAAAAGGAACAAAGTTGGAGGCATCACACTACTTGATTTGAAAATATATTACAAAGCTACTCTAATAAAAACAGTGTGGTATTGGCAAAAGAAAGACATATAGACCAATGGAACAAAATAGAGAGCCCAGATATAAACCCTGCATATGTGGTCAAATGATCTTCAACAAGAGTGCCAAGTCCACCCAATAGGGAAAAGAGAGTCTCTTTAGAAATGGTGTTGGGAAAACTGAAATTCTACATGCAAAAGAAAGAAGTTGGATCCTTACCTTACACCATATACAAAAATTAACTCTAAGTGGATTAAAGACCTAAATGTAAGGCCTAAAACTATAAAACTTCTAGAAGAAAACATGGAGGAAAAGCTTCCTGACTTTGGATATGACACCAAAAGCCCAGGCAACAAAAGCAAGAATAGACAAATAGGACTGCATCAAACTTAAAATTTTCCACACCTCAAAGTAAACAATAGAGTGAAAAAGCAACCTATGAAATGGGAGAAAATATTTACAAATTATATATCTGATAAGGGTTTAATATCTATAATATATTTCTTTAGAAATCCTACAGCTCAACAACAAAAAAAACAAATAAATTGATTAAAAACAGACAAAAGACTTGAATAGACATCTCTTCAAATATGATATATAAATGGTCAACAAGTATATGAAAAGAGGTTCAGCATCACTATTAGAAAAATGCAAATCAAAACTACAACGAGATATCACCTCATACTCATTAGGATGGCCACTATCAAAAACAAAAACAGAAACACCAGAAAATAACAAGTATTGGCAAGAATGTGGAGAAATTGAAATGGTTGTGCACGGTTAGTGGGAATGCAAAATGATGCAGCCATTATGGAAAATAGTATGGAGGTTCCTCAGAAAATTAACAAGAAAATTACCATATGAGCTAAGAATCCCACTTCTGAATACATATCCAAAGGAATAGAAAGCAGGATCTGAAAGAGAAATTTGAACACCCATGTTCATTGTAGCATTATTCACAGCAGCCAAGAGCTGAAAGCAATCCAAATGTCCATTGACAGATGCATGGATAAAGAAAATGTGGTATGTACACACAGTACAATATCTTTTAAAAGCAAGAAATCCTGCTTCATGCTACAACATGAATGAACCTTAAGGACATCATGCTAAGTGAAATAAGCCAGTCACAAAAAGAAAACTACAGAGGGTGCCAAAAAAAAAAAAAAAATATATATATATATATATATATATATATATATATATATAAATATATATACATATTTTAAGAAAGGAAAAAACTATTAAAATTGTAATACTCAATATATAGCGACAACAAATACATGTCACGTTTGACTTCTTCAATTACAAGAGGTGCTCCAAGTGGTTACCATCAGCATCCAGACACTTCTGATTACAGTAAATTACTGCTTGAGCAACGTTGACCAAAGTGTCCACTTGTATACATTTTTTTGGCATCCCTGGGGTATTGTATGGTTCCACTTTTAGGAGACCTCTAAAATAGTCAAACTCATTAAAAAACAGACAGAAAGTATAATGGTGGTTGCCAGAGGATGAGGGAAAGAGAAAATGGGGAGTCGTTCAATGGGTATAGAGTTGCGGTTGTGCAAGATGAAAAAGGTCTGGAGATGTCCTGCAAAACGGTGTGAATATATTTAACACTACTGAACTCTACACTTAAAAATGATCAAGATGGTAAGTTTTATGTTATGTGCTTTTTACTGTAGTTAAAAATGTTAAAGTGCCATTCCAGTTTATGATTGCTGGTATCACAAATTGCTGATGGAGCAGCCATGTAGGACTCTGAAATAACAGGCCAGGTGGTGACGGTGTTGCATACCTTCCCGAAGCCAGAGCATGGAGTTAACACAATAACCAGCAAGGTTGGAGTGGCAGACAAAGTGATCTTGATCTGCAGAGTAGTAAACAGCTGATTAACAGAGCACAGTGAACCAAGGGATGAAATAGAAGGGTAGCTCTCCATGGGTACTACTCAGCTTGTCCCAGTAGAAGCAATCAAAGCGCGTCGGCCATAAAACTGAGTAAAGTCATCGCAATGAATAGACACAGTCCCTTGTTTCGTTTCTGGGGCCCTTTCATCCTGTCAGTGCTAGAGTTTCATTTTTACTGGAAAGACACATTCTAGATATGGGTTTGCCTTTCCTGCTCACGGGGCCTCAATCAGCACAGCTGGGCCTGGCTGACTCAGTGTTTGATCCACTGGCCAGTAAAGAGGGTCCACTTTAGAGCAAAGATGTTATCGTGAGCCCATGACAGTAGATTTCATTGGTCATAACACACACCATACACACCACCCAGAAGCTGCTGGCCAGAAAGAGTGTTAGAATGGCCAGCTGAATGCCCAGCCTAAGCACCAGGTTGGAGTAAATACTCTGCAAGTGTGGGGTGTTTTTTTCTTAAACACATTATATGCATTTCATCAAAAGCCTTTATGTAGCACTGTGCCCCACATAGAAAGAATATGTGGGTTTGAGAACCAAGGGATAATGTCAAGCAGGAAGGTCCCCGCTGCCAGTGCCACATGAGGATGCCCATGGGGGAGGACAGCACCGTGCCCACCACGGGGAGGAGGAGCCCACAGACCTCTGCCCCTGCCCCTTCTAGGTTCAGAGTCGCCGACACAAGGCACTGGTTGGAACAAGGCTTTCCTCACACACCAAAGAGATGCTGCAAGGTCAGCGTCAGTACTGTGCGCTGGTCCCCTAAGGCCAGAGGGTCCCTCCCGACAGCCGATGCAGGACGACGGGCTACATGCGCCCCCTTCATGGTGCAGGCCAGGACCAGGCGGTCTTCCCAGGAGGGCCAGGTATACAGCTGGGGCCGGCCAGGGGCCTCACGAAGTGCGTGCTTCTGCAATACAAGGAAGTTCACGGAGTTCCCAGAACAGGACAAGGTTTCTCCTAATAAGGAAGAAAAATCTGGGGCCAGGTGACAGCTCAGCCCCGGCTTCCCTGTAGGGGAATGTTCCAGGCCCAGGGCACTGCTCTCCAGGGTAGTTCAGGACACGGGCAGCAGGTTGGGGGATGGCTGCTTTCCCACAGATAGAAGCCGGAGTGGATCCATCAGGGGATGTTTTGCTTCTTGTCCTCACAATTCTAGGCTCTACAAGGTGAGAGGCTCTGCTCCCAACAGGAACATAATTTCATCTGAGGACACAAGCATCTCATTGAACTACAAGATATGGCTGCTGTCTGGGTACTTTAGACTCCTTGTTTCCAAATACTAGCCGGTTGCCATCTAATCAGGGGTATTTGAGACTGATCAGCCAAATGAAATAGAGCTGCTGTTACCCATTATCTCCAGAGAGAAAAAGGTATGAAACTTTGGTGATCCACTTGGATTCTTCTTCGTGTTTCCCTGCCCAGATATGATTGTGAAAGGACAAGTAAAGTGTCCTTGATCTGACTAGGAGATGGTTACCAAGGGCCCAGGTCCCTCACAAATGGGGGTCTGGATCAGACACCGGTAAAGCCACTGAGGCCAGCATAAGTGGTAGCTGAGAATACGGAGAATCTAGAATAGATTTTGGGAGAGACAATGAGTATCAATTGTGGATCTCAAAACCAACTGCAGTGAATGAGGCTGTAGTTTGCCCCATTACCCATCCTCTCCGAAGTTTCTTCTTGGTAAGAAAGGCCCACCAGAGTCATATTAGGAGGAGCCTATCCTCGAGATAGGTGGAAGAGTGAATCCAGGAGGGACATGAGATGGGCTGCGTTAGACATGGCGACGCATCACTCAAAATCCGCTTCAAGAAAGGACCGGTTACCAGCTATGAGGAGTGTGATTAGCGAAGAGTCTCAAACTGTCAGCGCCTTCAGGGTCTGCCTCAGCTACAGATGCTGCCACACATAAGGCAGTGCCCTCTCTGGACAAGCCATGTCTAGTGACTGAGCAAAGCTGGAGTCTGAAAACCCAGCTAATCCCTGTAATGGGTCCCTCACTCCACAATTCTGCTGCGTATCCAAAGACTTTGTCCAAACTTTATTTCAGCACCTGCTATCAGAAGACCCATTACACTATTATGTGTTATTTGACAATGTTACTGGTGACCCTGGAGCAGAATTTCTCATCCAGGGTTGTGCAAAATTCTAATGTTCTGTAAGATGTCACTAGGGGTTACAGAATTTCTTGAAGGAAGAGGAGGAGTGGAGGAGGGGAAGAGAGAAAGGAGGAGGAGAGCGAGTAGGAGATGGAAGAGGAGAAAGGAAATTGTTTTTGACATTCCTGAGCCAGGCAATGCCAGCGCTTGCACTGATAGTGACAAAACAGTCCCTTTAGCAATTACTTTAGAGGTGGTTCAGCCCTCTGTGGCAATGAGCAATGGACTGATGTTTATTTGGTTAAGTCTGCTCTCCACACTTGACATAGAGATCACTGATAATTGGCAAGCACTATATTTCATGGGGTGAAAGACAAATTGATGATGACACGCTCTTCCTTCAGAATACCTTCCGCGATCTCCCCGGCTCTCATTAGCCACAATATATTCTCATATTTGTTCAATCTGTTTTAGAATTGCAAAACAGACTTCTGTGCAAATAAATTTAGTACTACAGTATCTACAGTTCTTTTTTGTCTTTAGCCTCATAGTATCTAGTCAATATAACGTTTTCGAAAGTAATTTCGGTTCTTTTCCTCCTCATTCCCTTCTGTCTGCTTGTTTCTAATATTGCTATATTTATTTGTTGCAGTTTGTGTTACATTTTATTTCTCCCCACTTTCTGATTTGTTTTCGTTCTTTATTTATTTTGGAGGCGTGTGAAACATAACTATGGCTTTAAGAGACACAACTGTAGGGACAGAGTCCCAGAGAGAAGTTTCCATGCTTGACCTCTTGTGGAAAGGTTCTGGTTCGGGTACTAGATGGCCATCAGCTGTGGCTAGTTGGCCATCAGCTGTTACCAATTAGCCATTAGCCACTGATATATAACTGCCATGGCTACGCTAGGGTGTTGGTTGGTTGTTGGTTGGCAGAGAAGCGTGGATTGCAGCTAGCAAGTGGGGTTGGTTGGTTGGCAGAGAAGCAGACGGCAGGTTGTGCATCGTGTGGAGCCTGCTTCCTGTGTCTCCAACCCAGCCGCCAGCGACACTATAGTGGTATGACTCCCCTATCTATGGCTCTGTGGGTGTTCCTTTTTGGCCTCACCATGTCCTGCGTGCTTATACGGGGAGCAGGACCAGACACCCTGCATGACAACAACTGTACAAAAACGTATACTAGGAGAAATGTTCAGATAAATGTTATTTGTTCCTCATCTCTGCTGACTAATTCCCATTCCCCCCCTTTTTCACCCTTATTTCCAATACTTAAACAATTTCGTTAGTTTCTGATCCAACTTTTCGTATTTGTTTTGCACAAACAAGCAGATGCATGCATATTTTCTTTCTTACATGGAGAGTAGCCTGCTGGAGGCACTTTTTTTGCACTTTTTTTAAAATTAATATATGAAGGAAATCACTACATTATTATTATTATTATTATTCTCTTACTCCATCTGCTTTAGATCGTGTTATACTTAGTACAAAAAAGAATTTAGGAACATTATTTTTTTCTTTTCACTGCTCCAGGATAATTTCTAGAGTATTAGATTATCTGGTCTTTGAAGATTTGCTGGAATTCATCTATGAACTTTTCTTGGCCTGGTGCTTTTTTTTGGGGGGTAGTCAGTTAATAAATTCTTCTATTTCTTCAATAGAAATTGGTCTGTTTGAGCTTTCTAAACAAATAGGATAACTTCTGGAAATTGATATTTCCCTAAGAAATTATCCATTTCATCTAGGTTTTTAAATGTATTTGCAAATTAATCTCTTTTGATTTTATAAAATTTTTGTCTGCTTCAATTGTTCTTTTTTGTCATCTCTTATTTTGCAAATTTGTGCTTTCTCCATGTTTTATTGATGATGTTATTTAGTGATATATATATATATATATATATATATATATATATATATATATATATATTTAAAGCACAATAATTTCATGTATTATTTAGATATAGTCTTTTTTCCACTCATGGGCTTTTTCTTTTGTCTTTATTATTTCTTTTTTGCCCTTTCTTTTGATTTACTTGTTTGTTCTTTATCTTGTTTTATGAGCCAGGGATTCATTCATTTATATTCTTTCATTTTTGTTGATAGAAAGTTTTGGTTTGGGCAACAACCTGCCAGCTGTAGATACATGGCGCCCAACGTTTGACTTTAAACTTTTTTTTGTAAATTGGATTGCACAATATGGACTTATATGAGTATTTAGTCCCTTCCCAGTCTGAGAGACTTTAGTGTTTAGTAGCATAATTTAACCCATTTATATTCAGTATTATTGTTGCTATTTTTGATCAAAATTCTGTAATTCTATTTTACGAGTTCCATTTTTATGCCTCCTTATTACTCACTTTTTTTTTTTAAAGGAGTCAACTCTGTTTCATTCTTTCTATTCTGAATGTATGGTCTCATTATCTTTTCTATTATCAAATGCTTTTAAGTTTATATATCTCATTAAATTTTAATTATGCTCACTTTTTTCAAAACAGCCTCGAACTTACGTATTTGTATTACAAGGTCAAATGTAACAAGTATGCATTATCTGCTTCTAATGGAACGAAATAATTTAGAATTTTTAATTTCTTCTCTTGCTTCTTTTATTTCCTAATTATTTTCTTATATAATTCAGAGTTTTTGTACTATTAGGTTATGTGAAATTATTATTTTACATTATTTCACTCCTCTTCCAAGAATAATTTTACATTTTGTATTGCAACCATACTCATCTATTCAGATTTTAACTTAATTCCAGGTGAAATAGTTTCTATATTCACTGCCAAGATATTTTTACCACTCCTTTCCCATTTGTAAGCTTTTAATTTTAATTTGCCTCTAGGTTGATTAGATTACTCCTTCTCATCTTTTAACCTATAAGGGTCTTAAATGGTTGGTTATAACTTATGAGCACTTGGTTATAATTTGGTTAAAATTATGAGCATTTGTCTTTGTGGTGCCTGAACATATGAAAGCTATAGTCATATATCCAGCTGTTGAATTACGAATTTCTGAAAACGATGTTTCGTTATTTATGATAGTATGTTTATTTTGTTCCCAATTATGTGTAATTGATATCATCTTTAGTAGAATTATTACTGTGGAAGCCACTTTTTGGCATGGTTCCTAACACATTGACACCCCTGTGTAATCTCCTCCCCTTGAATCCGGGCTCTACCTACTGGCTTATTTCTAATAAAGAGATTACAGTAAAACTGATGGGATATTACTCCTATGTTTAGGTGACAAAAGACTGGGACTTCTGTCTTGCTAAGACTTTCTCATTCTGATGAAGTCAACTGCCACATTGTCAAATGCTCAATGGAGAGGCCCAATGGCAAGGAATCAAAGGAGATTTCTGGCCAATAGCTGGTTGAGGGCGTTGGGCCTCAGTTCAACAGCCTGTGAGGAAATGAATCCTTCCAACAACCATATAAATGAGCTAGGAGGCAAAACCTTCCTGAGTTGAGCTTTTAGATGAGACCAAAGCCTAACTGAATTGAAGCCTGAGAATCAGAATCAGAGGATCCAGCTAAACTGACCCTTTCTGGATGCAGATTCTGTCAGATAATGAATGTATCTATTTTGACATCTCCTGTGTTTTAAGTGGTAACACAGCAAGAAATTAAAAACATACAGTTATCACCTGTTGGCACGCTTCATCTGCATGCTCAGAAAGCTCCTTGAATCTGTCTTCCAGAACACTGCTTTTGTCTTCTGCCACGTTCTGTGTAGGAGTTCTTGTATGCAATTTAAAATTTTTAATCTCCAGAAATTCATGTATTATTCATTCTACCGCATTTAAAATTTTTGTACCTCTCATTTATTCTTCCATTTTATCTCGTTGTTTATTACTTCATCTTCTCACTTTGCTTAATAGTGCCCGTGGTCTCTTGAATGATATTGAGTTTAACGAGGAGATGTACACAGAAGTATACATTGTTTTCCCTACAATAACCAGTACACTTTTCCTCTACCTTGAATGTTATGGTCAACTCATTTGTATGTGACAGGACCTATGCCGAGACACCATTTTGGTTGTTAGGTTTATGTTTCCTTATCTTAGAAAAAATAAGAGAGGTGTCTAGTTCTGTGATCGACCCAAATTAACATGAATAGAGTCTTTGATCTCTTGACTTTTTTCCCAGATATTATTATTATTCTACTCTCTTATGATAGAGGACAAGTCTTTATACGATCAGTTATATCAGTAAAATGTTTTTCATGTTCATTTGCCATACTTTATTCAATATACAGCAGGTAACTGTGTTGGAGTCCTGTCACCAGTGTCTAGGAGAACTCTTGTGCCCTGCTTGTTTTGTAATTGATGTAGTTAGGTGCCTTCAAGGGTCACTTTGTAGCCATTGAACTCATTCATAATAGTTAGGTCCCTCAATATTTCTAACCCATTCTCACTTCCAATCCTTTCTCTTTCAGTAAGGATATGCTGAGAGTGGTTTGTGATTTTCTTCATTGAGGTACCATATTCACTCCCTCTCAAACATCCCTTCATATTTTGGAAAATATATGTTAGTCTTTAATTTCCAACTCGGATGTAGGTTCCCCCCTCTTTTGTTTTGTCTTTTATCGGCTAGTTGCCTTTCCTGTGGTTACCACCTCACAAGGAAGTTTTTGGAAATATTATCTCTTTATCTTAATACTATTTATAATAAGGTGTACTGGCATACCCATGTTGAAGGTGTGGAAGTTATGCCTTAGAAAAAGTAAGTAATTCACCTAAGTTGATGTAGATATTAGTGAGCAAAGCTGAGATTAGAATCCAGGTATCCTCCCTTCTAGTTCAGTGCTTTTGCCTGAACTAGATTTCACTATTCAATTTCTTTCTCAAACAATTCTCTCAACCAGTTTGAAGAGAAGAATAAAATGGCTGAACAGATGCCAGTTGTCCTTAGAGAAAATTCTTTGGGTAGTTGGGAAATTGTATGAAATTATATTCTAACATCCACACTCTTACGCAAAGATTAGCTTCTATCTGCTAACAGAAGAGTTCGATGAAACTCCAGCTAATTAGCATATATAACCAAATCATAAATCTTCCTCTCTCTCTAAAATCATGTTTCCCAAGTGGATAGCAGCTGTGGAAGTTGATTGGTATTTATGTTTTCACCCACCTGCATTAGCAAACTAATGGTTTACCAATTTTTGTTGTATTTGGGTAATATACTAGAAACTGGTTAAAATCGAATTTGATGTCCACATAGGATTTGATAACAAAGCATTCTCTGGCAGACAAGAGTGGTCATCCAGTGTAGCATAATCAGGGTTAGACATTTGGAAAATTCGGACAATAAAGTATTATAAACTGCAGCAGAGTGAAGGAAATTCAAGGAATTATGAAGAATAAAAACAAAACAGAAGAGTTAGCTTTATACTCCAGCAGTACAACTTTCTGTCTTGAAAATGGGTCTCTGCATTAAAATTTTGTGTTTGCTATGGTTGAATGCTTAATTCTGTATTTTAGGTTTGGGACTCATTTCCTGTATTCCTCAATGGACTATAAATGCCCAGCTTTGAGTGGTGCTACTGTCTGGGACAACTGCCTGGGAGGCTTCAAGGAGAGGCCTTGCTAACAGCCTCCCGACTGGTGGTGCTAGGGCCCAGTGGGGAGTGGTGGGGGCAGAGCTGGTGGCATCAGGAATGGGGAAACCATAGCAGGTGGGTGGGTTGAGGGTGAGCAGGCCAGGGCCAAGAGACTGCAGGCTTGGGCACTGGTCCTAGCCTGGCCAGAGGCCTAAGAAATTTAGGAAATCAATGAATCAGTGCCAGCCCTTAAGATGTGTCCATATCAGGGCCAGCCCGGTGGCTCAGGTGGTTGGAGCTCCGTGCTCCTAACGCCAAAGACTGCCAGTTTGATTCCCAGATGGGCCAGTGGGCTCTCAACCACAAGGTTGCCGGTTGGATTCCTTGACCCCCACAAGGGATGGTGGGCTGCGCCCCCTGCAACTAACAATGGCAACTGGACCTAGAGCTGAGCTGTACCCTCCACAACCGAGATTGAAAGGACAACAACTTGACCTGGAAAAAGTCGTGGAAGTACACACTGTTCCCCAATAAAGTCCTGTTCCCCTTCCCCAATAAAATCTTTAAAAAAAAAAAAGATGTGTCCATATCAATATTAACATTTTTATTAAAAAGATGCATACAGTATGGATTTTAATACTTTGACTTTCAACTGTAATGTACATGCATTTAATTTTTCTTTTTCTTTTTTTTAATAAAAGTTTATTGGGGTGACAATTGTTAGTAAAGTTACATAGATTTCAGGTGTACAATTCTGTATCACATCATCTATAAATCCCACTGTGTGTTCACCACCCGGAGTCAGTTCTCCTTCCATCACCATATATTTGATCCCCCTTTACCCTCATCTCCCACCCCCCACCCCCCTTACCCCTGGTAACTAATTTTTCCATAGACATTAATAATAACTGAGTGTTAAAAACATTCTTTTGGGTACTTTTGAATATATACAGAATATAATTGCTTCCAATATCTTTTTGACTGCACAATAGCCTAATTTTGAATTATCCCTATTTTGATGATAATGGCGTTCAGGCACATACCTCCTACAAAGTCATTCGGAATCTTTGATAGCATATCTGTCTATAAACAATTCTTTTTAAAAAGTATGATTGTGCACCACTGTGGAGATAAGTGTCCTCCTCCTCCCAAAAAAGAAAGGAAATACTCAAAGCAAAGATCATCTCTCTAGCAGCAACCTCATAGATATTTTTTTGTCATTCCAACATTGAAATTGAGTTTAGAATACCAAGCATCATGAAGTTGAAGACAACTTTCAGACTGTTGGAAATGAATAGAAATACGTGTATTATTGTTCTGATTCAGGTAGTAAGTAAGCAGCTAAATTATCTTGCGGAAGTCATTCAGGCCTCTGCTTTGAGTAATCTGACTGGAAAAGGATAAGGTTGTTGTGAGACTAGATAAAACACTGTTAAAGTTACTGAGTGTTAGCTGATGTTGGCAGCAGTATTGATGCGAAAAATGGTGGAACTCTGGATACATTTTGAAAGTAGAACCAACAGGATTGGCTGTTCCTCTGGATTTGTGGTGTGAGTCACTCACCTTGTATGAGACAACTATGTTCATCTGTTAAATGGGGATAAAATCGATAAGAGTTTGTCATAAGGAAAGTGTGATGATTAAGGGAGCTAGTATATGTCTGTTTAGTATAATGTTTAGCATAATGCTTGTGACATAGTAAGAGATCAACTAAAGATAATTGTACTGAAGAGGCATTAAGAAGGAAGCCACATTGAGAAGGAAGCCTGTGACCTGAAACTAATATAAAATAATGTAGAATGTCAACTATAATTAACATATACATAAATATACATTTATACACAGACACACACACACACACACACACACAGACACACATAGTCACGGGATGTAAAGTACAGTATAGGGAATATAGTCAATGGTATTGTAACAGCTATACACAATGTCAGAGGGGTAGTAGACTGGGGGGTTATCACTTTGTGAGGGGTGTAAATGTCCAATCATTATGCTGTTTTGTACACCTGAAACTAATAAAAAAAAAAAAAGGAAAAAAAAGAAGGAAGCCTGTGGTCGCAAGGGTCCCAAGTAGATTCGTCAATTCCAATTCAGTTCTCCAACCACCAAGAAGGCCAGGATTTATTTTGACTGAAGCTATAATGTGGGGAAAAGAAAGTATCAGAAAATATTTTTTAGTCTCCTTGCCTTTTTCTCTGTGGGTGAGGGTTGTTCCATGCTAAAAAAATCAGGCATGCATTTTTTAAAACGGCATTTTGAGGTCAACTTCATTTCTTTGCCTTGGTATTACTGGTCTAGACTTAAGAAACTTCAAAGATCTGGCTCATTTCTAAAAACATTTTTATTTTATATACTTAAGTGGCAGAACTCCACTAACAAGCTTTCCTCTCTGATTCCATTTAAAGAAACTTGAGGCGGTAATAGAAGTGTGTGCATCAGTAATAGTCATAAAAATCAGGTGCTTTCTATGCATGATATGTACTTTTGTATGCTTTCCTCTCCCCATCAGTGCTAATAAAGTATTGTAGTTATGTGTAAATAGCCACATTTTCCCCGCTACTTCAGCCTCATTCATTTAGTGATACTGGAAACTTTCATAATGGTCTGTCATATCACTTTTTCTTGCATGTATGTTCTTGTTTAAAAGTCCGTGGAGACTCATAAAGGCTTTATTTTCTCAATATAATGTTTCATGGAGATATAAAACTCAAAAAGTCAGCCCTTGGCAATCGTCTCCGATTTCATTGCACCATTCTTATTGATGCCTTCGTTAAAAACCTATTCTAGGCAACTGACTTGACTTATAATAAAATCTAATTTAGATTGTTCCACAAGAAATTCGCCTAACTTTCTCAGTCAGTAGGCTAATCTCCACCTGGTTTTCTGCTACCCTCTAGTGACCACAGACAACACCAGCATACGTGGAAAGCAAATTAACCATTTGTGCTGGATGCAGTTGCCCAGGATACGCATTGGTTATGCCTGGGCTGGTTGTGTGTGTACGTATGGACATATACATGAGTTTGGGGTGGGAGAAGAATAGTATTTATTTCAAGGTGGAGGAGAAGTGATCTTATGAAGCCAGAGAGCAATGAAACCTAACCAGTTCTTATGCTTGAATCCACTTAAACTCTCTAGGTTTAGAAGAGAATCAGTGAGATACAGCGAACATTGTGATGGTTGCCAGATGGGAGAGGGATGGAGGGGTGGGTAAAAAAGTGGAAGGGATTAAGAGGTACAAATGGGTTCTTACACAGTAGTCATGGGATGTAGGGTACAGCATAAGGAATATAATCAATAATATGGTAATAACTATATTTGATACCATATTAATATATGGTATGTATATATATACATATATAACTATGTATAGTGCCAGGTGGATACTAGACTAGTCAGGGGGATTGCTTCATAAATTATATAAATGTCTAACCACTATGCTGTACACCTGAAATTAATATAATATTGTATGTCAACTGTCATTGAAAAGTAAAACAATTATATGCAAAATTAAAACAGGAAAGAATCGGTGTCTGATTAGAATACTGTTTCCCAAGTTTCACCTAGAATAAATGCAGAAATGTAAGATGGAATTGTAAATGAGTGTCGATAGACAATATAAATTAGTCTGTAGTTAGGAAAACATTTGTACTTTAAAGTACAAAAGACTCCACAAACTTTAATCCTGAGTAGGCACAGACATTTACAAAACAAAGATCTCATAAAGCAACAGTGGGATCAAGATCATGGAGCAGGGAGTTCTAAATTATGAAGAAAATGCATTTCCAACGTGACTGTATCTCTGCCAGACATTCAGTACCTGGTTCACACCACAGGTCTGGCAGATGCTTGGACCTCGGCGTGGCTCGCAGCAACTTCCTGCTCTGACTTTGCCAGAAGGGGCTCTTATAAACTTTCAGGGGGACTGAGTATGGACCCTTCAGCTTACCTAATTCTGGAAGTCTTTAATTAATAGTGTGATGTTACCTTTTCCTAACACAGCTAGGTTTGTGCTTATTATCTATGAGTACATACTCAAGTGGCAGGAATATAGAGAAAAGCAAGATAATTATTATGATTTCAAAAATCAGGGTAGTGATTATCTGTGTGGGGAGGAGAAGTATGTAAGGAGGATACTGGAGTACTGGTAATGCTATGTTTCTTAATTATGATTATGATGTGAATAATGGCCCCCCCAGTGTGTCAGTTCCTTAATCCCCAGAACCTTACGTGCCAAAAGGGATGTTGCAGATGTGATTCACTTGAATATCTTAGCCTGAGGATATATCCTGGATTATTTGGGTGGGCCTGTTACCCTACTAAAGGTCCAGCTTCTGGCCGCATGAAAGCCAGAACTTGAGAGACAGAGGCAAGGTTGGTGGAAAGAAAAGCAGGTTTATTCAAAATGCCGGCATTCTGGGAAGATGGCAGACTCCTGTCCAAAGGCCATCGACCCCCCACCCCACCAAGGCCAAAAGGTTTTATAGGTTCAGAAGGAGGGGCAGAAGAAAGGAAAGGGGAGAAAGGCGCTTCCCAGAGGCTAGTGTGTTTCAGGGATAGCAGTGGATCTGATGCAGATGTCAAAACTTCTTTCCAGTCAGTGTCCTGGAGGTTTCCTTGAGGAAACAGGGTCATTGAGCCTGGTATGCGTAAGGTCTGGTGGGAGGAAAGAGAAGCAAAGCAAAAAAAAACTTTCCAAAAGTCCCAAGTGAAACTACACTGTCACATCGAATTACATTAAACGTTTAAATCTCCAAATAGAAGATACAGTGTCACCTTTGACAGGCCCAATGTGATTACAAGGGCCCTCATAGAAGGGAAATAACGGTGTCAGAGAAGGAGATGCCACTATGGAAGCCAAGATCAGCGTGGGAGAGATGTGAAGATGCTACACTGCTGTCTTTGAAGACGAAGGAAGAGGCCACAAGCCGGGAATGCAGTTGTTCGCTAGAAGCAGGAAAACGCAAGGAATTAAATTCTCCCCTGGAGCCTCCAGAAGGAACGCAGCTCTACCGTAACCTTAATATTAGCTCTGTCGGGAATGTTTTCAGACTTCTGACCTCTAGAACTGTAAGATACGCTATTTGTGTTCCTTTTTAAATGGTTTAGACTGCAGTCTACATTTATAACCAATGTATGATGTCTACCTTGAAATAATATGATGTCACTTTATGTTTATTAGTTACCTTATAACAGAGTATTCCTAATTCTATCCTACAGTGTCTTATAGTATTGCGATTATTCATTTCACTTATCTATAAGCTATAATCTCACTACCTTGTTTCCTATAAGACTGGGTCTATATAACATAACATAACATAATATAATATAATACCGGGTCTTACATAAATTTTTGCTCCAAAAGACACATTAGAGTTGATTGTCCAGCTAGCTCTTACTTTCAGGGAAACACGGTATATACATTGTTACGATTTTTACTTTAAGTGGTTGTTTTTAGGTTCATTAAGAATAAAAAATGAAAGGTTGCACTTTACGTTCATTTTTTTCTTTCTCTGGTCCAATTTCTGTCTTTATGTAGATCTGAGTTTCTCACCTTCAGCTTCTCTAATTTTTTGGAGTCTATTTAATAGTGGCCGTGTTACCCTATGAAAGCAAGATGACCATTTGAATCCAGAGGAAATAACAGAGAGCACTGTTAAAGCTAATTGTGTACGTAAATATAAAAGATAGGCTAATTGCATCTTTCTTCCTTTTTCATCTCTTAACTGACCTTAAAAAGCAATTTATAAAATGACATATATGTGTGTATATGATTGAGCCTATAACATATACAAATGTAATACATTTGACAATAGCAGAACAGAGTTGCAGACAGGAGTTTTTTTTAGAGTAAGGAAATGACACCCCATGTTACGCTGAATCCATGAAATGATTGAAATAGCATATATTTTATAAATAAAAATAATTTTGAGTTTCAGAATGTATCAAATAATATGTATAACGCTAGTGTCACAGAAAAGGGGAAATGCGAACAGAGGGATATAGGAGTAACTATGTTATCAACTTAAACAGTAGTGTCTGTTATTTCCTCTGGATTCAAACGACCATCTTGCTTTCAAATGAGTCACTTGCTTTCAGCCTAATGAAATCCCCTTAATATTCCTTGTAGGTAGATCTTCTAGAAACACACTTTCTCAGTTTAAAAAAAAAACGGGAAATGCCTTAATTTCACCTTCATTTTTTTACTGAGATATAATTGACATACCCTGAGTTCACTATTGTAAAGTGTACAGTTCAATGTCTTTTTTAAAATAACTTTTTATTTTTCAATTACAGTTGACATACAATATTATATTAGTTTCAGGGGTACAATATAGTGATTACACACTTATATAACTTATAACATTTATATAACTTAAACCAGTAAGTCTAGTACCCATCTGACACCACACATAGTTATTACCATATTATTGACTATATTCCCTATACTGTACTTTACATCCCCATGACTACTGTGTAACAACCAATTTGTACTTCTTAATCCCTTCACCTTTTTCACCCAGCCCCTCAACCCCCCTCCCGTCTGGCAACCATCAAAATGTTCTCTGTGTCTATGAGTTTGTTTCTGTTTTGTTTGTTCATTTAATTTTTTCAGATTCCATATGTAATTGAAATCCTGTGGTACTTGTCTTTCTCTGACTTATTTCACTTAGCATAATATCCTCTAGGTCCATTCATGTTGTCGCAAATGGCAAGATTTCATTCTTTTTTTATGGCCGAGTAATAATCCATTGTATATATATATGTATCACCTCTTCTTTATCCATTGGTCTATCAACTAGGTAACAGCTAATCTACTTTCTCTTTTTGTAGATTTTCTTATTCTGACCACTTCATATAAATGGAATCACACAGTATGTGGACTTTTTGGTCTGGATTCTTTTATCTAGTATTATATTTTCAAGGTTAATCTGCACTGTAGCATATATTGGTACTTCAGTACTTTATTCATTTTTATGGCTGAATAATATTCCATTGTATCCATATATCACATGTTGTTTATCCATTCATCATCTGGTAGAAATTTGGGTCATTTTCAATCTTTGGATATTATTAATAATGCTTCTATAGACATTTGTGATAACAGTTTTTGTGTGGACATATGATTTCATTTCTGTTGGGTATTATACATGAGTATGTAGAAGTAGAATTACTGGGTATTATGGTAACTCTATGTTTCATATTTTAAGGAGCTGCCAAACTGTTTTCCACAATGTATGCTCCATTTTACTTTCCCACCATCAATGTATGAGTGCTCTATTTCTCCGTATCTTTACCAATGTTTATTGTTTTCCAATACTTAAAAAAAATTACAGCCACCCTAGTGAGCATGGAATGATATCTTGTGATTTTGACTTTCATTTCCCTAATAACTGATGATGTTGAATATTTCATGTGCTTGTTAGCCGTTTGTATATCTTCTTTCAAGAAATATCTATTCATACCTTTTGCTCATTTTTGAATTGGATTATTTGCCTTTTTCTTGTTGAAGTGTTTTAAAAAATAAATTCTAGGTGCTAGAACCTTAACACATGTATGATTTGCAATACTGTTTCCATTCTGTAAATTGTCTTTTTACTTTCTTGATAGTGCCCTTTGATGCACAAAAGTTTTTAATTTTGATGATGTGTAATCTCTTTTTTCCCTTGGATCTTTGTGCATTTTGTGTCAGAGCTGAGAAACTGTTACGCAATCCAAAGCCTCAAAGATTTACATTTGTGTTTTCTTCTAAGAGTTTTATAGTATTAGTTCTACATTTAGATATTTTACCCATTTAGAGTTATATTTTGTATATGGTATGAGGTATAGTTTCCTATAATCCAAGATTATCCCAGATCAGATCTTGGAAATCAGCATGAGTGTTCAGCACATGGACTTTAGGGTCACACCACCTACTATGTGAGATGTGTGTGGGCATGTCCTATTGGGAGGTTTTCTCAAACAAAATAAGGAAGGGATCCCACAGTTTGGACCCCAAAGTCAGTCCTCTGGAAGGGTCCAGTAAGACCTGTGTTTGACATGTGTAGTTGTAATATTAAATAAGAGAGTCATAATTCCAAAAAGGCATAAAATCATTCCATTACTACTAGACAGGATGTATAAAAATGGTTCACCTAGCTTAGTGCCTTGCATTTGGAAGGCACAAAATAAGGTGTACCGATTATCATTACCTTTATGATTTTCACAAAGATATAATCACTAAGGATAGTTCAATAAGCATACACTGTGTTCATGGCAAAAGTATTATTCTGGAAAATATTTGAATTCAGTTGAGGAAGCACACATTCTCACTATGAAATGAAACAAAGCTTAATGGTCAAGATTTCCAACTACTAGGTTTAACTGCCAACAAACTAAGCACACTGAATAGTATTATTTAAAACTCAGTAAAAATCATCCCCAGAAATTATCGATTGCTAATGTAATAAAGAGATGAGCTATTTTCATTTGAACTTATAGATAAGTTCTTGTGTTTTCAAGATTTAGTATAAAGAACATTCCTTTTTTATCATATCTTGAAGACAAAAACGAGGATTTGTGTAATATTCATTGTTTCAATTTCTCATAACCACCCCTGAAGAAATGTATTTCACGTTACCTTCATTATACTCCTCAAATAACAAGTAATTTTTATTCTGAATGGATCACACTTATAATCTCTTCTTCCTTCTATTGTTCTATTGTCTTCAGTAAAAATTAATCTGTTTCATCCATTCAACTCAATTGTAACAATAAAGATTTATGAGTACTTGAAAACATCTATCTCTATTGCTTTCAAATATAAAAATACTAATTTCATTGTCCTCAATACTGCTATTATTCAACTTGCATGATCATTAATATTGGTTATCTTCTGAAGCATTATTAGATTTTCTTCTTAAGTAATTTCATTTATTTCTATTTTAAAAGAATTTTACGATGTAATTTGGAAATAGATTGTTGTTCTTACAGTGCTATCTACAGGAATATTATAAATGAATTTATTCCTTTGGATTACAGTTAATTGGTCTGAAGGGTACTCCATGTTCTAGAGAAATATATCTCTTATTAACTTCAATTGTGATGATACAAATCTCATACCTAATATCACAGACATTGTGGAGAAGAGTTACAAAGGATAGGAAATCTGTCAGTGCATTGGGATGTAAACAAAAGCACAAACGAGTTCATCGATGATTCAGAGATGGGTTACTCAGTAGGTGGCTCATGGAGCCCCTGTGTTCTAGCACAGTCGACCTTTAGGCCCCTCCAGTACTCCATAGCTTAGGCACAAAGTGACAATAGCATCCCAAAAAGTTAATGTGGTTTTATGTCAGTGTTGCTAAACAATTACTCAGCACCTTATCAGGACCAAGAACTGCATTGGGATATAGAGACATGGTCTTTATCGTGGAGATTCTGAGCATGTAGTGGAAGAGAAAAAAATGTGAGACTGCACCATTGTTATACACAAATTATAATAGAGATAAGTACAAGGACTTTTGTGAGAGTTGAAGGGTACGACCGCGTTTCCCCGAAAATAAGACCTAGCCGGACAATCAGCTCTAATGCAGTTTTTGGAGCAAAAATTATTATAAGACCCAGTCTTATTTTACTATAAGACCCGGTATAATATAATATGATATGATATGATAGGATAGGATAGGATAGGATAGGATAGGATAGGATACCAGGTCTCATATTAATTTTCGCTCCAAAAGATGCATTAGAGCTGATTGTCCGGCTAGGGCTTATTTTCGGGAAAACACGGTACTAATCTGGATGATCCGAAAGGTCAGAATTAGCACTAAATTCAGTTTTAAAGAACAATTAAATATAAGCAGTCAAACAAGAGGGAGCAATTGTTTCTTGAAGATATGGGAAGCTTCCCAAACAAAGTGACATCTGAGTTATTGGATTTCACAAGTCTATGGCTAAGCTCAGAGTAAGTACTGGGTCCCTATCTCACATGCCAATAAGAATAATGGCTGATATAGATAGCCTAGAGAATTTGTACATTAGGGAAGGCGGGGGGAAGGACAAATGGGTGGTTGAACTTTTATAATCGTTTCTATGGTACACATGTCCCTGGACACCAGCAGTGCCAGATTAGAGTAAATAAAGAAAAAGGATGAAGAGGAGGATGATGAGGGAGAGAAGAAAAAGAAGGAGTTGAAGGAAAAATATACGTAAAACTGAAGACATAACAAAGTACATTGCTATCACTGGGGGAAAAGCTTTCAGTATGGTGAGTTAAATAGAAATGGAACAGGGGAAGGGAAAAATATCACTTGAAGTGCTGAAGTTTTGTCTTCTTTGGAGCAAGACATAGGTATTTTATAAGCTGGAGACACTGATAATGAAAAATAGACATAAATCTAGGTCTTAATAGAATAAGGGTAACCAATACAAAAATAAAAGTAGAACATATATCATTAAACAAGCACAAGAAAACAGACTCTATAGGATGAAAGATAAGAGCGAAAGAAAGAAGGAACATCATCTAGAAAGAAAGTATCTAAGAGATAAATTTAAGGTAAAAATGATACAGAAATTGAAAATACAAGGATGACATAATGAGACAGGTTAGTTAACATGCTGTTAGGCAGACAGGAAAGATCCCTGGTGAAATAAGCAAAAGGCAGCCATATCCTGAAACTCCAGGTTCTGGAATGTTTCCTTCATCCCGGGACAAAGATATGAGAACGCGCCTTGAGGTTAATAAATTATCTCATAAATCCCTTTTGGCCGGACAAAGGAGCAGATCTGAGGGATGGGTTTGTCAATCCCTTTAGCATCTGATAGACAAAGATGGGTTCATTAATCCCTTTAGGGTGGGCAAACAGGACAAACTTGACAGACGAATTCCATTAGAATGTGCCAGCCCCCTTCCCCAAGCAGGCAAGGGAAGGTATAAAAGTAAAAACTTTTGCCTCAGTCACTTGGCACCCCCATTCGGGACCCCCTCCCGCTCGGGAGCGCTGACGCTTTGCTTTCAATAAACTATCCTCTTTTTACAACTCCTCACCTCTCCTTGGTCCATGCTTCCATTCTTCGGTTTCACAAGACACGATCCCAGCACAAAGAAAATATTCTACATCAATAAGGTGAAAGATTAAAATAGCAAAAAGGAAAAACATCAAAATCAGAAAGAATAAAATAAGATGTCAAAACTAAGATCAAATATTAATATAAGAAAAAGGAAGAAGAAAATATAGGGAGAAAAAATACACCATAGTATTTCAAAAAGGAAGCAAAGGTAAACATTTTATTATCTGATAAATAAGATATGAAGGCAAAACATTATAAAGGACAAAGAAAGAAAGTTTGTACTGGTAAAGAAACAATAGATCAAACAGATACACCTATCATGAAACTAAAATACAGACACAATATATATAGCACATCTGACAGAATTATGGGAAGGAATAAATAAGTTAGTAGTTGCTTTTGCAGAGTTTAACAAAGCCTACTAGAAACTGATAGATCAAAGAAACAAAATTAAGTAAATATATAGAAACTACAGCAATATTAATAAAAATCTACTAAATTACATATTTTAATATAGAATATTTTATTCTAGACATATGTCTTTATACCCATCAATAACAGTATACATACTCATTTTAAGTGTAAATGGAACAATCAAAGATATACTAGGCCCAAATGAATTTCAAATAATCAACAACTTCTTTCAGAATAAGCTAACTGATCAGAATGCAATTTTATTAGATATGAAAAGCAAAGGATCAAGTTCCATCTTATGCTTAGAGTGCAGAAAGGAAGAAAGAGTGCTACTCCCACCTTAAAATGCTCGATAATTTGAAAAATCACAACTTCTCTTGAACTTATCAAAGAGCTGAAGATGCAGGGCAAACAACTAAGCTGCAATCGATGATGGGACGGGCTTCTCCAAGGAGAGATGGGCTGTGAGCACTATTTACCTGGAGTAGATGCTAGTTGCATAAACTGCAAGGAAAGTACAGCTAACATTTGTAAAGAATTACTAAAGGCAGAGTGCAGGCTAGCATGAAAATATAGAACTCCTGGGATCGAGACATAAGGAAAATGCAAACCCAATTGCAGAGTCCTCTCCATGAAGCCCTCTGGGTGATTATGAGGTTGAATTAGAGAAGGAGTAGTGACCAGAGAAAGCCTCCTTGGTGCAGGCCCAAGGGTGGGGAGTAGCAGCTGCTTTGGGAAAGGTACAGAGCCCTGACTGGACTTTTCCCCTATCATTGATGTGGGAATATTCTTCTGTGAGTCCCCAAATGATGTAAATGATGTTGGATTTGCCGGCAGTTTCTGGGTGTGGGCCGGGATCCTGTCTCGTGAAGCCGAAGAATGGAAACACGGACCAGGGAGAGACAAAAAGTTTTAAAAAGAGGATAGTTTATTAGAGGCAGGAGAAAAGGTTGCAGCTCCCCAGGGGGAGGGGGTCCTGAATGGGGGGTGCCCAGTGACTGAGGCAAAAGCTCTTACCTTCTTTGCCTGTTTGGGGAAGGGGACTGGAGCCTTCCAATTGGATTCATCTATCAGGTTTGTCCTGTTTGCTCATCCTGAAGGGGTTAAAGAACCAAGCCATTCCTATCTATCAGATCTGCTCCTTTGTCTGGCCAGAAGGGAAGTGAGATTATCTATTAACCTCAAGGTGTGTCCTCCTGTTTCTGTCCAGGAGTAAAGGAGACATTCCGGGACCTGGACTTTCAAGATATGCTGCTTTTTGTTTTTTCCACCAGGGACCCCCGTCTATCTAGCAATCGTACTAACTAGCCTGTCTCATCATTACCATGCTGAAGGTCCGGCTGCTCACCACGTGAAAGCCAAAACTCAAGAGATGAGGTTGGTGGAAAGAAAAGCAGGTTTATTCAAAATGCCGGCCTTCTGGGAGGATGGCAGAGTCCTGTCCAAAGGTCAGCCCCCACCCCCCTCAGCAAGGCCAAAAGGTTTTATGGGCAAGCAAGAAGAAGCAGAACAAAGGAAAAAGGGGGGAGGGAAAGAAGGTGGTCTTGGCCTGGGGTAATCAGAACCATTGAAACTGCTGTGCATAGTAAATGTATAGTAAACAGAGTCATTAAGGTTTGTCCTGAGGGAAGAAGAGCAAAGAAAAGAAACTTTCCAAAAGTCCCAAGCTAAACTGCACTGTTAAATTACACCAGACATTTAAATCTCAAAATAGTGTCACCTTACACTACCGTGTTTCCCCCAAAATAAAACCGGGTCTCATATTAATTTTTGCTCCAGAAGATGCATTAGGTCTTATGTTCAGGGGATGTCATCTGAAAAATCATGCTAGGGCTTATTTTCCGGTTAGGTCTTATTTTCGGGGAAACACAGTATGTCTCCTGTGAAACCAAAGTCCCAAACCCCTGGCAGAAGTGCACAAAACCCTGTTGTGCTGAGGGCACAGGTGAAGACCCATTGCAGCTGGAGAAAAAAAACAGGAAAAAAATCCCCTTTATTCCTGAGGAGGATCAGGATTCGATCCTGCTGGAAACCATTGGAAGACTTCTCGGAGCTGGGGAAGGTTCAGCATCACTGAGAAGGCCCTGATTACTGAAGCTAAATCAGGCTTAGATACGTCAGTGGAGAAGTCTATGAAAAACATATAAGGAAATATAGATACAGAGACAGTCAATATGAGCATAACAAGAGGCTGAATATCATTAGTTATTATGGAAATGCAAATTAAAATTATAATGAGAATCACTGACACATTTATTAGAAGGCCTAAAATCAGAAAGACTGACCATAGCAAGTGTGAGCACTTGGTGGAACTGGTACTTTCACACACTGGTGGGAGAAATTCAAAATGGTACCAACACCTTGGAAAAGTGTTTTGCAGTTTCTTATAAAGTTAGCATGCACCTATCTTAATATTCTAGCTATTCCACTGTTAGGTATTTATCCAAGATAAATGAAAGCATATATCCACTAAAAGACTTGTATGCAAACGTACAAAGCAGCTTTGTTAATAGCCACAATAAAGGGACATAAGTGCCCAACAACAGGTGAATGAATAAACACATTTTGGCATATCCATACAAATAATGCTACTACTCAGTAAAAGAAAAAGGAATGAAATATTGATAACATGCAACAACCTGAATGCATCTCACAATGAGTATGTTGATTGAAATATATTAGACATACATTATAATTCCCCAAAATTGCTTCTTTTCTTTGCTCAATGGTAATTTCCTCCCATGTTGCTTTATTTAAAATTGTACAATTCATAGAAAATGAAGGCTTGCTCCAATGAATACGCTCAAATTTCTCACTTGACATGGAATTGTGCTTCTATCTTTGTTAGTGACTAACCCCCTCTGAGTACTTAATGTTTAATAAATATTAAGTGATGTAAAACAAGAGAAATAGATTAGACATAAAAGAGTACGGACGTAAAAATAGTACATACTGTGTGATTCCATTTATATACATCTCTAGAAAATGTAAACTGTAGTGACAGAAAAAGATCAATGGTAACCGGTATTAGAGGGTTGCCGCGGTGGAACGGGGAGATTTCAAAGGGGCAAAAGGAAACTTGGGAGTGATGAAAATATTCACTCTTTCGTGGTGATGGTTTAATGGATACATACATGTCATACCTTATCAAACTGTATAATTTAAAGATACGTGGTTTATTGTAACTCAATTATACCTCAACAAACTGTTTAAAATTGAAACAAACAACAGAAACAAAACAAAACAAAAAACCCTCTGACACTAAGGCCAAAATACCAAGGGTTTTAGGCAATAAAATAGCCCCCTCCAGTGGCACAATGAGTATTTGACACCCAACAGAGGCAAATTTTTTAATACCCCCTCGAAATAGGAAAAGAATAATCAATAATAGTCATGAATTTAAAAAAAAAATAAGAAAAAATAAAGTAAATTTTCTTTTATTGAATATTTAACATATAATTATGATAGTAAAAACAAAGAATTTTAAGGAAAGCAAAGACGGCGAACAATATAATTTTGGTAACCGCTGAACTATAAAACAAATGCGATGTTTTAATTTCTGGATTTGTTCTGCAGTTTAAAAACAAATAATTAACAATTGAAGAATAATAAATTTCACTGTTCAACATATAGTTCAAATTTGGTGAAATACTTTATGTTCGAATACAGTAAAATTTTACACACCCCTTCCAAAAATACACACCTTGCAGTTCACGCTTTGTTTCACTGATTTCGACATAAATAAAAACAAGTGGTTGCATCAAAGGACAGAGCTGTAGAAAAACTGAGAAGGGGTTTGTCTTTATAATCACTGTGCTTGCATTGTTTATTTATAAGCTACTGTATAACAACTTGGGCATTACTATAGGGATTATAGACTGGAAGTGTGCTAGTAGAAATCTCAAACAATTCCAAATCATTAAGACCAGACTTCAGAAAGGAGCAGGGAAGTTGAGTCAGCTTGTGTCCAGGGCCGGCTGTGTTAACAGAGAGTTCTCCACATAAACTACCTTGTGCAATGACTAAGGATAGTACAAATGATGTAGGTGATGTTGGATCTGCTGGCAGTTTCTGAGTGTGGGCCGGGATCCTGTCTCGTGAAGCTGAAGAATGGAAACATGGAGCAGGGAGAGGTAAAATTTTTTAGAGAGAGGATAGTTTATTAGAGGCAGGAGAAGAGGTTGCAGCTCCCGAGTGGGAGGGGGTCCCGAATGGGGGGTGCCCCATGACTGAGGCAACAGCTCTTACTTTTATACCTTCCCTTGCCTGCTTGGGGAAGGGGAGCTGTTTGGAGAAGGGAACTGTTTGAAGAAGAGAACTGGCACCTTCTAATGAAATTCGTCTACCAGGTTGGTTCTGCTTGCCCATCCTGGAGGAATTAGCATAATAACCCACTCTATCTATCAGATCTGCTCCGTTTGTCAGGCCAAAGGGACTTTTATGATTAACCTCAAGGCCTTGTTACATTATGTCCTGGAGCAAAGGAGTGATTTCAAAACCTGAAGTTTTAGGATATGGCTGTCTTTTCCTTATTTTACCAGGGACCTCCCTGTCTACCTAGCAATCATGCTAACTCACCTGTCTCACAAACCAAGTGCTAATTTGAATCTTACACACACACATAAATTTTTAAGTAGAGATACAATTTTATGTATGTAATATATAATAATTACACATATTCTATGTTAATTATATATTATATACATATGTAGGGTGTATATATTATATGCCTGCAATTATGTATGTGTAATTATATATAACATTATATATGTATGTATGCGCTGATTATATATGCATATGTAATTATGTATACATGTAATAATATGTATGTAGGAGTTGTAGTAGTTAGAGAAGGGCTATTGTTACCTTCATGATTATCTTCTGCGTCTGGTAGGAAAACAGAATGATCTCAGAAGGGCATTGTTTTGGTAGCTTGTATAGTAAACATATACTTCACTTTCCATATGTCCCAGGCATTCTACTCCTGGGTATTTACCAAAGAAAAATGAAAACAGGTGAACCAAAGACTTGCTTATGGATGTTTATAGGTATATTTGTAATAATCAAAGACTGGAAATAGTCTACATGTTCCTAATCTAGGGAGTGGATAAACAGATTTTGATGCATTCATACATTGGAATCTACTAAGCCATGGAAATGACAACTACTGGGACTTGAAAGGACATGGATGAATCTGAATGGCATTAGCTAAATCAAAGTAACCAAACCCCAAATGAAACACTTTCAAAGAGATAAATCTACAGGGACAGAAAAGAGATCAGTGGCTTCCAGGACATGAAGGTGGGAGATGACGTTCATTATTAATGGTAATGAATGGGGAAAGTTTTTGAGGTAATGCAATTTTTTTAGGCCGTGAATGTGCATTTTTGAAAACTCACAGTAATATACACCAAAAGTGTGAATTTTATTGTATGGGAAAGACATCGTAATTTTGAAAAATGAGATAATTTATAACTACCCATAAATCTGGGTTCTTAAAAATATATATATAGCTCTTAGATCAAAATGTGAGGGATGGAGCTAAAAGCACCTTTTTCGTCTTTCCTCAGAATCTGGTTGCTCCACAGTTACTCGTCTATTTAGTTTAATCTCTGCTTTCCCCCTCCAGTTTGGTTTCCTGACACTCAGACATCTCCTGTGTGAGAAATTTTATCAGTGATCTTAAATATTAATGTATTCTAGCACAGTAATGCTGAGAGGACAGACCAAAACACTGGACTAAGATCCAGAAAGTTTACATTCTAGTTTTGACTGTGTCGCCATTTTATTCTGTGACCTTGCCCCGTCACTTCTCTCAGAGTCCCCCTTTCTTTCTCTATAAAATGACAAAGTAGAACTAGATGATCTCTGAGTCCCCTTCAAGCTCCAGTGCTTCACGATTCTATCTAGAAATCAGGTTTAACACATTGGAAAATAAATAAGGAGTCTCATCATTTCTAAAGTCATGTTTTCATCCAAGAATCCCATTTGCCAATTCATTATTATGGATGATTCATGCATATAAATTTCTTCAGGCATATTTTTTTGTTTGCATTAAGACTTTTTTCAGAACTTTGATCTTTGTGGAAAGAACCCCCTTTAGCAGAAAATCTGCCTAACGGCAGAGCCAATTAATTAATGATGATTTGATAACAGGAAGTTATAAAGTTCATCCGAAAGTGGGAAGCTGATTTTCATCCTCATATTTTCTACTTTCCAATTTCAGTTTTCAGTTTAGCCAATGCTAATTAAGCCCACTATGTGCTTGTATCTGTTTATTGCAATTTTAATTTGTGCACAGTCAAACTCATATTTCATTTATTAAACAATTAATGAACTATTATTACAATGGGCAAAGCCAGCGATTTCCATTGCAGGGAGGGATGGACACATCAAAATCCACTATAACTTATTTTTCCCAAATTGCAGACATGCCCTCTGACACAAAGAAACATGCTGGCATCTCCTATAGTAGCCTTTCCCAGACTATTTCATATCATGGCACCAATAGAAAAATAATAATTGTATAGCCCTCCTGGGATAAATAGACAAAGCAGCTCAGGGTACTTGATGAGCCCACGTAGTGCAGCAGCCTCAGATCCCAATTAGCTAACTGGATTGTCATTTTCATATACCTGTAAACTATTTGTAACAGGTGGCTCTGCCCTGTATTCCACGCTCACCCACAACCAGTAGACCACCGTTATCTAAATGTAATATACCCTTCAGGTATATGAAAATGGAAAAAGATAAACACTGGGCTCTAGTTCTAGGTAATATGCTGGATTCTGAGGATTACAAAAATGAATGAAATGCAGTACCTCCCTTCACCAAGGTCGCAGCCTACTAAGAATGAAAATAAAGCATCATTTAGAGTACAGTATGATAAGGACCATAACAGCAGTACACGTAACAGAGATGTGTGTAATTGGAGCATGCAGAGTATCTTAATGCAGGTCCTCTGAGAAGCAGACACCAAGGATGTGTAGATACACAGATCTAATGGGGAAAATAATCAGGTGTAGGAGGCAAGGGAGCTTCAGATGACAAAGCAGGTGTGACTGATGTGAAGGAGAACGTGAAGGGGAAGAAAGGAAAACAGGCAAACCTCGTTTTATTGAGCTTCGCTTTATTGCGCTTCACAGATGTGCTTTTTACAAATTGAAGGCAAGAACCCCCATCAGCAAAAAGATGAGGACCCGCTTTATTGCGGTGGGCCGGAACCCAACCCTCAGTATCTCCAAGATATGCCTGAATGGGGTAGAAGGAGTTTCGTACTAAGGTGCATTTCTAGAAAAGGATTGGCCAGGTTCATGGGGAGTTCAAGTTAATTATTTACTAGAAGAGTTACTCCTTCCACAGAATTGGGCCAGTATTTATACCCAGCCACAGTCAATCTGAGGAGATCTACCTCAGATGAAGGTGAAGAAGGCGCCAAGTAAGGTAAAACAAAAATTTTACTTACTATGAAACTTTGTTTGGCTCCATAATCAGTAATACTGTTGCTTATTTTAGTACCTGATTGTACTCATAGAGTATGATGTTAGCTGTGGGTTTTTCATATATTTCCTTTATCATGTTTGAGGCAGTTCACGTCTATTCCTAGTCTGTTGAGTGTTGTTTTGTTTTTTATCAGAAAAATTGCTGGGTTTTGTCAAGTGCTTTTTTCTATGTCACTTGAAATTATCACGTGTCATATTTCCCTTGATTCTGTTAATGTGTGTAGTTAAAGTAATCTTTGATTGATTTTCATATGTTGAGCCACCGTTGTATTCCTGGGATTTAAATCTTAGTCATGTTGCATTTTAATATGCTGCCAGATTTGCTTTGCTAATATTCAGCATTTTTTTTTAATCCATATTCATAAGGGTTATTGGCTTGCAGTTTTCTTGTGGTATCTTTTCCTAGTTTTGGTATCGGGATACTGATAGCCTCATAGAATGAATTGGGATGCGTTTCTTCATCTTATATTCTTTGTAAGAGTTTGAGAAGGATTGGTATTTACAGGCATATCTTGGAAATATTGTGGGTTCAGTTCCAGACCTCTGAAATAAAGCAAGTATACCGTTTCCCCGAAAATAAGACCAACCCGGACAATCAGCTCTAATGCGTCTTTTGGAACAAAACCTAATATAAGAATCGGTCTTATATTATGTTAGATAAGACCGGGTCTTATATTATAGTAAAATAAGACCAAGTCTTATATTAATTTTTGCTCCTAAAGACTCATTAGAGCTGATGGTCCAGCCAGGTCTTATTTTCGGGTAAACACGGTAGCAGTAAAGCAAGCTGTAATCTCTTTGCTGGTGGAAGGTCTTGCCTTCCATTTATAAAAAGCACAACATCTGTGAGATGCAATAAAATAACGCATGACTATATCTGGTTTTCATGTCCCCAAATAAATGGTCTGACTCTTCTGGATTTCTCTTTAGACAACCCCAGCTGTGGCTTGTGGCACAGGGTAGAGGAAGCCTGACCTCTTTTTCTTCTCTAGATAAACTTGCACTGGGATTTTTATTTTATTTTTTAATTTTTTTTTCAGTTACTGTTGACATTCAGTATTATTTTATATTAGTCTCAGGTGTATAGCATAGCGGTTAGACATTTACATAATTTATACAGTGATTCCCCTGATTAGTCTAGTACCCACCTGCCACTGTGTAGTTGCTACGACATTATTGACTGTATTCTCTACGCTGTACTTTACATCCCTGTTTTATTATTTTTTTCATACTAGTTTTTTTTACATCCCCATTTAAAATCACTATCCACAACACCCCTTCTTAATTTAATATTTTTGGCTTGTGCTCTATACCCCCATCCTCTCCTGACCTGCACCTGAAATTGCATTGTCTCTCATGATGTGAATGCAGTTAGAATGTTTGTCCTCATTTCTAGGACAACAGCTGTGTGCAAAGTGTTGGGAAGGAAAGGTGAGTGGGAAATGTTCTCACGGTATGTTAAAAACTGTTCAGTTTGTTTTCATTCCCAACCATGTGTCCAAGATGGCAGCACGGCTTTGGTTCTGAAGTCCATTTGCTGTTCTTGGCGATTTTAGCTCATAAAGACACCTACCTATTGAAAGACAAGACAAGCACATAACTCGAAGGAACCTGAGCACTCTCTCCCTCTGCAACGTTCAAGAACACTGGCTCATGACAATATGTGTGATGAGGATACTGGATGAAGAAATGCACACATGCGTATACAAAATTGCTACGCAGAACAGCTCCTGCCATCATGTTGACCCAGACCTCTGTAAGCTACCTGGGGTGCGTCTCAGCAGGCTGGGAAAACACCCTCAGCGCCAAGAGTCTCTTGAAACTGTGAAACAGGAGGGTTTGCAAAATCTGTTCTCTCTTGGTCATAGGAAGAATCATCTCACCGTGCAGAAAGGAGGAAACCTGTCAGTAACCCATTTACTTATTTTGGAAAGAGGTAACAGCACCTCTGTGTGTGTGTGTGTGTGTGTGTGTGTGTGCACGCTTGAGCTTGTTGGCTTTCAGGGGGAAACTTATTAGGGGAAAGAGCCCCATTCTTCCTCTTTTCAGGTTTAAATCCTGGCTCTTTGCAACCTTGAGCAAGTTGACTCAATTTTTTCAGCGTCGGTTTTCTAATCTGTAAAATGGGTATAATATCTATTCTCAAAGAGCTGTTTGGGGTAGATAATGAGATGATAGGAGGTAGTCACACATGGTCCCAACAAATAAAGGGACTTGCCACAGGTTATCTTCTTAGTAGGACCTAGACTAGAAACTAGGAGGCCTGACTCCTATTCTAGCAGGTCTTCTGGTAATAGCTATTCCTGGACTTTCATATTAAAAAGCTGTGTCTCTGCTGGTTTCCTATGACAACTAAACATCTATTGGATTTTCTTCATTTGTTCAAATACTTAGAAATATGCTGTTTACACACACCAAACCAGTCAGTGTAACAGTGATATATTCAATCAGTGTGTAGCATTGTTCTTATAGCAGTTTTGGTAATTTATGTGTTTTTAGTAATTTCCCTATTTTATCTAGGTTAAATAATTTGTTGGTTTATAATTGTTCATAGTATTGCTTTATAATCCATTTTAGTAAGATCAAGTAGTACTAACTTGATTTCTGATGTTAGTAGTTTGAGTCATTTTTTTTTTTTTTTGGTCTTCTTTTATTCTGAATCATTCTAGCTAAAGATTTGTCTATTTTGATTTTTTCCAAAGACCCAACTTTTGTTTTTATTAGTTCTCTATTGTTTTCCTATTCTCTATTTCATTTATCTCTGCTATAACCTTTATTAATTCCTTCTGCTAGTTTTGTGTTTAATTTTTTCCTCTTTTTGTGGTTCCTTAAAGTGTAATGTTAGGTTTATTGATTTGTTATCTTGCTTAATTTTTTCTTTTTTAATGTTTCTTTGTATTTATTTATTGACAGTCAATATTATATTACTTTCAGGTGTACATCATAGTAGTTAGACATATAATTTAAGACTGACTAGTACCCATCTGACACTATACATAGTTATTACCATATTATTGACCGTATTCCTTATGCTGTACCCTACATCCCCATGACTACTGTATAACAATCAATTTGTATTTCTTAATCCCTTTCCCTTTTCAGTCACCCCTATATCTTGCTAATTTAAATATAGGCTTTCACAGTTTATCCGTCTCACTCTGAGCAGTGCTTTTGTAATAGTGACCTTATATCTTCTATTTTTGAAATTTAAACCTCCAATATAATTCGATTTGACAGTGGTTTGGCTTGGGACTTTTTGAAAGTTTTTTTTTTCTTCCCTTTCTTTGCTTCCCTCTCCTTCCCCCAAAAGTTGATGACTCTCTTTACTATGCATTTACTATGCATACCAGTCCCAACGGTTCTGTTTACGTACTTTGGACCAGTGTGCACTCCTGGCTGGGTAACTCGGGAGGGTTTTTGTATTTTTGTGTGTTTTTTTGTTTTTTTTGCATCTGTACGGGGGACTCACTCCTGACCCTGGGGCAGAATAGCCTCTGGAAAGGGCCTTTTCTGAAGTTGCCTGGCCACTTCTTTTCCTTTGTTCTGCCCCTCCTTGCTGTCTATAAAACCTGTTGGTGGTGTTAAGAGAGGGAAAGCAGTCTTTGTGACAGGGAGTCCACTGTCTTCCCTTAATGCTGGCATTGTGGAATAAACCTGCTTTTCTTTCCACCATTCTGGCCTCTGGAGTTTGGGCTTTCATGCAGTGAGTAGCTAAACCTTTTGCATGATAACACTTTCACTGTATCCCACACATTTTGGGATGCTGTAGTGTTTTTGTTCTCTTCAAAGTATTTCTACATTCCCTTGTAATCACTTCTTTGACCCATTGGATGTTTAAGACTGTGTTGTTGAAATGCCCCATGTTTGTGAATTTTCCAGTTTCCATATTTTCATTCCATTTTACTTGGAGAAGATACGTTGTATGATTTCAATCTTTTAAAATAATTATTTAGACTTGATTAGTGGCCTAACACATGGTCTATCCCGGAAACACAACATGTAAACTTGAAAAAACTGTATATATTGCTATTGCTGGAAGTTCTGTAGGTGTCTGTTTGGTATATAGTGTTGTTCAATGTTGTATTCCGTCACTGATAATCTGTCTAGATTTTCTGTTATTGTAAGAATTTTTACTATTGTAGCACGTCTATTTCTCCTTTCAGTTCTGCCAGTTTTTGCTACATATGAATATATTGTGAGGCTCTGTTATTAGATGTGTATATGTTAATCATTGTTATACGTTTGGCATGTTTATAAACATATAATATCCTTCTTTATCTCTTTTAACAAGTTTTGACTTAAAGTCTATTTGATCTGATACTAGTATAGCCACTCCAGCTTCTGTAAGTAATTATTTGCATGGAATATCCTTTTTCATTGTTTCATTTTCAATATACTTGTACCTTTGTATCTAAAGTTCTCTTATAGATAGCATATAGTTGGATCATGTTTTCTAATCTGTTGTGCCATTCTTTCCCTTTTAATTGGTGAGTTTAATCCATTTTCATTTAAAGTAATTGCTGATAAGGAAGAACTTCTGCCATTTCCTATTTGTTTTCCATGTGTCTATGTCCTTTTTCTCCCTTGATTCCTCCCTACTGTATATTTTCAAAATTAAATTGATATTTCCTTGTGTATTTTTTAAAGTTACTACTTCTTTTATTATATTTTGAGTTATTTACTTAGCAGTTGCCCGGGGGGTTACGAATAATATCTCACATATAGAACAACCTAGAACACATTACTACCAACTTACCTTCCATAGTAAGTTGTACACAAATACCTGCTCCTATATGTCTGCATTCCCTACCCAGCTTTATGCTGTCATTATCACAGAGTACATCTTTATATATTGTATAAACTCAACTTAGATTTAGAATTGTTGCTTTATGAAGTTGTGTATACATCCTTTTAACTATTTGATTTGCAAAAGAAAGTGCATGTATCGTTTAAAGAATATTACCTATGTAGTTACCTTTCCTGGTGTTCTTCCTTTATGTAGAATTGAGTTACTGTGTAGAATCATTTTATTTTAGGCTGAAGGACTGACTGCCTTAGTATTTGCTGTAGGTAGGTCTGGTAATGAGAAACTCACTGTTGTTGTTGTTTAACCTAGCAACATTTTAATTTCTCCGTTATTGAAAGGGTAGGTTGTGTTAGGTAGAAGAAAAATGTAGGAAAGGAGGAGGGGTGGGGAGGGCGGTCCATAGTGCCTCCCTCCCTCTCTCCCTCTCTCCCTCTCTCTCTCTCTCTCTCCCTCTCTGCCTCCCTCCCTCTCTCTCTCCCTCTCTGTCTCCTCTCTCCCTCTCTGCCTCCCTCTCTGCCTCCCTCTCTGCCTCCTCTCTCCCTCTCTCCTCTCTCCCTCTCTCCCTCTCCCTCTCTCCCTCTCTGCCCTCCCTCTCTGCCTCCCTCTCTGCCGTCCCTCTCTGCCTCCCTCTCTGCCTCTCTCCCTCTCCTCCCTCTCTCTCTCTCCCTCTCGGCCTGCCATCCCTCTCTGTCTCTCTCTCTCTCTCACTCAACCACCTCACTGCAGCTAGGGCCCATTCTCTTCCCTGAGGACGTATCACTAATAAACCCTGCTTGTATATTAATCATCTTGCTAACCTTGATTCTCACTGCGTCAGCAAGAAGAACCAAGACTCCCGTAACAGTTTTTACCAGTTATAGAATTTGTGACGTACAGTTTTTCTGTAAGCACATTAAAGATGTAATCCACTTCCTTCTGGCCTCCATGGTTTTGTAGAAACATAACAGATAAACATAGTCTCACTTGTTTATTGTAACTTTCATTCCTGTGCTTTTGGTGTCCTATCTAAAATGTCACTGCTAAGACCAATGACGAGGTTTTCCCGTTTTTGAGGTTTTCCCATTTTCTTCTAGGAATTATATGGTTTCAGTTATTAGATTTAAATCTTTAGATTTTTTTTTATTATTATTGGGGAAGGGGAACAGGACTTTATTGGGGAACAGTGTGTACTTCTAGGACTTTTTTCCAAGTCAAGTTGTTGTCCTTTTAATCTTAGTTGTGGAGGGCGCAGCTCAGCTCCAGGTCCAGTTGCTGTTGCTAATTGCAGGGGGCGCAGCCCACCATCCCTTGTGGGAGTTGAACCGGCAACCTTGTGGTTGAGAGCCCACTGGCCCATGTGGGAATCCATCCAGCAGCCTTCAGAGTTAGGAGCATGGAGCTCTAACCGCCTGAGCCACTGGGCCAGCCCCAGATTTAAATCTTTGATTCATGTTTAGTTGATTTTTTTGTGTATGGTGTAAGACCTGGGTCCAATCTCATTCTTTCATATGTGGATATAAGTTCCCCAGTCCTTTTCTTTTCTCTTTTTTGAAGAAACTATTCTTTTCCCATTGTTCTTCTTGGGTCCTTTGTCCAATATTAGTGACTATTATGCTGGGGTTCATTCTGGGCTCTCTATTCTGTTTTACTGATCTATGTGTCTGTTACTATGCCAGTATATACTATTTTTATTGCCGTAGTTTTATAATATAGTTGGAAATCAGGAAGTGAGATGTCTTCAGTTTTGTTCTTATTCAAGTTTGCTCTGGCTACTTAAGGTCTTTTGTAGTCATGATGTAGGATTTGCTGGCACTTTCTGGGTGTGAGCCAGGGTTATGTCTCGTGAAGCCGAAGAATTGACACATGGACCAGGGAGAGGCAAAGAGTTGTGAAGGCAGATAGTTTATTAAAAGCAGGAGAAAGGTTACAGCTCCCTAGCAGGAGGGGGTACCTGAAACTGGGAAGCCCACTAGCTAAAGCAAAAAGCTTGTGTGTCTATACCTTTATTTCTACTTGGGAGGGGGAATGTTGGAGTGCTGGTGCTTACTGTTAAAGTGTTTATTAAATTCGTTCTGTTGTTTAGCCTGGGGGGAGGCTTTTCGAAATGTCCTTCGAAATGTCTTTGCTGCCTTGGGGCATGATTGATGTTTCTGTTTTGTGAAGAGTGTGTTATTTTAAAAACTTAAAAAAAAAAAAAGGCCAGTGTTTTGGTTTTGGTCAGTGTTTCATTTTTGCTCAGTCCACCAGGGAATTCCTGACTGCTGGCTGTCATGCTAACAAACCTGTCTCAGTCATGGGTATTTTAGAATTGATTTTTCTATTCTCTGAAAAACGCCATTGGAATTTTGATAGAGATTGCATTGAATCTTTAGATTACTTTGGAGAGTATGGACATTTTAACAGATTTTACAAACTGGTTTTGATGGGAAAAGATCTTCATCTATGGATGGGTGTGAGGGGTCGGCTTGGTGGTATGTGGTATTTCTGGCTCTGGGGAGGGTACAGCAATGTGTCTCTGTGTAGCTACATGGGCTCAAGTCAGCATGGTGAAGACTGAGGAGGTCCTCTGCAGCCAAGGTTGTGGGGGCCGGCAGAGGCTGTCTGGACTGTTGTGATTATCTGTAGTGGAGACTTCTAAGGTCCTCCTGTTCTCTTTTTTCCCCATGGAGGAAGTTGTGGCTGAGGGGATCCCTCTTGGCACCTGGTCCAGCTCGTGGGGACACTCTTGGTGGCAGTGGCACCAGTATCTGATGTGCAGGTGCCGTGGAGGGGTCATGGAACCAGGCTCTAGAGCACAGGTGTGCATGGAGGGACTGTGGCTGCAGAATTCGGGTCCCGAATTCGGGACCTGCAGTGCTCAGGTCCCGGCACTGCAGCATTGCCAGGGGTGTGTGAGGCACAGGCCGTTCTGGAGTAGCCACAGAGCCAGGGTCCAGAGTGCAGGCATTGATGGAGCAATAGTGCCTCCAGGGTTGGGGTACTGGTGATACTGCCACGACCATGCCTTAGACACCTAAGCTGAGGTGCTTGTGGAGCAACCTTGGAGATGGAGTCTGAACAGTAGGCACATGAGGTGTTGCCACCGTTCTGGGATACAGCGCATAGGAATACTTACTGTGGCAGGGGCTCCACTGTCAAAGCACCGATACTGGCAGAGTGGCTTTGGGGCCCCGGTGCACATACATATGTACCGGGGGTGCCAAAAAAAATATATACAAGTGGACTCTTTGGTCAACGTTGCTCAAGCAGTAGTTCGCCGTCATCAGTAGTATCTGGACGCTGATGGTAACCACTTTGAGCACCTGTTGTCATTGCAGAAGTCACACGTGACTTGTATTCATCTTTTGTTATCGGTATATTTTGAGTATTACAATCTTAATATAGTTTTCTTTCTTAAATGTGTATACATTTTTTGGCACCCTTTGTATGATTAAAAGCCTGTTCAAATTTTCTATTACATTTACTCAGTTTCGGTATTTTACATCTTTATAGAAATGTGTCCATGTCATTTACGTTATCTATTCGTGCAAAAGTGGTCTTAGTATTTATTTAATTTATATATATGTACAAAATATAATTTACTATAGTGTAAAGGAAAAGACGGAATAAGTGTAGGATAGGGTGGATATATGTATGGCTATATGGATATATGTGTGTGTTTATCTCCATGCTATCCCACACTTATTCCAGTGTTTTCCTTTATACAAACAATTCCTAAGATGTCCCATATGCATTGTGCCCCTGTGCTTTTGCTCTTGCTGTTCCACCTACCTGGAATCTCATCCCACCTGGATAACGTCTCTCCATCTCTGAAGATGTAGCATGTATATCACCACATCTAAGAAGCTTCTTTATACACATTTAGGCAAGTTTCACAGCAGTCATCTCTGCTCCCATAGCACACCTATCCTTGCACATATATCTTGTATCAAAATCTGTTCATATGACTCACTTTCTCCAAATTGACTATGACTTACTTTGGAACAAGAACTCATTTTTCTTTCAGTCCCAGTGGCTAGAAGAGTGGTTAGCACATAGTTTGCAATCAATAACTACTGAATTGAGAGCTGAACTTTAGCTAAATCAATGTGAAGGATACGCAGATGCTAGCAAATCCAGAAATCGTAGAAATCATTTTCCATTGTGAATGTCTGCCTGATTATGTGCAAATAATAATAAAACCATCAACAGTAACAAAAGCCTCCTTTTATTGAGTTGTTAAAGCGAGCCAGGTGTGGAATCTGCGCTTTATGTATGTTCTCATTTCATCTGCACAACAATTATGAGAAATGCCAACATTTTTATCTTTCCAATTTGGGATCAAGGACATCTAAATGTGAGAATTTAAAAAGCATGCATTTTATACTTACTAATATGACTTTCATTTATTTTTTTTTCACATTTCTATTCATATGATGCTTTGGATAGACTCTCCAAGCATATGTCCTTCCAAATGCCTTCATAAATCTTCTATGCTTGCTGTCCTTTACAGGTTTAATGAGGTAGGAAGATTTTTTCACTTTAATTAGTATAAGAGAACATGGGAATGTAGTTTACATTTACATGTTTTAGGCAGGCAATATGTTTTATCAGAATTCTGTAGAGTGAACTGCTGGAAGATCCTGTTTTCCCCATTTCAAGATGTAAAATATTCTTGCTACGAATTCTAATCTGTTTAGAAAGGGAAGAAAAACCCTACCCTTTCACAAATAAAGAGAAGGCTATTCTACTCTCAGTTCTTCACTTCAATAATTACTAGGTCATCTTAGGAATTGCTTCTCTTTTCTTGGCCTCAATTTGCTCAGCTTGGTAATGAAGACAGTGAACTAAGCGATCTAATGTCCCTTTGAGTTCTCATATTTTGTGAAAACCTAACACACAATAGGCATATTTGTTGAATAAGTGAGAAGGTCTACCTTCTCTTCCTTTTTCCACTACCATTCCTAAAGTTAGACTTGAACAATTGCAGTGGTAGCTGAAATAGTGTCTCTGCCTTCAATTGCACAGTCCTTGAAACTTCTTGCTACACATCTGTGTAATAGTACCACTCTTGTGACAAAAATACCTCAGAAGAAACCTATACGATTTGGGAAAAATTCCAAGCTATTCATGGACTAAAAACCCTTTCATGATCTGCCTTCAAACTCTCCTTCTACACTCATCTCTCTCCCCATGCTTCTCATGTATTTCAAATTCCATCAGTGGAGCATTATTTATCATTCCATGAAAATGTCATAAATTTTATATCTTATGACTTTGTACACATTAATTTTAATTCCTGCGATGCCCTATCTACCTTCCTGCTCTCCCTCTCTCCCTCCCTCTATCTTTTCTAAGCCTAAGGAGACACTGAATAATTCAACTTGTGTCAGTTGACCACCTCCTCAACAATTTATTATAGTCATAAGCATAGTGACAAAAACAAATATATGGTTTCTAGAAATCCAGCCCTGTAATTCCCAGAAAAGAGAAAATAGGCAAGTAACCCAAACATGTGTCCATTATACTCATGATTTCAAAATATGACTGATTGCTATCATAATATGAAAAAAAAATCTTAGAAATACTTTTCTAAGTACCCAACTTTGGGGAGTTTTTACAAGGTAATAAATCAATATTACTCTACCCTGCCCAAGTTTTGAGCCAGTTAAGAGACAAAACAAAGAATCCCCAGATAGAGACCAAAATATCACCTTTATTATTAACAAAGCTATTATTAGATAATATCGCTTATGCCTGAGAAAATACAGGCAGACTCCATAATAGTGAATTCCAGCAGTAGGCAGAGTTGTCTACCCAGTTATTGACAGCAGTAGATCAAGACAGATTTCTCCATGAGGGGAGGGATTGGCCCTATAAGATTTACAACAGAAGAATAGCAGGTGAGAATAAATGTTCCCTATAGACAGCTCACTCCCCAGAGAGACCAGAGAGGAAAAGACGGAGCTATCCGTGCCCAGTTTTCCCATCTGGGTCACTCAGTAAATAAGTGAGAGGTGCAAAAAGGCTGAGTGGGTTACACTACTATATATATCTCTCTCTGCATGGAAAGCAGTATCAGGAGGAGGAAATAAGTGTTTCCCCGTAATACCAAGAAAGACTGCATCACTGCAATATCCAGGAAACTGTATTGTTAAAGTCTCAGAAACATAAGGTGTTTCTGATGCACAGGCAGGTTTGGAATTCAATTTGTATTGTATCCTAAGAGACCTAGGGAAACCACCGAAGAATCACCATAAAGGGAATAGCAAGATAACGTTTTATTTTGTAAAGGCTCAATGCGTATTTGTAGGAAAAAAGCACAAACCTTTATCCATAGTGTGGATTTAGTGCTCATGATCATTGCAGTGCTTCTCAAACTTTTTCATATCTTGACACACAGAAAATGTTAATAATTGGCATAAAATATGTGGGGTCAATAGATGAGGTTACCTGGTGACCGCACCCATTGCGTAGATGGACCACCTGAAATACTAAATGGATTGCATCATGTCAGTTATAACTTAACCCACTGGCATAGCAGCCCAGTGTGATGTAAAGTACTGGTAAACTTGGGTAAACATAAACACCTGTAGCAGAGCTGCCCTTGACAGACAAGTTTCAAGTTAGTTTAAGGGAGTGTGTCATTGATTTACTATGCATGTGTTCCAGCATTGCATGTAGACAAGACCATACACTCATGAAGATTACAGTTTAGTGACAGAGACTTTCAAGTACATATTGCCTGAAGAAATAAGAATTGTTTTAATAGCCAAAAAGAAAAAGCAAAGTGCATGAGTATGGCATGGTAGAGGACCTGATTTACATGAATATGAGGTCTGCTAATTAAGTTCGCGAACTTGTTGCAACAATGTTGCTAACCCTTTTTGATATCAGAGGGATTATTCATTATGAATTTGTACCAACTGGACAAACAGTTTACCAAGTTTACTATGTGGAAGTGCTGAAAAGGCTGCGTGAAAAAGTGAGACGACCTGAAATTTTCGCCAACAATTCATGGCTCTTGCATCACGACAATGCACCAGTTCACACGGCACTGTCTGTGAGGGAGTTTTAGCAGTAAACAAATAACTGTATTGGAACACCCTCCCTACTCACCTGATCTGGCCCCCAATGACTTCTTTCTTTACCTGAAGATAAAGGAAATATTGAAAAGAAGACGTTTTGATGACACTCAGGACATCAAGGGTAATATGACAACAGCTCTGATGGCCATTCCAGAAAAAGAGTTCCAAAATTGCTTTGAAGGGTGGACTAGGCGCTGGCATCGGTGCATAGCTTCCCCAGGGGAGTACTTCAAAGGTGACCATAGTGATATTTAGCAATGAGGTATGCAGTACTTTTTCTAGGATGAGTTCGTGAACTTAGTTGTCCGACCTCATACAAATCAAGCAAAAATGAGGGGAAAGAGTGTGCCAGAGTCCGGTGAACAGCATTTGTGAAGAACATGGGAGAAGAAAGAATTCTAATTGTGTCCATCTATGGAAATGTAACCAACACCCATCGAATATCCCAAGCAAGAAATCTAAGAATCTTCCTTGATTTCTCCCACTTCTTTACATCTGTAAGTCATGCTGATACTAGGTACGGGTTTGGGAATAGAAAGATGTATAAAAATTGGGCCCTACTCTCAGGAAATGCAGTCTCTTGAGAGGTACAGATACGTAATTTCAGTATAACTCAGTAAGTGCTAGCCACAGTCTAGCACCCCCCATACTCTCTCCTCTTATTAAATAGAACGTCCACTCAGCCAGTTGCCTAGGATAAAAACCTGTCATCCTAAATGTAATTCCTCTATTTTCCTTACTCCCGTATATATAATTCATTAGCAAATTCTGTCAGTTCTCTCACGAAAACTCATTCAGGGTTCTTTCACTTCTCCCATCCCACTGCCATCATTCTCATTCAGTGATTGTCACTTGGGGCAATTTTGCCCCCCTGGAGGGGACATTTGGCAGTATCTGGAGCCATTTTTTTGTTGTCGTAACTGCAGGAGGATTTACCGGCATCCAGTGGCCTCTAGAAAAAAAATTAATAGAGCTTAGGTTAGAAACCCTGTTTACTGCAAGCCATGATTATCTCTTATTTGTACTACTGTGATTGCCTCCTAACCAGTTTTCCTAGTATATTCATTCTTCCTTTACCACCCACATAGGCACCTATGGCCTTAAATTATCAGGGTTTCCCCTTTACAACCACAAACGGTGATATTCCCCTGGCCTAGCACCATATTTTGCACATGGCAATGAAAAATTCCGCAGTGGATGAACTTAGTGTTTAACCGCCACCTTGAGTTTTTGTTGTGTGTTCGCTTGTCTTTTTGCATATTCTTAGTAAAACAGAACTAACCAAAGACGCTGCAGGGAGGGCTGACATGTAATAAATGTTCAATCTATTAGTTGAATGTTTTTCTGATTTACTTTATTACTGGATGACAGAAATCAGATACTACCATGCCCACCAACAAAGTACTCTGCGGTAGGTACGGAAATATTGGAGGAAAGAGCAGAGAAACTATGAAATACTGTCATAATGCAGAGTTACATTGTCTCAAATGATTGTCTTTCTCCTTTGTTTTTACTTCGATACGTATACTTGATCCTACTGCTAATATTTTTGTGTTTTCTGGCCTTGTCTTTCTCACACTTTATTAGGGTTATCCCAAATAATGACACAGAGCTTTTTTAAAAAAATAGAATTTTTAATAAGGCATTGTACATTATATATAACATTGGGAAAAGATATGTACTTCAGTGTTTCCAAATAGAAACCATGAGGAGTATAAAGAATATGAAAGTATGGTAACTATGTGAGTTTTGTGGGCCGTAAAAGTTTTGGAAGACAATCCCTTGCCCTTAGGTAATCTATTTAATCTGGAAAGCAACTTTCGTTTGCTGCCAGTTACTTGAATGTTAAACTCTAAAAATAATAATCTGGTTTGAACACACAGTTGAGCTAGATAAAACTTGTAAACTGATGCAGTCTTTTCCACTTTCCTTGGGCAGATCAATTAATTCACTTTCAGGTCCCAGTTTCTGCACTTGTAAAATGGCATTGCCACCACAAAGAATTCTAGCTTGAATTCTATTACTATCTTGTTTTGACAAACTGTACCATCTCTCCTTCTCCCAGGATATGGAGTTGTGATACATATCATGGTGTTTGGCATACAGTAGGCAAAGATCTTCTGCAAAAGCCAGTGGCCAAATATCAAGAATAGTATTTTCTACTTAAAGTGGCAGGTCACAAGCATATTATATGTGTGTACATTTTTTGTACGACTTTCCATTTTTGAGAAAGAAGCTCAAAGTGATTTTTTGAGCATGTCTCTACTGCCTTCTATATAGCCTCCCTTTGTTTCCTTAGAAAGTTTAACTGCAGAGGCACAATATAGAAAGGTTGTATTAAATGCAGCCTCACCCCTGATGAAGACGGGGTTGGGAAGAGTTATTTGATATTTACTCTTTGGCAGGCTGGGTTTTCTCCATTCAGCTGCCTCTCTCTACCCAATCCTGGACTGTGGGTACAGATCAGTTGCCCACATGGCTCCCCATTCTTCATCATATGTTTCCAATTCTGTTGAAATACGTACCCAGTAACCTGGAGCATCTTGTAGCTGACTGGCCTTTACTTTATAGAAAGGGTTTCATATCCTGACTTGAAAAACGATCCTAAATGTAAAATCCATGTTGGTGCATTCTTTCATTTATAAGTACTCCATTTTTGCCTCACATCTAGATGGTGATGAAACACTTTCATTTTAAACAATTAAGACATTGCTTTAAATTAGAAGATAGGCAGCTAGACTTCAATTAAAGTTGCCAGTTCTTATTGTATTCCTTTGGACCCATCACTGGTCTTTAATAAATTAAGCTGCGAGCTTCTGTGAGCTTCTCATTCTAAGAAAATGGCTGAGAGAGGATGGTGTTGCTTATAAAATTTCTCTTTCCTCTTGAATTAAGAACAAAGATATTTGGAAAAGGAAGAGTTGTGGTACTTAATTTTATACTCTCCTATGGTACTCTCCTAGAAGCTGCGTAACCCCTATTCCCATATAAAAGATGGGAGTATGGAGGCTAAAAAATGTATTTTTCTTCCCCCCTGCTAAATTCTTCTAGCTGGGCTAATAATCAAATTAACAGACAGGTTAACAGGCGAAAATCACAATTTTAAATATGTGCATGAGGAATTCACATAAGCATGAAAATTCCAAAAATGGTGAGGTAAAATTGGCTATATATGTTATTTTGGACAAAGGAGAAGTGGGGGGCGGGATCTTAGATTTCAAAAGTGAGAAACGGCAATTTGCAGGTAATTGAGGGAGAGGGGAACACACATGGCAGGTACATTTTTGCTAGGCAACCCAGAAAATAATGAGACACAGCTGACTAGTAAACAGGCCCCTGCTTAACACCTTCCTAGCTACCATACTCGTATGAAATTAGGCTAAGGCGAACATCCTAAGATTTTCCTTCCTGGAGTAGGCCTTTCCCTCTGAATCTCTTAGGCAGGAAATGGGAAGGTCAAAGGTTCTTTCTGAAGCTTTTGTTTCTTAATAACCAGCTTAAAATCAGCATCCCAAAATGCAAAAGTTTTGGTCCCTTTCAGATAGATAGAGGCTGATAAAGACAGCTTTATATAATTACTCGATGCACACATGCTTTCATACATACCTGTATTAGTACATTTATTGTAGATAGTTTGATAAGGTAATGTAAAAAAGGTTTTTATGCCTTTCACATATAGAGGGTGCCCCACAAAAGTATACACATTTTAAGAAACGAAAAAACTGTGTTAAAATTGTAATAATATATACCAGTAACAAAAGATGAATACAAGTCATGTGTATACATTTTTTTTTGGCACCCCAACCACCAGTATTGGATTATTTTCCCTCAACTAAATTGTAAGTGTCTTATTGTCAGGGGCTGTGTCCCTGGTTCAAATAATTTTAAAAAGACAAAAACTTGCACGGTTGATGTAGACATAATCATTAATAGGGTGTTTCATTTTTCAAAATCACTTTAATTGAAATGACTCCATTTCTTGATTTCTTTGAGTATTTCAAAGACACTTGTTTCAGTCTCTTTCAGGTAATACAAATGTCTGTTTCCGGGTGTGTGGATTCTCCTGTGGCTTTGTCTCCCCTGAATCTAATGGCAATTTTTTTTTTTAATCACAGCCATTGCATTTTTAAAAATTCGGAGTTCTTCTTCAATGGGAGTTGTTTTGTGTTACAGTCTTGCCCGCCCCCGCTGTGGAGACAACCTTAGGAGGGAGTTTCACATTTGCATCTCTGCACCTCAGTCGATTCCACTTGTTGGGGACTACTTTTCATGCTTAATTTATACTTTTGGGGTACTCCTGCCTTGTGGATCGTGAGCATTTGGAGCCCTTCGTATGTGTCTGGGAAAGATCTGTGATTCTGACTGCTGATCAATTACCTTTCCCCACTTACAGTTTACGAAAATCAGCAGCTTTCCTTCTTCACCCAAGGGCAAGGGGGCTGGCTTTATATAGAGAGCTCAGTTCCAGGTCCCCACACCCACTGCCACGCCCTCAGGGACTGCAGTCTCAGCTTTGGCTGGCGGGGGAGGCCAAAATCTCAACCCTGTACTTAAAGGAGCCTTTTCCACGTTGGGCTGGGAGTGACCACTTTGAGATAAGCACCTGGGCTTCAATCCCCTCCCCTTCCCCACATCCAGATATTTCTTTCTCTTTCAGGTCCTACTGCTTATTAGGTTGGCGCAAAAGTAATTGTGGTTTAAAAGATTTAAAAAAAAAAAAATTGCAAAAACCGCAATTACTTTTGCACCAACCTAATATTTAATATAATAATTCTGCATTTGCCTGTCCTTTTGGGGGTATGGAGGGAGTTATTTTCTGTCTCAGCTCAGTCTGCTGTGTTGATTGGAATTCAACTCTATTAACTGAGATGTTTACTCTAGCACAGATTCCAGAGAACCCATGAGGCTAGCTCTGGGAATTTCTTCCTTATGTTGATTTTTGGAAGTCAAAGTCAAGATGAGCCAGTCTCAGAAAGCAAAGATGATTATATGTGCCTTATCACAGAAATACATTTAAGTAATTCACATTCTAATTCGTTTGCTAAATCCTGCAAATAATGCTTTGATCCTTTAATTCAAAAACTTGCAGAGGAATTTTTCACACAAATAATATCCTACCCTTTTTTACCTTAGGGAGAAAATAATCTCATTCTCATTCTTTTTTAATGTCCATAAAGCAGAAAAATTATCTATAAACTGAATACATGGGTACCGAATATCCAGTTGATATTAGTTGGGGTTTTTTTTGGTCACTTGAGCAACTAGGTGGGCTCAGTTTCTTGCTTCCCATTGAGGTAGGTGATGTTGGATCTGCCGGCAGTTTCTGGGTGTGGGCCGGGATCCTGTCTCGTGAAGCCCAAGACCCAGAAGAGGCAGAGTTTTAAAAAGAGGATAGTTTATTAGAGGCAGGAGAAGAGGTTGCAGCTCCCGAGTGGGAGGGGGTCCCGAATGGGGGGTGCCCCATGACTGAGGCAAAAGCTCTTACTTTTATACCTTCCCTAGCCTGCTTGGGGAAAGGGAGCTGTTTGGAGAAGGGAACTGTTTGAAGAAGGGAACTGGCACCTTCTAATGAAATTCGTCCACCAGGTTTGTTCTGCTTGCCCATCCTGAAGGAATTAGCAAAGTAATCCAATCTTTATCTATCAGATCAGCTCCGTTTGTCAGGCCAAAGGGACTTTTATGATTAACCTCAAGGCCTTGTTACATTATGTCCTGGAGCAAAGAAGTGATTTCAAAACCTGAAGTTTTAGGATATGACTGTCTTTGTTTATTCCACCAGGGACCTCCCTGTCTACCTAGGGACATACTAGCTAACCTGTATCACCATTGCTATCTGAATGTTTAGTTAGTATGGGCAAAATATCCATATCATTGAAGAGAATGGAATAACCATGATAGTATAAGGAAATATATTCTATAAAAATTTTCTCATATCAGATATAACCAATGTATTCAAATATACATTTATATCCTATTTGTAGTATATAGTAGGAGACATATGTCCTTTTTTAGGATATATGTATACCTATGTATATATATACAGAGGATGCTAAAAAAAGGTATACACATTTTAAGAAAGGAAAAAAATATTAAAGTTGTAATACTCACTATATACTGAAAACAAAAGATGAATACAAGTCACGTTTGACTTCTGCAATTACAAGAGGTACTCAAAGTGGTTACCATCAGAGTCCAGACACTTCTGATGAAGGCAAACTACTGCTTAGGCAACGTTCACCAAAATGTCCACTTGTATACATTTTTTGGGCACCCCCCGTACACACACACACACACACACATCATGTGTGGAAAGGTACACACCTGCATAGTCATTCTTTTAACATGAAGGTAACTAAATATTTTGGTTTTGCACATACACATAGGCCTTCAGAAATATAGATGCAAAAAAGCATACTGGAGTTGCCTGTACATGTTCACACACATAAACACAAATGTACATACCCGCATCATGCATACATGTATAACAAAAATAATGACCATACAGTCTGTCTTAGTCTACTTGGGCTGCTGTAACAATATACCATGGATTGTATCACTTAAACACCAGACATTTATTTTCTCACAGTTCTGAAGGCTGGAAAAATCCAAGATGAAGGTTTGGGCAGGATTCCGTTTCTGAGGAGGCTCTCTTACTGGCTGGCAGAAGGTTGCCTTCTCCCTGCAACCTCACATGGTGGAGAGAGAAGGTTGTGGTGCCTCTTTCTTTCTTTCTTCTTTCTTTCTTTCTTCTTTTTCTTTCTTTCTTTTCTTTCTTTCTTCTTTCTTTCTTTCTTTCTTTCTTTCTTTCTTTTCTTTTTCTTTCTTTCTTCTTTCTTTTCTTTTTCTTTCTTTCTTTCTTTTCTTTTCTTTTTCTTTCTTCTTTCTTCTTCTTTCTTTCTTTCTTTTTTCTTTCTTTCTTCTTTCTTCTTTCTTCTTTCTTTTCCTTCTTTCTTTCTCTTCTTTTTCTCTTTTCTTTCTTTTTTCTTTTCTTTCTTTCTTTCTTTCGTTCTTTCTTTCTTTCTTTTTCTTTCTTTTCTTTCTTCTTTTTTCTTTTTTCTTTTCTTATTTCTCTTTCTTCTTTCTTTCTCTTTCTTTCTTTCTTCTTTCTTTCTTTTTTCTTTTCTTTCTTTTTCTTTCTTTCTTCTTTCTTTCTCTTTCTTCTTTCTTTCTTTTTCTTTTTTCTTTTCTTCTTTTTTTCTTTCCTTTCTTTTCTTCTTTTCCTTTTCTTCTTTTTCTTTTTTCTTTCTTTCTTTTCTTTTCTTTCTTTCTTTCTTCTCTTCTTTCTTTCTTTCTTTCTTCCTTTTTTTCTTTCTTTCCTTCCTTCCTTCCTTCCTTCCTTTCCGTCCTCCTTCCCTTCCTCTTCCTTCTTCCCTCCTTCCTCCCTTCCTTCCTCCCTCCTCTCCCTCCTCCCTCCCTCGCTTCCCTTCCCTCCCTCCTCCCTCCCTCCCTCCCTCCCTCCCTCCTCCCTTCCCTCCCTCCCTTCCCTCCCTCCCTTCCTCGTCTCCCTTCTCTCCTCTCCTCTCTCTCCCTCTCTCTCTCTCTCTCGTGAATTTTCTTTATGGAGAATATACAAAAAAATATATGTAGAGAGAGCTATTTAACTACAATCAACTGGCCCCATGTGGAAAAAAATACATCAGTAAAATTCCTGCACAGTGTGTTGTAAAATGCTTCATTCCCTATTCAAATGCCTCTGGAACTTTGTTGAACATTGACTATATGTGTGTGAGTTTCTGGGCTGTCTGTACAGTTCCACTGATGCATATTTATATCCTCATCCCAACACCGCACTAGCTTAGTTCTCGTATCTTTGTAGTAATCTACAAACCAGGGAGTGAAAGTTTACCAACTTCATTCTTTTCAAGATCGTTTAGCTGTTTCTGGCCCTTTACATCTAAATTTTAAAATCAACTTGTCGATTTCTTCAAGATATTCTGCTGCTATTGTGATTGAGTTTTCATGGAATCAATAGATAGACTTGCATAGAATTGTCATCTTAACACCTAGTCACCCATTATGTGGTACGGAAAACAATATGGAGATTCCTCAAAAAAATCAAAATTAGAACTACCATATGATCCAGCAATCCCACATCTGGGTATATATCCATCCAAAGGAAATGAAAACAGAGTCTCAAAGAGATATGTGCCTTCCTATGTTCATTGCAATATTATACAAATAGCCAAGGTATGGAAACAATCAAAGTGTCTGTCGACAATAAAATATTATTCGGCCATGAGAAAGAAGGAAATCCTGCCATTTGTGACAACATAGATGAACCTGGAAGGCTAAATGAAATAAGTTAGAGAAAGGAAAATACTGTATGGTATCACTTAAATGTGGAATCTGAAAAAGCGAAACTCATGGAAACAGAGAGTGGAATAGTGGTTGCTTGGAACTGGCGGTGGTGGGGGTTGGGGAGATGTTTGTCAGAGGGCATGAACTTTCAGATATAAGATGAGTAAATTCTGGAGATGTAATGTACGGCATGGTGACTCTAGCTAGCAATATTATATACTTGAGAGGTGCTCTGAGAGTAAATCTTAAATGTTCTCACCACACACATAAAAATGGTAACTGTGAGGTGATGGAAGTGTTAACTAGCCCTACGGTGGTAATCATTTTGCAGTATATAAGCGTATCAAATCATCACATTGTATACCGTAAGCTTACACAATGTTATATTTTAATTATATCTCAATCTGGGTGGGGAAAGACAGACAGATTTGAAATTTTCAAGTACAAAAAGCATGAAAAGGAGGGAGAACACACTGATGTAGACATAAAGAGTTGATTTTAAGACAACTCAAATGAGAACTTTGAGGGACCATATGAATTAGAATCACTGTTAGAAAATAAAAGTAAGAAGTGGCATGTAAATGTGTCGCAGACCACTTGATTAAAGTCAGTGTTATATAAAAAAAATAAAAATTTGTTAAAAGCCAAGAATATTTGTTAGAAATTGCAATACCCAAGAGAAAAAAATAAGAGTAAATTTAAATTGTTGCAGCTGGTATAGCATTCTGAAAATCACCAAACACAGAATCTTTGAGCTTTCACAAATCAAGCAAAATAATGCAAAAATGTAATTACCTTTATGTGCATAAAATAGATGGACAGCTACGTAACTCTATAAATTATTGGCACTAACTTTGCCAATGGGTAAAATTTTAGACCTTGACATTTCCAATAAAAGTTGTTTCCTACACTATTACCTAACAAAACTTAAGTTCTTTTCCCGAATGTGTTCCCTTGCACTGAGCTCTACTAGTGACTATACGTGTATATATATATTTACATACACTATGTTTCCCCGAAAATAAGACCAGGTTTTATATTAATTTTTGCTCCAAAAGACGCCTTAGGGTGTATTTTCAGGGGATGTCTTATTTTTTCATGTACACCAATCTACATTTATTCAATTACAGTCAGATCGTCATCTGGAACATCGTCATAACGTACTAAATGCGTCCATCTGGCTGACGATCTTAACTGGGGCTTATTTTCAGGGTAGGTCTTATTTGCGGGGAAACATGGTATCTTCTCAAACCATCTGCTCATACAATGAGCAGTGTTGACAAAGAAAATATTCTGACTGACTGAGAATTGGTAATACAGCCCACATCTGGTTTTGGTGCAGCTGTTCCCTTTTGACTTGTACTGTTAGGAAAGAAAAATAAATAATGTGCCTTTTGTCAACCTTAAATTAATCCGGGCTCAGGTTATGAATTCCCCTCTTTGCTCTATAGCTTTTGGTTAAATCTTATAAAAATGTCAAGATAATTACTTTTAGTACCATTCCCTAAAGCCTGTTGATTTCCCAATATCCATTCTGATGGATGGATATGATTCATGATGTATACTGAGAAGACCTTACAGGTAACCTTTTCTCTGATAGATTCCTCATCATCTCCCAAGCAGACATATCTGTCATTTTATCACAGTGTCACCCTGTATTCATATTTAGACAAGTTAACTTCTGCCCGCTGATAAAATGTTGCATGTCTTTGTCCATTTTTCACAAGTGGCATTGCATTTGATGTTGAGAAATCTTCCTTTAATGGTTTGATGGTTTAGATGGTTGTTAAATCAGTGTGTAAGCAATACATTTTCCCCAAAGTCAGTCACAGAAAACTTACCCCAATTGTGGTGTGGTGTATGTAAAATTAAATCAGGATATCTATCTATTATTGATCTATCTCTACCAATCATTCTCACTCTCCTTAAAGGTTTATCAATTATATTGATCTTCTCTGAGAATCAGCTTTTGATTTAATTTGTTGTGTCTTTACTGCTTTTATGTTTTATATTTCATTGATGTTAGTTTCGATTGTTACTGTTTTCTTTCATCTGCTTACTTTGGGTTCAATTTCCTCCTCTTTTTTTATTTTTTAAGGTGGATGTTCTGGTCCTTGATTTGAGGCCTTTCCACTTTTCTAATATCAGAATTTAGTGCTATAAATTTCTTCCTAATTACTGCTTTAGCAGCATCCCACAAATTCAAATCAGTTGTGTTTTCATTTTTTAAAATTTCTAAATACATTCTAATGTCAGTTTTGATTTCCTCTATGAATCATGGTTTATTTATAATTGTTCTTCATTTTTCAATATTTGGTGATCTTTTCAGATGTCTTTTTTATGACTTCTAATGTAATTCCATGTGGGGATACAACATGAAAAGTTACATTCTGTCCATGGACATTTAGGTTGTTTCCATGTATTGGCTATTGTGAATAATGCTACATTGAACATAGCGGTGCATACAAGCTCTGACAATTAAGTTCATGAACTCACCGTAGAAAAAGTGCTACATACCTCACTGCTGAATATCACTATAGTCACCTTCGAAGTACTCCCCCTGGGAAGCTATGCACTAAAGTCAGTGCCTAGTCCACCCTTCAAAGCAATTTTGGAACTCCTTTTCTGGAATGGTCATCAGAGCTGTCGTCGTATTACCCTTGATGTCCTGAATGTCATCCAAATGTCTTCCTTTCAATATTTCCTTTATCTTCGGGTAATGAAAGAAGTCATTGGGGGCCAGATCAGGTGAGTAGGGAGGGTGTTCCAATACAGTTGTTTGTTTACTGGCTACCAACTCCCTCACAGACAGTGCCATGTGAGCTCGTGCATTGTCGTGATGCAAGAGCCGTGCATTGTTGGTGAAAATTTCAGGTCATCTAACTTTTTCATGCAACCTTTTCAGCACTTCCAGATAGTAAACCTGGTTAACTGTCCAGTTGGTACAAATTCATAATGAGTAATCCCTCTGATATCAAAAAAGGTTAGCAATATCGTTTTGACTCTTGATCTGGACTGATGGAAGTTTTTGGTTGTGGGGAATTGGCTGACTTATGTTGTGCACTTTGGCACTTTGTGTCAGGGTCATATTTGTACACCCATGTTTCATCACCAGTGATAACACGGCCCAAAACCTTGTCTTGCCTCTCCAAAAGGTCTTGGCAAACTTCTACTCTCCTTTGCTTTTATTTATTGGTGAGCAAATTAGGGACCTTTTCTTTTTTAATTAAAGTTTATTGGGGTGACAATTGTTAGTAAAGTTAGATAGATTTCAGGTGTACAATTCTGTAATTCATTTTTGCACACACCTTTCTCATGCCAAGATTTTCAGTTAAGACTTTCCTGTTTCTCTATCGATATTTACTTGGTCTGCTATGTTTCTCACAGTCGGCCGATGATTTTGATGCACAATTTGATGAATTTTTGCCATGTTTTCATCAATTCTGCTTGTTACTGGATGCCCTGACCTCTCTTCATCAGTGACACATTCTCTCCCCTCAGAAAAACCTTTATTCCGTTTGGACACTGCCATTTTCTTCATGGCATTATCCCCAGAAACTTGGACTAACATGTTCCTGATTTCACTTCCACTCTTGCCAAGTTTAACAAGAAATTTAATGTTTGTTCATTGATCTCATTCAAGCTCAGACATTCTCATGACAGCACACAAAAACACGCAATAACAATAATGAACACCACTCATCAAGACACCACTGCATGTCGACACGAACACAGCTGTGAGACACTGATATACCAACGTTATGAAATCTTACTGAGCTGTTTGTACAGTGCTGCCAATGTAAGCTCTCGGTGGCAAGTTCGCTAACGTAATTGTCAGACCTCATATCTCTTCAAGATAGTGATTTCGGCACATATCTTCTAAGAACAAAGACATTCTCCAAAGTAACTGCAATACCATTATCACACACAAGGTGCTTAATATTCGTTTAAATGTCTCACACAATTGTCTGTATATTGGGGAGTCTAGATGAAGGGTATGCAGGTGTTCATATGAAATTGTAATCATTTCTTAGGTTAAAATATTTAAAATGAAGTGTTGGGACCATTTGAAACATTTAAAATTATGTATAAGTTTATCAAAAAAAAGTTAACGTCCCGTCATACTACCCTCTCTCATCCTCCAGTCTTACCAGTCTACTTCCTGCAAATATCCAGTGTTAACAGTTTGGAATGCAACTTCTAGACTTTCAAGCACTCAGAAATGGAGTAATTTCAGCTTACCAGAACAGGATCATACTTTTATATTGTTCTGCCTCTTGAGTTTTTCACTTAATATATCATGTAATCATCTCTCGGTTTGTAAATATGGATATGTCTCACTATTTTCCCACCTCCATAGTAGTCCATTGTATAGTTTTACCATCATTAATATATTCGATACTCTATTAATAGATATTTAGGTTCCTCTTATTGTCCAAACATCAAACACTAATCGATGTATAAGCTTTTGCTGTGAAAACCGTGCTACCAGAAATATCCTGTGTTGGGGAGGAAGAGAATTCCCCCCTACCCTTCTTAGTTCTTATGGCTGGACCACTAATAAAATAATAAACTTGACACAAGACTAGATTAACAGGAGACAGTCCAGTTTAAGACCTGTCATCGGGAGGTCATAATATGATGCTCAGGTCATAAAATGAGGTTCAAAGAAATAATCAAACCAGGCACCTTTTTACACGCTGTAGAAAAAGAAAGAAATTTGTGAGAAATTGACAGGAGGAAAAAGTGCTCATTGGAAAGGAATCTAATCAAGGTTTGGGTATTTATTAATAAGGAACTTAGAGTAGTAAATTAGAAAAGAGACAACAAAATTTGTTGATCTAGACTTTTCAGCTCTGAGTTGTTTAGCAACGGGTGTCTTCCATGTATGGGGAGGACGCCTTTCACACGGTAGGTTTATTTCCTGCATCCAAGGGGACATGGGAAGGTCAAGGTGTCCTTCTGGCACCAGCTGCTTGTCAAGTAACTTTAATTCCAAGTAATCAATATGCCATTTTGGGATATTTTAGGGTGGCCTGTCTTGAGCCCCAACACCTGATAAATGTATCTTTAGGTATATATGAGTATTTACTTTGTATAAATCCTCCGTGGGTAACTTGATGAGTCAAAGGATATGAGTATTCTTATTTCCCCATAAGATATGTTTCTTCAATTAATGTCTCATCAAGTGTGAATGTGATCACCTATATTCCTGCATCACCACCTACTTGTAAGGTGAAAATGATCACTCATTATTATTATTTTCATTGACTCCTTGGATTTTTTCCATATGATTGCTCTAAATGTGGTCTTGCTCATTTGCTTATTCTGCTGGACTTCTTATATAGTCTTAATATCAACGCAATGCCATTTAACTGCATTCATAAATTTCTTTCACAGTCTGCAGTTTATTTTTTAACTCAGTTTTTGGTGGCTTTTATTAAACAGGAGACTTCTTTTTGAAATTAAATCAATTATATCCATTGTCTTCTTAATGATTTGTACTTTTTTAGTTCTGTTTAGCAAAGGCTTCCTTAAAAATGCTTCCCTATTCTGCAGTCAGAAATTATTTTTCTGTGTGTTTTCTATAGTTTTAAAATTCTGCTCTTCATCTTTAGAGACTGCAACTGCCTGTGATGTATTTTTGTATATGATGCTATGTAGTTATTTTGTTGAAATTATTTTTACATCTTGATAGCTAAGTGTCTCAGCACTGATTTGTAATGGCAACTTTTCCATATATCGAATGTTCCTGTATGCATCAATCTTTTCCTGGTCGCTCCTTTTTATTCCATTGGTCATTTTGTCTATAAATGATTCAGTACCACATTGACTTACATAGAGTATGGTTCTCCAAAAATCTGAAAAATTGGTAGGGTAAGTCAGCCTGCTATCTTAGTTTTCTTTACAAGTGTCTTTGCTCCTGTTGGCTCATTAATCTTTTTTTTTAACTTTTTAATTTATTTTAAGTGTGTTTTTCCAGGATCCATCAGCTCCAAGTCAAATAGTTGTCTCAATCTAGTTGTGGAGGGCACAGCTCACAGGGGCCCATGTGGGGATCGAACCGGCAACCTTGTTGTTAAGAGCACCGCGCTCTAACCAACTGAGCTAACCGGCCACCCCTTATCTTTTAATATTCATTTGCCAAGTTCCACAAGAATACTGATTTGGGAATTTTGATGGGAATTTCATTAAATATATAGTTTAATGGGGGGAAGAATTAGAGTTTTATGACGTTGAGTCTATTGATAAAATAGAATTTTTCATCAACTGAGATCTTCCTTCATGTTTTGTAATAACATTTTGTAATATTCTCCACAAAGATCTTGATAAGAATATGTTATTTATAAAAAGGTATATTATAGCTTTTTGTCTTGGGAATGCAATTATTCTATTATTCTTCCTAATAGTTTTTGGTTTTGAATAGAAAAAATATTGACTTTTCTGTTTCTATCTAGTAAGTGCTAAATTACCTTTCTAGTGTTAATAATTGTATTATCATGGATTATATATATATATATATATATATATATATATAAAATCATAAAATCATATCATCTACAATTAAAGGCTATGTTTATTCTTATTCATTCATTTTCTATTTATTTTATTGGTTTAATGCCTCAGCTCGGGCCTCCATTATATTATGAAACACAAAAACAGAAAAGCTATATTTGTAAAAGCTGTATTTACAATATTCTTAGAAAAGTTATTTTTTAACAGTTTCTCATTAAGGCCTTCCGTAGTCCCTACTTTCAAAGTAAAGCTTGACATTCCCTCCTCTGTGTTTCCATTACAGTGTGCTGATCTCTGATTAGAATAGGATTGGAATCATTGACATAAGAAACATCCAAACCTGTAGAGAATTTGTATCAGTTCATTTAAGCCAGACTGATGACATATGCCAAGGAGCAAAATGTAAAATGCTCAAGAATAACAGTTTTGCAGTTTCTTTTATGCATTTGAAATTAAGAAGGGAATTTAAGGAAGATTACATGAGGGAAGGAGAAAGCAAGGTGGGGATCGGATTACATGGTAGTTAAGATGATGTGCTCTCTTGAGGATGGTTCATTTTAGGAAGAAAGGTCTGAAAGGGGGCATTTCAAAGGTACATTAACCTAGATGCGCAGAAACAATGCACAGGGCTGGCTTAAGGAAAGATGAATCTTTCAGTAAAGAAGTTATGGGCCTGGGGCGTGACTACTCTCCATGAGCTGCCCACTTAGGAATTTATGATCAGATCACCCTGTGAGGTCACTTTTCATACCCCTTTTTTCATCCACATTGTCCATAATTCAATAACTTTATTTTATTTTTATTTTTATTTTTTTTCCCTCTGGTCATTTATTTTATTTTATTTTATTTTATTGGGGTGACAATTGTTAGTAAAATTACATAGATTTCAGGTGTGCAATTCTGTATCACATCATCCATAAATCACACTGTGGGAATAAAAATTATGTCCCATGTGCTACCTTTTCAATTATAGGTAATCTCTTAAGATTTCCTTAGGCACAGTGTTTAGTTGGTTTTAAAAGAATCATTGGCCCAAGAGGAGAATACATCTGGGTGATAGAGGCATAAAGAATGATAGTTTGGTTTACTTCTTTACCACGTGTATATCTGTGATGTTTATATTTTGTGGTTTACTGTGGTCACCTATCATTTAGATCACTTTATTATTATGATTCATGAGTACACATTGTTTTTGAATTACGGGGAAGGAAAAATAATTTTTGTAATACCCTTCTGGGTTCTGGCTTAGACATCCCCGTAATAAAAGATGGATTAACAGGGGGAAAAAGTTTAGTAATATGGATACCTCCTTTATACATACGAGAGACACAAGAAAACTGAGCAACTTTCCCAAAGGATTAAAGCCTTCTCCTTAAATACAATCTTCAACTCAAGACAAAGGAATACGCTGGGGTTGGGGGAGGGGTCAGGTTTGTGAGGTTACCAAGAAAAGCACAATAAACAATGGTAAGGTTGTTATGCAGATTTCAGTCCTTGCCTTCTGCACTGATAATTGTTTCTAGAGATTTAAAGTCATCCTCTTCTTCCTGGTACAGAGAGGGAGACACCCTTACAAATGGAGATTTTTCCTTACAAATGTAAATATATCTCTACCACAAAGGTAACTTGTCAGTTTTCAGAGCTTAACCTGTATCTGCTATTTCTTAAAATTAACCAGACTAAAGTAACCCTTATTGCCAAAGAGACATATTTTGGGGTGACCAATTCTGTTCCCCTACAGAGCTTACCATAAATGTTAAATCTTTTCCTCTCATATTTCAAACTTGGATATCCCATCTTCTCCTCAAAGAGCATATCAATTGTAAAACTCTTTGTCATTCCTTATTAATTAAGCTTTCTTCCCAATTCCACTAATTAGAGAATGTTTAAGGAAAACAATACAATCCCTTTGTTTTACAGAAGGAGAAATAAACTCAGAATTAATGTGACCTGTTTATTTTCACACATCCAGTTAGTGAAGCATCCGGATAAAAACTAACTGGTGTTTTTCTCACTATACTATTTTTATGTCTAAGATATCTTTATTAATCCTTGACTTCAATCTTCCATTCATCCCCACGGATATAAACTATTATAAAATCGTATTGATTATTAATAGAATAATTCTTGAATCATCATTGTTTTCTTTTTTTTAATTAAAGTACATTGGGTTCACAATGGTTAGTAAAGTTACATAGGTTTCAGGTGTACAATTCTGGAACACATCATCTGTATATCACATTGTGTGTTCACCACCCAGTCAGTTCTCCTTCCATCACCATATATTTGATCCCCCTTACCCTCATCTCCCACCCCCCACCCCCTTACCCTCTGGTAACCACTAAACTATGGTCTGTGCTTATGAGTTTTAGTTTCTCATTTGTTTGTCTTGTTCTATTGTTGTTTTTGATTTACATACCACATATCAGTGAAATCATATGGTTCTCGGCTTTTTCTGTCTGACTTATTTTGTTTAGCATCATACTCTCAAGATCCATCCATGTTGTCACAAATTGTCCTATATCATCTTTTCTTACTGCCGAATAGTATTCCATTGTGTATATATACCACAACTTCTTTATCCATTCATCTATCGAAGGACATTTTGGTTGTTTCCATGTCTTGGCCACCGTAAACAAAGCTGCAATGAACATTGGAGCACACGTGTCTTTATGGATAAATGTTTTCAGATGTTTTGGGTAGATACCCAGGAGAGGGATTGCTGGGTCATATGGTAATTCTATTCGTAATTTTTTGAGGAACATCCACACTGACTTCCATAGTGGCTGCACCAGTCTGCATTCCCACCAACAGTGTATGAGGGTTCCTTTTTCTCCACAGCCTCTCCAACACGTTACTATTTGTCTTGTTGATGATAGCCATTCTGACTGGGGTGAGGTGATATCTCATTGTGGTTTTTATTTGCATTTCTCTGATGATTAGTGATGTTGAGCATTTTTTCATATGTCTATTTGCCATTTATATGTCCTCTTTGGAGAAACGTCTCTTCAGGCCCTCTGCCCATTTTTCAATTGGGTTGTTTGTTTTTTTGTTGTTGAGTTGCATGAGTTCCTTGTATGTTTTGGATATTAGCCCTTATTGGAGGCACTGTTTGCAAAAATCTTCTCCCATTCAGTTGGTTGCCTCTTTATTTTATCGATGGTTTCTTTTGCTGTGCAGAAGCTTTTAAGTTTGACATAGTCCCATTCATTTATTTTAGCTTTTTCTTCCCTTGCCTTTGGAGTCAAATTCGTAAAATGCTCTTTGAACCCAAGGTCCATAAGTTTAGTACCTATGTTTTCTTCTATGCAGTTTATTGTGTCAGGTTTTATGCTTAAGTCTTTGATCCATTTTGAATTAATTTTGGTACATGGTGACAGATAGCAGTCCAATTTCATTCTTTTGCACGTGGCTTTCCAATTCCCCCAGCACCATTTATTGAAGAGGCTCTCTTTTCTCCATTGTATGTTTTTTGCTTTTTTGTCAAAAGTTATCTGTCCATATTTATGTGGTTTTATTTCTGAGTTCTCAGTTCTATTCCATTGGTCTATGTGTCTGTTTTTCTGGCAATACCATGCTGTTTTGATTATTGTTGCCCTGTAGTACAAGCTAAAGTCAGGGAGTGTGATACCTCCAGCATTGTTCTTTTTTCTTAAGATTGCTTTGTCTATTCAGGGTCCTTTGTGGTTCCAAACAAATCTGATGATTTTTTTGTTCTATTTCTTTAAAAAATGCCATTGAGATTTTGATGGGGATCGCATTAAATATGTATATTGCTGTGGGTAATATGGCCATTTTAACTATGTTGATTCTTCCAATCCATGAGCACGGAATGTCTTTCCATTTCTTTGTGTCTTCTTCACTTTCTTTTAAAAATGTTTTGTAGTTTTCAGCATATAGGTCTTTCACGTCCTTGGTTAAGTTTATTCCTAGGTATTTTATTCTTTTTGCTGCAATTGCAAAAGCAATTGTTTTTTCTATTTCTTTTTCTGAGATTTCATTGTTAGTGTATAGGAATGCAATGGACTTTTGTACGTTGATTTTGTAGCTGGCCACATTACTGTATTTGTTGATTGTTTCTAATAGCTTTTTGGTGGAGTCTTTAGGGTTTTCTATATACAGCATCATGTCATCTGCAAAGAGTGACAATTTAACTTCTTCATTCCCAATTTGGATGCCTTTTATTTCTTTCTCTTGCCTGATTGCTCTGGCGAGGACTTCTAACACTATGTTGAAAAGCAGAGGAGATAGGGGATAGCCCTGTCGTCTTCCTGAACGTAGAGCAAAGGGCTTCAGTTTTCCACCGTTGATTATGAGATTAGCTGAGGGTTTGTCATATATGGCCTTTATTATGTTAAGATATTTTCCTTCTATACCTATTTTATTAAGTGTTTTAATCATAAATGGATGTTGTATCTTGTCAAATGCTTTTTCTGCATCAATTGATATAATCATATGATTTTTGTCCTTTATTTTATTTATGTGATGTATCACATTGATGGATTTGCGTATGTTGAACCATCCTTGTGCCCCGGGGATGAACCCCACTTGGTCGTGATGAATAATCTTTTTAATGCATTGTTGCATTCGATTTGCCATAATTTTGTTTAGGATTTTTGCATCTGTATTCATCAGAGATATTGGTCTGTAGTTTTCTTTTTTTGTGTTGTCCTTACCAGGTTTTGGTATCAGGGTAATGTTGGCCTCATAAAATGAGGTAGGGAGTACTGTCTCTTCTTCAATTTTTTGGAAGAGTTTGAGCAGGATTGCTATTATATCTTCTTTGAAGGTTTGATAGAATTCACTAGTGAAGCCATCTGGTCCCAGACTCTTGCTTTTGGGAAGGTTTTGGATGACTGATTCAATTTCGTTACTGGTGATCGGTCTGTTTAGATTTAACAGTTCTTCATGGTTCAGCCTTGGAAGGCTATATGTTTCTAAGAACTTGTCCATTTCTTCTAGGTTATTGAATTTGGTGGCATATAGTCCTTCATAGTATTCTTGGATGATCCTTTGTATTTGTGTGGTGTCCGTGATAACTTCCCCTTTTTCATTTCTGATTTTGTTAATTAGTGTTTTCTCTCTTTTTATCTTAGTGAGTCTAGCCAAGGGTTTGTCAATTTTGTTAATCTTTTCAAAGAACCAGCTCTTTGTCACATTAATTTTTTCTATTGTCTTTTTGTTCTCTATTTCATTTAGTTCTGCTGTGATTTTTGTTATTTGCTTTCTTCTGCTGACCTTGGGTTTCACTTGTTCTTCTTTTTCCAGTTTTTAACGTGTAACATGAGGTTATTTATTTGGGATTTTTCTTGTTTCTTGAGATAGGCCTGTAATGACATAAATTTCCCTCTGAAAACTGCTTTCGCTGCATCCCAAAAATTTTGGTAGGATGTATTTTCATTGTCATTTGTTTCTATGTATCTTTTGATCTCTCCTCTAATTTCTTCTTTGACCCAGTCGTTCTTTAAAAGTATGTTGTTTAATCTCCATGATTTGTTGTTTTTCCTGCTTTCTTTTTGCAGTTGATATCCAATTTCCAAGCCTTGTGATCAGAGAATATACTTGGTATGATTTCAATCTTCTTAAATTTGCTGAGGTTAGTTTTATGTCCCAATATATGGTCTATCCTTGAGAATGTTCCATGTACACTAGAAAAAATGGTATAGTCTGATGTTTTAGGATGAAGTGCTCTATAAATGTCAATTATGTCCATTTCATCTAATGTGTCATTTAGGGCTGCTATTTCGTTATTTATTTTCTGTTTGCATGATCTATCCATAGCTGTCAATGATGTATTTAGGTCCCCTAGTTTAATTGTGTTTTGGTCAGTTTCTCCCTTTAGTTCTGTTAGTAGTTGCTTGGTATATTTCAGTGCTCCCTGATTGGGGGCATAAATATTGATGAGTGTTATGTCTCCTTGTTGTATAGTCCCCTTTACCATTCTGAAATGTCCATCTTTGTCTCTTGTTATCTTTTTCACCCTGAAGTCTGTTTCATCTGATATCATTATAGCTATACCTGATTTTCTCTGGGTACCATTTGCTTGGAGTGTCAATTTCCACCCTTTCACTTTGAGTCTATGCTTGTCCTTGTAGCTGAGATGTGTCTCTTGGAGACAGCATACAGTTGGGTTTAGTTTTTTGATCCAGTCTGCTACTCTGTGCCTTTTTATTGGTGAGTTCAGTCCATTTACACTTAGGGTGATTATTGATATATGAGGATTTTCTATCATTCTATCTTTAGTTTTCTGGTAAGATTGTGTCTCTATGGTTTCTTTGCCTTTTTGCTGTTGTCTATTATTTCTGTGTGTTGGTATTCTATGATGTTTTCCTCTGTTTCTTCTTTTATTAGAGTACATTTTAGTTCTGGATTTTTTTTGAGTGGATACCCTTAAGTTTATGTAAAGGAAAGTTTGATATTTAGAGTATTCCCTTTTGTTCAGCATGCCTACTTTCTCCATGCCCATATTCCGGTTCAGGTCTTTACTCTCCCCCTTTTTATGTTTAGGTTTCCACAAACTGTCCCTGTTGATGGTGGTCAAATAGCCTCCTTTAGTATTTGTTGTAGTGCAGGTCGTGTATTCGAAAATTCCCTCAGCTTCTGTATGTCTGGAAAGGTCTTTATTCCTCCTTCATATCTAAAGGGTATCTTTGCTGGGTATATTATTGTTGGCTCATAATTTCTCTCTTGAATATTTGGTTCCACTCCCTCCTGGCTTGAAGAGTTTCTGCTGAGAAATCTGATGATAATCTAATGGGCTTTCCTTTGTAGGTTGCAATCTTCTTTTCCCTGGCTGCCTTGAGGATTCTTTCTTTGTCGTTGATTTTAGACAGCTTCAATACAATGTGCCTTGGAGAAGTTCTGTTGGGGTTAAGGTAATCAGGTGTTCTATTTGCTTCTTGGATTTGGAGGATCCAGTTCTTTCCACAAGTTTGGGAAGTTCTCATCGACAATTTGTTTGAATATATTCTCTGTTCCCTTCTCTCTTTCTTCCCCTTCTGGTATGCCCATTATTCTTATATTGCTCTTTCTGATGGAGTCAGAAAGTTCTTGTAGAGTTCTTTCATTTCTTTTAATTCTCAAGTCTCTTTCTTCTTCCATCTGTGTCATTTCCAGGTTTCTATCTTCGATGTCACTGATTCTTTCCTCCATCTGGTCAACTCTACTTCCTACGCTGGCTATTTCATTTTTAATTTCTTCTATTGAGTTCTTAATCTCCAGAAATTCTTTTTGGTTCTTTTTTAAAATTTCAATCTCTTTCGTAAAATGCTCATGTTGTTCTTTGATTGTGTTTCTGAGTTCATTAAACTGCCTTTCTGTATTTTGTTGCATCTCGTTGAGTTTTTTCAGAACTACAATCTTGAATTCTCTGTCATTTAACTCACATACTTCCATATCTTCTAATTCCCTGATACCTGACAGGTTTACTCTTTTGCCTCTTGACACCTACTATTTCTTTAATTGGAAATACTCTTTCCATCTTTGCAAAGATTATCATTTCAGATTCCATACATTTCTATGAAGTTTATTTTCCCTCCTGATCAACTCGTAAACTTTTTCTAAAACACTGTTTATATTTCACTATATCCAACTTATTACTCATTTAAATATTAATCACTTTGCAGTTAGCCCATGGTAGTCTTATTACACTCAGTATAGAAGATCAGTTTATATCTGATATGTATTTTATATCTGCCTGAGCACTAGCATGGCATTGAATAATACCGTGTTTCCCTGAAAATAAGACCAGGTCTTATATTAATTTTTGCTCCAAAAGATGCATTAGGACGTATTTTCAGGGGGTGTCATCCTGAAAAATCATGCTAGGGGTTAGGTCTTATTTTCGGGGAAATACGGTAGTAAAAGTTCAAGAAACGCTGCCTCACTGACACTTGCTTCTGATGCCCAGGCAAAATAAGTGATATAGGCAGTTTGTGAAGGTTTTCTCTCTGAAACATTGCAAACTGATGGGAAAAAATTTGGAATTATCTTTGAAAAATTAATAGACATGCAAGGTTAAACATGCACTCCATGAATAAACCTTTATGAAAATATTTACAGATTATTTTTTATGTCTAGTTTTCCTAATTGTAGGAATAAGGTAGTGAGGTTCAATGTTACCAACAAGTTCATTTGAAAATAATAAGTTCATGAGATAAGTAAAATAATGTATTTAAATTACTCAGCACAGAGTCTGGCACATAGTAGATACTCAGTGAATAATAGTTTCTTCTCTTTCTCGTGTGAAGTAAATAAAAAAGAAATAACATTCACAAATGTGATATTTTATTTCCAGATTTGTGTACACTTAATGTGTACTATGCAGTGTACTGTTTTCTGCTCCTGTTTAATACTGGATATTTTATATTAAGTGGCTCATTATTTTCTGCTTTTTATCTCTTACAAGATGCTTAAGAGGTTCCTTGGTTTTTGATATTTAGCCCATTTTCCAAAATTTAAGTTGACAGTTCTGCTCCTCTCAGGTACCAGAGTCGTTTTATGGTATCAAACACTTTGTTTTTATTTTGTTGTCCTGAACTTATTCTAAAATTGTGTTTATTGTAACTTTTGGCACGCTGGAATGTTTTAGAGATAAAGAATGCCTTTAGATTTCCACTGAGTCTCTCTGCAAAGTTTTCTCATTTATGATAATCCTTCTTTTAGATTGCATGGAAAGGATTTACAGTGCATTGTTTGAACAGAATAAATATGAGTCTTGTCCTTTGCAAGTCAACTTAATCCATACGAAGTTGACATTTTGGTGCAAGTCATAAAAAAAAAAAATCTGTTGATTTTGAGTGGGAAAAGAATGCTTGATCCCAAAATCTGCCACTTTGGCATTTGGATTGTTTCCAGTTGAAGTCAATTAAGACACAGGGAAAAGCGTCCCCCCCACCCCCTCTCTTAACTGCCTAAAAGAATTTAGATAGAGGGCTTGTACCAGGAAGAGAGCAAATACCCAAAATAACTTTTTACGTCAGAAAGACATATCTGCATGACCAGGCAAGCATTTGTTTACCAAATATTTGCACTTCCCATCTCCCTGTGAATTGCTTCAGACCCCTACCCACTTCTTCTTAGCTCAGCGTGATATATAAGCCTCAAGTGCCTGGCTGCTTTGGGGGCTCCTGTATGTACATTTCTTTTCCCTCCTGTTAATTTGTCTTAAGTTGATTTAATTATTAGACGAGCCAAAGAACCTAGAAGGGAAGAAGGGACATTTTTTTCTTCTGTTACATTGTGTGTGTGTGTGTGTGTGTGTGTGTGTGATGTAATAAATCATTTTAGAGGTAAAGTACTGGCCACTTTTTGTTCTGAGGGTTTGAAACAAATAAATTATAAAACAGTTTCCATGTGTTTTGCGTGGAAACATATTTCCTAAAACAGATTTCCTTCCACTTTTGTCTCAGCAGTGTTAAATATATATTCATTCAGGGAAATAAATGCTATTGATCAATGTATAAAGGTATTTTTCAAACTTGTTTCACTCATTAACCTCCTGGACCTCTGCAGCTGCATACAAAATATTTCAGTACCTTTTAAGGATCTGAAAATTTGATTTCCCCCAAAATACTGGTGCATCAAAATATAACCAAATCCTAAATGTATGAATCTGATTCAAAGTCATATTTGTTGCCGACATTGATTTTACTTGCACTGAAACTCTCTAACCCAAAATAGACCATCAAAAGTGCCTCGTTGACACTCTAAATTTGCTTCATCCTACTGTTAGTAAGAATTAGAAGAAGCACAAGAAAATGCTGACAAGTTTTTTTTTCTTTGCATATTTGGCTGTCTTCATTTCAAGTAAAATCTGCTGAAAAATCTCCCAAAGCCAAGTGTTAGCTATAAGCTTGAAATGTGTGAGAAATCATCTTTTATTTAATAGAAAAAAAATATATATTGGATGCAGTCCTGCATCTAAATCACACACCACCATGAAAATTTCTCAAAATCCCAATTGCTGTGTTTGTATTGATTTAGTTCTAGTCAAGTTTAATTGTTGAAAGTAGTAGAATTGATAGAGGACTGTGTTCTACTTTAAGTTTTCTGAATATTTTCCTCATATTCCTTTCCTAGTAGCTCGCTCATATCTTCCAACTTGGAATATACGAGAGAAAAAAAGAAGAAAGAAAAACAGTAATTCTAAAAGGAGTCAGTCTGTTCATTTCTTTTCACACCACTCTTCTTTTGTTTATGTAAAATATTGTATACATTTCTAGATAAGTTTTAAAATCTCAAGTTTATTGATCTGTCTTTTTAAATATTACCTAAAGATGGCCGTAGGTCACAATTTTACTTTGATTATGTAAACTAAATCAAAGCCTCTTCTTTCCTGAATAAGGCCAGTATGAGTATGTAGGAACTTAGGAAGCAGAATTGATTTTTCCTTATTTGACTCATAGGTTGATTTTGACCATACTAATCAAATCAGGAACTTCTATTTTGGTGGATAGTGATCCATACAATGGTCTTGGGAACTACTCAAATTCTGTCTTCCTTTGAGTATTTCAGTTTGTTACGCTTCAAGAAAGAAACAAGAAGGAGATTTTGGTAAATGGCATTAAGCCAAGTCATCAAGTCCTCTCACACAGAAATGTTCTGTGAATATACAAGTTACAGGTGATAGTTAATTAATGAAGATACTCTCTCTAAAAGTATTATTGCTTTATTCAAGATGCTTTTCAAAATGTGTATTATTTCTTTTAAAACATACTGTATTTTTAAAGAGAAATATGAGTGGCTCCTAGGAGCAACCAGATCTTCGTAATGCTTGAGGCTTCCTAGAAAGTGAAGGAGTTGATAAGCAATAGCATAAAGAAAATCAGATATGCACTTCAGATACGAAAGAGTAAGCAGGAATAAAAACAGATGGAATTTAGGATTTCTCATTCTGGAGGGTATAAATAGTGGCAGGAAAACAACACTAGCATTATAACAATGACAGCAAGCAGTATGAACTACAAAATAACGTTTTTTTAACCAATCGGGGAGCTGAAGTTTCAAAGACATCTAATAATTTAAAATCCAGAAAATGATGTGACCCTCTTAGGAGTAAAAGCATCTATAAATGCTTTAATAATTGGTGTAGCAGTGGAAAGAGGGCTAGAATAATGGCACTGACTGGGATAGGAAGAAAACAGAGGAATTTTAATAAATTTTTTAGACGAAGTGTGGACTTCATGACAGTTTTAAATGGAAAAAAATTACATTGAAACATACAAATTATCAAAACTGACATAAGGAATAGAAAGTTGGAATATCCAAACAGCCATTTGAAAATTACTTCACTGTTGAGTTCTATCCAACATTTAAGAAAGAAACAGGATCAATCTTGCAAAATCTTTCAAAAACAGAAAGAAAAAAGATCACTTCCCCACTCATTTTATGAAGCTATTGTTACCCTGAAATCAAAACCAAAGATATTACAGGAAATAATATATCAAAAACAAATATTCTAATACAGAGGAACAACTCATTAATAAAGTAGTAGCAAATGGAATGCAGCAAGAGTTAAAATTACGTCATCACCAAGTATGGTGTATCGCAGGGATGCATGTTTGTATTAATATAGGAAAATCAATCAGTAGTGGTCCATATAGCATTTATTAAATCGATTGGACTTCATTAAAATTTAAAACTTTCACTCTGTGAAAGACAATGTTAGAATAAAAAGATAAGCCAAAGATAAGATAGGAAGAAAATATTTGCCAAAGTGACATCTTATAAAGGACTGTTATAAAAAATAAACAAAGAGCTCTTAATATTCAACAATAAGCAAATAAAAACTCACTTAAAAAAGTGGGCCAAACACCTCAATAGACATCTCATCAAAGAAGATTAATAGATGACAGATAAGCTCATGAAAAGCTGTCCTATACTATATTTCATCAGGGAAATGAAAAATTCAAACAACAATGAGATACCACTACACCGCTATTAGACTGGCCAAAACCCAGAAACACTGGCAACCTCAATGCTGGTGAGGATATGGAGCAACAGGAACTCTCATTCATTCCTGGTGGGAATGCAAATTGGTGCAGCCATTTTTGAAGATAGTTTGTAGATCTCTTACAAAACTAAAATACTCTTACCACATAATACAGCAATCACACTCCTTGATATTTACCAAAAGGTGTTGAAAACTTATGTGTACACAGAAGCCTGCACACGAACATTCATAATAACCTTATTCATAACTGCCCAAAACTTGGAAGCAAGCAAGATGTCCTTCGGTAGGTGAGTAGATAGATACACTGTGATACATCTAGACAGTGGACTATTATTCAGCACTGAAAAGAAACGCGCTATCAAGGCATAAAAAGACATGGAGGAAACTGGAATGTATATTACTCACTGAAAGAAGGCCATCTGAAAAGGCTATGTGCTGTGCGATTCCAGGTACACGACATTCTGGAAAAGGCAAAACTATGGAGACAGTGAAGAGATCAGTGATTTCCAAAGGTGGGGAGAGGGTACACACTGAATAAATAGGTGGAGCACAGAGGATTTGGGAAGCATTGGAAATATGCTGGATGATGCCATAATGATGGATACGTACCATTTTACTGCTGTCCCAACCCACAGAATGGATGACATTCAGAGTGACCTTAACGTACATTATGAACACTGGGTGATTTTTACGTGTCAGTGCAGGTTCGTCAGTTGTAACAAATGTACCCCTCTGGTGGGGATGATGATAATGAAAGCAGCTGTGCCTGTGGGAGGGCAGGGGGTATATGGGAAACCCCGTACCTTCCTCTCAATATTGCTGTGACCTGAAAACTGTTCTAAAAAAAAATCAACTCTAGTTTTAAAAAAGCATATTTAGTTGTTAAAAGACCAAGAAAATAGCGTGGTATTTACAGGCATAGCTTTTGGAAACAAACAGACCTGATTTTAAGACTTGTCTCTGTTACTTATTAGCTTTGTGAATTTAATCGATTTACTTTTGTGATTCCATATTCTCATGGTGATCTTTACAAGGGATTATATTGCCAAATTTATAGGATAATTATAAAGGATAAATTATATAATGCATGGAAAACATAGTGATTTGCACATATTGAGTATTTAATAACTCATTATTATAGAATATTGTGATGTAATCATTTACATCATGTGATGTAACCTTTACACCAAGTTGTCTTGGTGGAACAGAGGACCAAGGGGCCAAGTTTACATTCTTCAATAAAGTACAATTTTAAGTGTTTCAGATGTAACTAGAACCTAAAAGGACCAACTTAACTGGCCAGAAGCCACCAAACAACTGCCAAAAAATGGCATGCCAGCCAAACTCCAGAAAGAAAGCCATTCTTAAAATCTGACATCGCGTTCAGAATTCAGCACTGAGTAATTAATCTTTCCCTTAAATTAATTGTAATCTGTATTTTAATAGAAGGACTTACACATTGCCAGGATATTTGAATTTGGCTACAAAGATACTAACAATAATCTTCAAGACTGAAATTTCTCATTAATAATCAATGAGAACTCCCAAAGCCACAGGTTTGTTTTCAAATTTTTAAAATTAGTCTCAAGCATACAGAACCACATAGTGATCAGACACTTACATCACTCACAAAGTGATAACCTCAGCAAAGTCTACTACCCACTCAGCACTCCATATTTATTGGAACATTATTGACTAGATTCCCCATGCTGCGCTACACATTTCTGGGACTATTTTCAAAGTCACAGGTTCTTCCCTATTATCACTTCCATAAACATGTACATTATTTAGGAAAGATTCAAATTTAGGAAACAGTTTTCTAAATTTACATGCTTCCTATTTTATCTGTCAGACACACAGAAGATCTTGCCTTCCCTCAAGTACTTGGTGTTTGCTAGTAAAGGCTAAGAGAGAGTTACCCAAAATACGTATTTGCTAAACTTGACAGATGATTCATCAGAATAAAACGGACACTTACTAATTTTAATAACACCGAAGCATGTCAGAATTGATAAGTTTGGAATTGTAACTTAGTCTTTTGGGAATGTGTCCTCAAAATATAGTCAAGCCCTTTGCATAGGTTTGATTTTATATAGGGCATGAAATAGTTGAACAGGTTATAGAAATTCAGCGGGGATATCTGCATTTCAATAGATAATATTTAATATGTGTCCTCTTTAAGACTTAGGTATTCTTATGATTTTTTTAAGCTTTTAGATAAATTTCATGTTGAACTTATGAATCTTTGTAAAGATTGGATTTTTATTTTTGTAGTTTTCTAATTTTTTAAAAATTACATTTGACATACAATAATATATTAGTTTCAGGTGTACAACATAGCAATTAGACATTTACATAACTTACAAAGTGATCGCCCCAGTATAGTATCTAATACCTATCTGACACCATATATAGTTCTTACAATATTATTGACTATATTTCTTATGCTTTATATCCCCATGACTATTTTGTAACTACCAATTTGTACTTCTCAATCTCTTCCCCTTTTTCACTCAGCCCCTCAACCCTCCTCCCAGCTGGCAACCATCAAAATGTTCTCTGTATCTATGTGTTTGTTTCGCTTTTGTTTGCTCCTTAATTTTGTTCTTTAGATTTCACATATAAGTGAAGTAATATGGCATTTGAATTTTTCTGTCTGACTTACTCCACTCAACACAGTACCCTTAGGTCCATCTATGTTGTTGCTGATGGAAAGATTTCATTCTTTTTTATGGCTGAGTAATATTCCACTATTTATATGTACCACATCCTCTTTAATCATTCATCCATTGACGGACACCCAGGTTGCCGCCATATCATGGCTATTGTAAATAATGCTGTAATGAACATATGGATGCACCCTTTGAAGTAGTGTTTTGAGTTTCTTCGGATAAGTACCCAGAAGTAGCATTACTGTGTCCTTCTTTGTCTTTTGTTATGCCCTTTGAAAAAACATTTGTTCAGCATCATGATCAGATTATTACATTTAGCAATAAACAGTGTGGGTACAAAAAATCTACATTAAAATCCTTTGTTGGAATGCTTTACACTTTCCACAGAATGGAAACTATAATAACCTGTTACACAATTAGTCACATATACAGTTCTCAAGTTTTTTGCCCACATGCATGTGTATTGTCTAAAACATGTCTTCTTTGTAGCAGCTAGGCCCTGCCACCACTGTGCTTGGCTGAGTTCACAAATCCATTATAACCTGTAGCTTCCTTGACATGTCTCTGGCTCTCATCTCCTGCTAAGCTTTGTTTCCTGGCAGTAATTAAAACCTTCTGCCACTGCCATAGCTACTGCTGCTGAAACCACCATAGCCACCTTGGTTTCATGGTTTGGCAAAGTATTGGCCTCCACCACCATAGGGGCCAGAGCTTCTGCCTCCAAAGTTTCCTCCTTTCATGGCTCCAAAATTTGAAGATTCATTGCTACAATTGCCAAAATCATTGTAGTTTCTGCCACCTCCAAAATTGCTTCCACTACTACCACCAAAGCCACCTCTGCATTCTCTGTTGTTAATAGCTGTCATAGCTGCCAGTTCCGCCATAGCCACTGCCTTGGTTTCCATCACCCTGTCCACCACTTCCATAGACTCTGCTTCCTCCAGTGTAACCAGGGTCACGTCTTCCATAACCACCATCATGACAAAACCCATTATATAGCTATCCCCACTGCCACCATATTCTTACCACCATGACTGTCACCAAAGCGACCTTGATCACTGAAGTTGGCTCCATAACCAAAGTTGTCATTCCTACCTCCTTGACCCCTACTGAACCACTTCAACCTTTTTGTGATTCTCGATGATTCTCAATTAGTCCAGTACCCATCTGGTACTACACATAGTTATTACCATATCATTGACTATACTCCCTATGCTCTACATCTGCATGACTATTTTGAAACTACCAATGTGTACTTCATAAGCCCTTCACCATTTTCACCCTGCCCCTCAACCCCCTTCTGGCAACTATCAGTTTGTTCTCTGTATCTTTGAGTTTGTTTCTCTTCTGTTTGCTTATTTATTTTGTTATTGAGATTCCACATATAAGCGAGATCATATGGTACTTGTCTTTCTCAGTCTGACTTATTTCACTTAGTGTATTACCCTCTAGGTCTATCCATGTTGTCACAAATGGCAAGATTTCATTCTTTTTCACGGCCAAGTAATATTCCATTGCATATACCACGTTTCCCCAAAAATAAACCCTAGCATGATTTTTCAGGATGACATCCCCTGAGCATAAGCCCTCATGCGTCTTTTGGAGCAAACCTTAATATAAGACCCGGTCTTATTTTCGGGAAACACGGTATGTGCCTCCTCTTCTTTATCTAGTTATCTGTTGATGAACACTTAGGTTGCTTCCATATTTTGGCTATTGTAAATAATGCTACTGTGAAGATAGGAATGCATAAGTCTTTTCAAATTAGTGTTTTAGATTTCTTTGGATAAATACCCAGAAGTGGAATCGCTGGGTTATAAGGTAGTTCTATTTTTAATTTTTTGAAGACCCTCCATACTCGATCCTTCTACTTTCAAACAACTTATGCCATTATATTTAAAATTTGCTTCTTTTAAATAAAATGTAGTTGGGTCATTTAAAAAATCCATTCAGACAATCTTTGCCTTATTGTTATCGTTGGTGTATTAGGGCTTAAGCCTGCAATTTTTATTTATTTTGTATTTGATTCCTCAGTTTTATTTTCATCTGCTTCACATTTCACCCTTTCCTGTGAGTCACTTGAAAATATTTTAGAATTCCATTTTGACTTATCTATTGAGGTTTTTAAAGTTCATTTCTTTGCGCGGAATATTTAGTGGTTTCTGTAGATGTTGTATTAAAGACATGTAACTTATCATAGTCTGCTGGTATGAGCATTTTACAACTCTGAGTAAAGTATAGACAACTTATCTTCATTTAGTTCTTTTAATCCTCTGCGTTTCGTGAATAATTTTCTTAAATGTGTTTCTCTACACATATTGAGAACTGCGGCAGAGTGTTAAAGTTTTTATTCAATCTCTCACATAATTCAGAAAACTCAGGAGGAGAATTAAAGTATATACTCATATTATTGATATTTCCATTGTTCTTTCTTACATCTTGGTAATCCAAGATCCCTTCTGTTTCATTTTTTTTTTTCTGTGAAGAACATCTTTTAGCCAGCTATCCCCTATTTCTCCTCTCCTTCTGTGACACCAGTGACATAAATGCTAGCTCTTTTGTTATTGTCCCACAGGTATCTGAGCCTCTGTTCATTATTTTTTTCTCCTTGATATTCAGTTTATTTTCTCCTTGATATTCAGATTTGTAAATTCCATCGATCTGTCTTCTGGTTCACTGATTATTTTTTCAGTCATTTCTAATCTACTATTGAGCCCTCTCAGTAAGTTTTTATTATTTTGGTTATTATATAGTTCACGTTTCTAATTTTAACTTGGTTCTTTCTTATAACTTCAATTCTTTGATAAAATTTTGTTTTCCTTTGTTACAGAATAATTTGTAATTGATTCCTTAAGCATTTTTATCATGGTTGAGTTAAAATTCTTGTCAGATGATTCCAGTATCTGATTCATCTTTGTGTTGGCATCTGGTGATTTTATTTTCCCATTCAAGTTATGATTCAAGTTATGATTTTGTGGTATGATAAAAGATTTTCCTTCATATCCTGAACAATTTGGATATAATGTTAGGAAACTCTGAATCCTATTTAAATCTTCTATTTTAGCAGGCAGTCACCCAGTTTAGGTTTGGTACATGGGTCCTGGCCTACATTTATGGGCTGTGGTTCAAATGACATTTAATTTTTGGAGCCTTGCAGTGCTATTCAGGTGCTTCATTTTTATGCTACACAGAGGCCACTGTGAAAACCTGAGTGGTATTCCAAACTTTATTTCAGTTCTGAAATTTTTTGACATGTTTATTCTAACTTTTATGTCTGAGTTGGTCAGGGATCTGCTTAGTGTTTTCTTACAGTTTTAAAGAATTCCTTTCTCCAGCTCTCTCTTCTTTGAGATCTTCCCCACCCCCTTTAGTTGGGTAGGTGAGGGATGCTGCCTGCCATGACTTCATATGGGGTGGGAATGACAAGATGCAGACCACTTTGCTTAGTTTTTGCTGTTATCACTGGCAATGGAGAAGAGTGTTTCCATAAGCTAACTGATTGCACTGACTAGGGGGTCAAGGTCCAGATTCCCTACTCAGTCTGCGTAGATGCCATGATAGGAAATAAGTACCCTCGACCCTCTGCTAACACTTGGTCCCTGACAACATGGTACCAACAGGGGAGGAGAGTGCCGTCCTGAGCTACCTGCTGCCGTTGGATTAGGGGCATGAGGATACGATTCAGCAGATTTTAGAGAAGCAGACAAAGTCATTGTATGAGAAGTGAGAACATTCCGAAGGATACTACTCTGTGGTCCAACTCCACAAAACTGGCTGTTGATTCCCAATTCCAGTTAATTCTGTGTGCTTCTGAGTCCTGACACTGCCCTTGCATGTAGCCTTTATGCCTACCTGGACTTCCCACACCTGTAAACCACTCTACTAAGTCTCAGACATAGGAATTTGTATATAACCATCATATCTTGGCCCAAGACTTGCATCCCCTTATTAGGCTTCCCTGACCCCAAACCAATGTCTCCTCTCTCTCTCTCTCTCTCTCTCTCTTTCTCTGTCTTTCTCTCTCTCTCTCTCTCAATTAAATGTATGGGGTGACACTGGTTTAAAAAAGATTTTTATTGGTTTTATAGGTTTCAAGTGTACAATTCTATAATCCATCATTTGTATATTGCATTGTGTGCTCACCACTCAAAGTCTAATATCCTTCTATCACCATATATCGACCCCCTTTACCCTCTTCATCCTCCTTTTCCCCTCTAGTAACCTTGTTGTCTGTGTCTATGAGTTTGTTTGCTTGTTTTATTTCATTTGTTACTTTCTGTTTCATATCCCACATATAAGTGAAATCATATGGTTCTTGTCCTTTTCTGTCTGACGTATTTCGCTTATCACGATACTTTTAAGATCTACACATGTTGTCACAAATGGCAGTATTTCATTTTTTTTATGGCTGAGTAGTATTCCATTGTGTATATATACCGCATCTTTATCCAATCATCTATTGAAGGACAATTAGGTTGTTTGATGTCTTGTCCACTGTGAACAATGCTGCAATGAACACAGGGGTACGTGTATCTTTATGAATAAATTTTTCAAATTTTTTTGGTAGATACCCAGAAGAAGGATTGCTGGGTCATAGGATAACTCTATACTTAATTTTTTGAGGAACCTCCACACTGCCTTCCATAGTGGCTGCACCAATCTGCATTACCACCAGTTGTGTATGGGATTCCTTTTTCTCCACAACCTCTCCAGCACTTGCTATTTCTTGTCTTATTGATAATAGCCATTCTAACAGGTGAGGTGTGAGGTGATATCTCACTGTGGTTTTGATTTGCATTTCCCTAACAGCTAGTGAAGGTGAACATCTTTTCACATATCTGTTGGCCGTTTGTATGTATCTTTGGGAAAATATGTCTGTTCAGATTTTCTACCTATTTTCAAATAGGATTCTTTGTTTTCTGCTGTTGTTGTTGTCGAATTGTATGAGTTCTTAATATCACATTTTGGATATTAGACCCTTACCGAGATATTGTTTGCAAATATCTTCTCTCTTTTAGTTGGTTGACTCTTTGTTTTGTTGATCTTTTTTTTTGCTGTGCAGAAGCTTTTTAGTTTGATGAAGTCAGATTCTTTTATTTTTGTTTTTACTTCCCTTGCTTTTGGGGTCAAATTCATAAAATCCTCTGACCAAGGTTCACAACTTTAGTAACTATGTTTTTGTCTATGTATTTTATTGTTTCAGGTCTTTGATCCACATGACCTAGCAATCCCTCTCCTGGGTATCTACCCAAAAAATCTGAAAGCATTTATCCGTAAAGACATATGTGCTCTTATGTTCATTGCAGCTTTATTTATGGTGGCCAAGACATGGAAACAACCAAAGTGTCCTTCGATAGATGATTGGATAAAGAAGATGTGGTATATATACACAGTGGAATACTATTCTGCCATAAGAAAAGATGATCTATTTTGAATTAATTTTTGTGTATGGCATCAAATAGCAGTCTAGTTTCATGGTTTTGCATGTGGCTTTCCAGTTTTCCCAGCACCAGTTATTGAAGAGGCTTTCTTTTCTACATTGTATGTTTTTGGCTCCTTTGCCAAAAATTAGTTGCCCATATACATGTGGGTTTATTTTGGCTCTCAATTCTGTTCCATTGGTTTGTGTGCTGCTTTTCAGCCAATACCACACTGTTTTGATTTTGTAGCTTTGTAGTATAATTTTAAGTCAAGGAGTGTGATACCTCCAGCTTTGTTCTTTTTTCTCAGGATTGCTTTGGCTATTCAGGATCTTTTGTGGTTCCATACAAATTCAATGATTTTTTTTTAATTGAGTAAAAACTAATTTATTGGAAAACAGCTATACAACTTGCAATGGATTTGCGGCAAATTGTGCCATAAATAAATTTTCTTTAAGTGTCTAAAAAAGTTTAAAAGCATGTAACAATGAAAGAAAATGTTTCTGGTACAGTAGTACAAAAAATTGTGTATGAGTACCTAGATAACACACCTGTTTTGCAATAGTGCAACTTTTAAATACAAATTGTTGACTGTCCACGCAGAGTTACAACTCCACACTTCAACAACAACATGCGGACAGTTCCTAAAGAAAACTACTTTTAAAAAGGCATAACCCAGATGTTCCCTTATTTGACCAACTCCATCTAAGTTTAGATGTGCAGGAGGGCTTAGATATATCCAAAGTAAGCCACATGCAAAGTGTTACTTGATCAATTTTCTAAGATAAAGTTTCAGGACAATGACAATAAGATAAGGGAAGAAAACATGGAGGAATGAAGTCCTAATTACTACACATGCAATTTTTTTTGACAGTAGGGGGAAACCTTTGACTGATAAGTTACAAAGAAAAGGCAAATAACCAGTTTTGTTGAAGAAATTTAACACATTCTGTACAATGTCTTCACTTTGCTGTCATCATTTGTACAAACTCTCTTCATAGTTTACTTGCCCATCACCATTAATGTCTGCTTCCCTGATCATTTCATCAACCTCTTCATCTGTTAACTTCTCTCCAAGGTTTGTCATCACATAGCGAAGCTCTGCTACACTAATAGAGCCATTGCCATTCTTATCAAACACATGGAATGCTTCTCTGATTTCTTCTTCACTGTTTGCGTCTTTCATTTTTCTTGCCATGATTGTCAGAAACTCTGGGAAGTCAATTGTGCCGTTACCATCAGCATCCACTTCATGAATCATGTGCTGTAACTCTCCTTCTGTGGGATCCTGCTCAAGAGACCTCATTACAGTTCCTGGTTGTTATAGTTCCATCACCATCCTTGTCAAATGTGAAAAAAACTTCTTTGAATTCTGCAATCTGCTCTTCAGTCAGTTGGTCAGCCATGCTGCAAGCACAACCAGTCTCCAAGATGTGACCACACAACCACTCAGCTTGCCCGCTCCACTCGGACTAACTCCAAATTTGATAATTTTTTTTTGGTTCTATTTCTTTGAAAAATGCCTGTATTAAATCTCTAGATTGCGTTGGGTAACATGGCCATTTTAAATATGTTCATTCCATAAACATGAACTATCCTTCCATTCCTTTGTGTCTTTTTCAATTTCTTTCAACAATGTCTTGTAGTTTTCAGTGTACAAGTTCTTCACAGCCTTTAAGTTTATTCCTATTTTTGTTGAAATTGCAAATAGAATGGTTTTCTTCATTTCTTTTTCTGATATTTCATTGTTACTATACAGGAATGCAATGAATTTTTGTCTTTGATTTTTGTATCCGGCAACTCTACTGTATTTATTGTTTCTAATTGTCTTTTGGTGGAGTCTTTAGGGTTTTCTATATAAAGAATCATATCATCTACAAAAAGTGACCATTTCACTTCTTCATTCCCAATTTGTATGACTTTTATTTCTTTCTCTTGTCTGATTGCTCTGGCTAGGATTTCTAGTACTGTGTTGAATAATGGTGAGAGTGGGCATCCTTGTTCCTCATCTTAGATGAAAAACTTTCACTTTTTCACTATTGGATATATTAGCTGAGAGTTTGTCATTTATTATGTTGAGGTACTTTCCTTATATACCCATTTTATTGAGTGTCTTAATCATGAATGGACGTATCTTGTCAAATGCTTTTCCTGCATCTGTTGATATGATCATATGATTTTTATCCTTTATTTTGTTAATGTGGTATATGACGTTGATTTGTATATGTTGAACCAACCTTGCATCACTGGAATGAACCCCACGTGATGATGATGTATTATCATTTTAATGTATTATTGTATTCAATGTATTAGTATTTTGTTTAGGATTTTTGCATCTATACTCATCAGAGATACTGGTGCGCAGTTTTCTTTTTTTGTGTTGTCCTTACCAGGTTTTGGTATCAGGGTAATGTTGGCCTCATAAAATGAGTTAGGAAGCATATTGCCTCGCCTTCGATTTTGGGAAGAGTTTGCGAAGGATAGGTATTAAATCTTCTTTGAATGTTTGGTTAAATTCATTAGTGAGGCCATTTGGTCTTGGACTTTTACTTTTGGGGACTTTTCTTAAGACTTTCAATTTCCTTACTGTTCATTGGTCTGTTTAGATTTTATAATTCTTCTTGATTTTGTCTAGAAAGGTTATGTATTTCTAGGAAGTTGTCCCTTCTAGGTTATCGAAGTTGGTGGCACATAGCCTTTCCTAGTTTTCTTGTATAGTCCTTTGTATTTCTGTGGTGTCCATTGTAACATCTCCTCTTTCATTTCTGATTTTGTTTATTTGAGTCCTTTCTGTTTCCATAGTGAGTCTAGCCAGAAGTTTATCACTTTTATTTATCTTTTCAAAGAACCAGCTATTTGTTGCATTGATTTTTTTCCTATTGTCTCTTTGTTCTCTGTTTCATTTAATTCTGCTCTAATTTTTTATTATTTGCCTCCTTCTACTGACTTTCGGCTTCATGTATTCTTTTCCTAGTTATTTAAGGTGAAATGTTAAGCTGTTTATTTGAGATTTTTCTTATTTCTTGTGGTAGGCCTACTTCTCTCCTATTACCACTTTTGCTGCATCCTCAAAATTTTGGTATGTTGTATTGTTATTCTCATTTATGTCTATGTATCTTTTGATCTCTTCTTTTGTTCCTTCTTTGACCCAGTCATTGTTCAGTAGCATGTTTTTCAGTCTCCACATGGTTTTTCCAGCTTTCATTTTGAAGTTGATTTCCAGTTGTAAAGTGCTGTGTTTGGAGAATATACTTGGTATGATTTCAGTCTTCTTAAATTTGTTGAGTCTAGTTTTGTGCCCCAAAATATGGTACATTCTTAAGAATGTTCCTGTGTACTAGAGAAGAATGTATATTTTGGTGTTCTGGAATGAAAAGCTCTGTAAATATTGGTTATGTCTATTTGGTCTAATTGTCGTTTAAGACCGATGTTTCCTTATTGATTTTCTGTTTGGATGATCTAGCCATTGCTGTCAGTGGAATATGTAGGCCCCCTACTATAATTGTATTTTTGTCAGTTTGTCCCTTTAGTTCTGTTAGCAATTGCTTTATACATTTTGGTGCTCACAGGTTGGGTACATATATATTGGTAAGTGTTATGTCTTCTTGATGTTTTATCCCTTTTATCATTATAAAATGTCTATCTTTGTCTATTGTTACCTTTTTTAAAATCTTGAAATCTATTTTGTATGATGTAAGTATGGCTATATCCACTTTTCTCTGGATGCCATTTGCTTGGAGTATCATCTTTCACCCCTTCACTTTGAGTCTGTGTTTGTCTTTGTAGCTGAGATGGGACTCCTGAAGGTAGCATGTAGTAGGGTTTTGATTTTCTTATCCATCCCACTATTCTGTGCATTTTAATTGGTGAGTTCAGCTCATTTATATTTAGGATGATTTTTTTTTAGGATGATTTTTTATATATGATTACTTCCTATAGCCATTTTATCTTATGTTTTCTGGTAGCTCGGTGTCTCCATAATTTCTTTTCCCTCATGTTTGTGTTATTTTAGTTTGGTAGTATTCTGTGGTTCCCTCCCGCCACGCCCCACTTCCTTTTTTTTATATTATGTGTCTCAGTTCTAGGTTTTTGTTTTGTGGTTACCATTGGGTTTATGCAAAAAAGTTTCATATAATAGTCCTTTTTCTTCTGATTTCATTTTATCTCCATTCACCTGTGCAAGTTTAGTTCTCCCCCCTCCCCTTTATATTTTTGTTGTCACAAATTATCCCTTTTTATGCTGTGCATTCATTTCCAAATTGCAGTAGGTATTGTTTTCTTTTCTTAAAAATGCTTTTACCCCCTTAACCTTTATGTTATATTTAAGTATTTATTACCCTTAACAGAGTAGTCTCAACAAGAGTTGTGATTTCCTGATTCTGTCTGTTTGTCATCTTACTCACAGTTTTGCATCCTTTTGTGTTTTTATTTCAAATAGAAAAACACCTTTTTGCATTTCTTGTAATGCAGGCCTTGTGGTAGAAACTTCCCTCAACTTCTGTTTGTCTGGAAAAGCCTTTATTTTTTTCTTCATATCTAAAGGATAACTTTGTCAGATATATTATTTTTGCTGGTGATTTTTCTCTGTCAATATTTTGAATATTTGATTCCACTCTCTCCTAGCTTGTAGTGTTTCTGCTGAAAAATCCAATGATAAACTAATGAGGTTTCCTTTATAAGGTGTTATCATCATCTTTTTCCTGATGGCCTTGTGAATTCTTTCTTTGTCATTAACTTTTGACAGCTTTAATATAATGTGCCTCGGAGGAGGCCTTTTTGCATTGAGATAATTAGGTGTTCTATTAGCTTCTTGGATTCGAGGTTCCAGCCCTTTCCATTGGAATTTGAAATTCTCATCAATTATGGTTTGAATAAGCTCTCTCTTCCCTTTTCCCTCTCTCTTCCTTCTGGTATACCCATTATTCTTATATTGCTCTTTCTAATGGAGTCAGGTAGTTCTCAAAATGGCCTTCCATTTTTTTACTCTCAATTCTCTCTCTTCTTCCACCTAGTTCTCATAGAGTTCTTTCATTTTTTTTTTTACTCTCAATTCTCTCTTCCACCTGAGTCGTTTCTAGATTTCTATCTTCAGTATCACTAATTATTTCCTCCATCTGGTCTGCTCTATTTCCTAAGCTCACGAGTTCATTCTTCATCTCATTTATTGAGTTCTTTAGTGCTGGAATTTGTTTCATTCTTTTTTATAGTTTCAGTCTCTTTGGTAAAGTATACCTTTTGTTCATTTATTCTTGAGCGCATTGAATTGCTTTTCTTAATTTTTTTGTATCTCATTGAGTTTTCTCAGCTCTGCAATCTTGAATTGTCTGTCACTTACATCACAGTGTTCTATATCTTTAAGTTTGTTCTCTGGAAACTGTTCAGTTTCTTTCTGATCTACCTTATTATGTTGGTTATTCCTTATGCCTGGAGGATTATTTCTCTGCCTGGGCATTTGTGGGAATGAAATCATTTTTATTTAAGTATTTGACTCTTAACAGTTTATCAGGTTGATAAGTAGAGGTCTTTCTTTTGTTTCCAATAGGTGGTGCTGTAGTGTAAGATTTTGCTTTCTCTCACTTGCACTACTGGGACTTCTGGGATCTCTGTGGGGCGGTGTTGCCTTGGCCTTGGAAAATGCCCCGTATTCCCTGAGTAGGTAGGTAGGTGTCCGCTTTATGACCTGGTTGCCTTGATCTCAGGGCACCTCCTCTATGGTGTGATGTGGCAGGCTATGGGTCTCCTGTCCTATGTGTTCCAGCACAGCTTCTCTGCAGCCAGAAGGGGCCAGCTGCACCATTCTATCTGAAGTGTCTCAGCTGCTTCTGTCAGGCTCTGCCTTGATGGGTGGGGGAAGGATGGTTAAAGGAGAGCATGTTCACGTGTCTGTGGCTCTGTTCTTTACAGTGGGTTTAGCCATAATGAGTAAAGAATACGTAGGCTGGAATGTTGTTTCTGCCATTTTGTGACCTGCTGAGTGAGGGTTTTAATGCCAGATGGGCCACAGGAAGGTGGGTGGGGCAGGACCTTGCAGCTGCGGCATTCTTTGTCTAATGATGGCAGCTTTTGGAATGCTGCCACCCTTTGTGCCACTTTTCTACCCCAACACTGGGCTCAGCCTCAATGTGTACTGGCCACCCTGACCCAATTGCTGCTCTTCCCCTCTGGTCTACCCAGTGGCAGTTGCACCCCAACCCTTCACTGCTATTGTGTCTGCTGGAGCGATGGTGAGCAACAGACTGCATCTATGGCTCCCATCTATTTTGTCTCTGTCCTTTCGCCCATCCTGCTTCCCCTGCTTGCTCCAACATGCCCACCTTCAGATATCTCGATGTGTGAATCCCTCAGATGTGTTTGTGTGTTGAGCAGGGAATCCTTTGTTGAATTATAGCTTACCAACATGTTGTCTTTTCAAGGGGAGAGACTTGGAGGTCGCCTCATGCTACCATGCTGCTGACATCACTCCACCACTCTTTCTTTGAACCCACGCACCACCCCTGTTCTAATGATGTAATGTCAAATGCTCATTGAATAAAGATGCCTTTGGCCTCTGGCAGCCACACATTCAAAGAAAAAGACGAGGTCCCAGACTGAAGTAGGTTACTCCATGTTTGGGGAAAGTCTTAGAAAACAAGATTATGCTATCAGTGGTATAATATTGGATGTGTATGGCATCTCTGGGAGAGCCTGATGGAAGAAACAGAAGAAGCATTTGGGTTGAAGGAGATGTAGTCCTCAGCAGAGCTTGGGACAGCCTGAGACAGTTGTGAGGGTTAAGAAAAAAAAAAGGGGGGGGGAGCTAAGTCCAAGACCAGAAAATGGTAACGTAGGAACAGAAATCTGGAGGAGAAGACTAGAATGTACCTCCAAGACTTTCCTCTTCTTCTAGGTTAGAAATTCTTTGGGTTTAGGGGCCATACTTTCTTTGGCTATGTGTCATTTCAGGATTACAGTGCAGTTCTTCATTCAAAGCCCACATTTAATGTTTTATGAATGAATGTACCATGTGAGATGATAAATCACAAACTCCATTGACATCCACAAGTGATAAGCCCATTGAGAGATTCTTTACTGCTGGTGTGAACACTAGGTGAGAAAGCAACCAGTGTGCACCAAGACGTGAACGCTCCATAGGAAACCCAAGAACCCGCACTGAGCTACAACATTGTGTGCTCAGGTGCGCATTTCAGGCTGGCATAAACTATTAGTTGATTAGCAATATAGGCCTGTGGTGAGCCCCACTACCCGTTTCTTTTAGTGCCTAAAATCTGAATGGGAGTCCCTCTAACTAGGGAGCTATATACATAGGCCCTGAATACAAAGTCTCCTCCAACAGGTTGGAAGCTTGTGGTAGCTATTCATAAAAATGAATTCTACTGGTGTCCCCACTGTGAGTAAGCTCCAGAGAGGTAGGATGCTAATAAAGTCAAAGGGAAAATAAAGTGAGAAAGGTGTCTTCTGGGTGAGAACACATGTTGAGAAGACTTTTGCACATAAGACTCACACACCTCTGGTTAGTCTCTGGGATAACTTGTCAGTCTTCAATAGTATTAGTTTGGTGCAAAAGTAATTGCGGTTTTTGCAATTTTTATTTTTTAACCTTTTAAAGTGCAATTACTTTTGCACCAGCCTAATAGAGTCCTGCATGCAATCACCTAGCACAACTTGCAGAACGTGTATATCTTCTTATCTCCCCTACACCGGTAAAACCCTAGTCTGGCCCCTGTACTTTTTGTGTTAATTTCCTGTGGCTGCGGTAATAAATTACCACAACCTTCATGGAGTAAAATAACAAATGTTTTCTCACAATTATGGAGGCCAGAGGTCTGAATTCAAAGTGTCAACAGGGATGCACTCCCTCTGATATTTCTAGTGGAAGTATCTGTTCCTTGCCTCTTCTAGATGATGGTGGCTGCTGGCACTGCCTTGGCATTTTTTGGCTTGTGGCCACATTTCTCTCGCAATGTGCAATGTGATCCATCTTTACATTGCTTTCTCCTTTGTGTGTCTCTGCCAAAACCTTTCTTCCTCAATCTTATTAAAACATACATGATTGTATTGAAAGCCTACCTGGATAATCCAGGATATATGTCTCCTCTCAAGATCTTACGTAAGTCACATCTTTTGGCGTATAAATCCTTAAGTTATTCACATCTTTTACAACATAAGGTAATATTCACAGATTCTAAGGATTAGGACATGGACATATATTTTGCGAGACCACCATTCAGTCTACTACCCGTTTTGAGATTAACACAACCCACCATTTATAAAACAAAACTAGGACACTTGGTGCAGAAAATGTATTCACTGGAGTCTTGACAGCCTGGAGTGATTTCAGACTGGAAATCATAAGACTGAAGACATCTCCATGGACATTTTGGGAAAGGAGATAGATGGAAAAGTTGCCTGATGGTAGCCAAGAAGTGAAAGGGTTCAAGGCACGTAAGGGACTCATAGGAGGGAAGTAGGATTATTCACATCTCCAGGAGCCTTAAATAAGGCCACATTAGCTTGGAAGGATTTTAGATAAGATATCCAAAGTACTAGGTCGGTAAAGGTTAAGAGCAAGAGACATTAGAATGAACCATCGAATGGGGTGGGACATGAAGAATGGCTTGAAGGAGACACCACTGCCTACTATGCGACCCACCAGAATTGAATCTAAACAGATGAGGAAGGCTGCCAGATCATCTGGGGAAGACTCTTTAGGGCATTCTGAAGAAATGCCTCTTTTCTTCAGAGGATTTTGACCTGTCCAGCATGCACCCCATCCCCAACCCATGGAGGAGTAAGGATGGTGTTACCCTTGGCTGGGACAGAGCCTTGCTGACCATACACAGCCTAAGATATAGGTCCCCATTGACCCAAACAGGGGCATGTAGAGGTACATCAGAAGCCCTGGTGTAAACCACTGAGAGGTTGTAAGATGATTAAGGTGAACAGGATACCACAAGCACCGACCATTGTTACAGAACAACCAACTCCAAGTACCAAAGGGAGGAAGAAGATGACTACCCCTGTCAACCTATAGCTAGAAATGGTGGCAAGGCCAAATGACATACCCATGTTCCTCTTCTTCTTCCCAATTGGTTCCCCAACACACAAGGTTCCTGCCTGCTCTTGCCTGGCTCAAACACTGTTTTCATCTTGCATCGTTCTCATGAAGCCTGCCTTTCCACCAGTCCCCAACCTCTTTCCCTAAATCACTGCACTTCTGGGTTTACCCTGTTGACCTTCTAGGTGAAGACAACATGAAGCTAAAAAGAGCCCTTCAAGGGAATTCAAGAAAAAAATAAAAGCCTCTCCCACAACAACCATCCCTTCATGAAAATCTAAAAACAGGAAGGCCAACACTATTGAGCCATTATCACAGGCTGAATAAGAAACAATAAAAATCATTCCTACCAGGAAGGACCAAGTACCCTGGAAAACTCTACCACTTCAAGTAATGACCTGTGTAGCCAGTAGCTATAGAGCAATGTATAGCTTGAGAAATAGTCAACTATGTAGAGATTGAATGTAACAGCAGCAGAGAACATGGATGATGATGATTAAAATAAAATAAATAAATAAATTAAATGAACAAGTTATGAAAAGGAAATATTTGTGTCTCTGCAAGTTCGCTAATGGTAGGAAAGGAGAAAAGAAAAGGAAGAGGCAGGTGTGTATAAAAGCAGCTAAGTGGGGTCCTCCAGGGCTGGAGGCCAGACCAGCAGGTCCACAGTTAGCCAGACGTTGGGCAATACGCATTGGATGAGACAGATTTCTTCAACACTATCCCCCTGGCAAGAAGGAAGAAAAATCACTTTGGAGTTTCTGAGTGTGTTTGGGGTGGAGGGTGACGTTAGGTTCAAAAATTGTTGTGATTTATGTTTTGATATGTAAGGTTCAAACGACCACATTTTAGTACTTATACTTTAATAAATATTGTATTCCACAAGAAAGTTAATTTGGGGGAGTCCCTGTTATGCAGTTGGCCTAAGACACAGGCTGATTAAGCTGTCCCCGTGCCTTTATAAAGTTAAGTTCTTAATGGTTTGGAATTTTTTAAGCTTACTTCTCACACACGTCTAGCCTGAAATCCTTGTGGTATAATACAACATATAATACATATACCCCTGAGTTTCAATATTAGATTCTAAATAAACAATGATTTGAAAGTCAAAGAGAAAACTTAGTGTTAGTTCTGTTCTGTCATTTGTATATGATGTCATGTTTTTATATCTACGTGAATGTATTTATTTACAAGTCTATAAAGTAATTTCTTATGACTTTCTTTTAAAAATGTCTCTTAAATAAATAAAAAAATTTTAAAGAAATAAAAAGGTAAAAATGTGTCTTAGAAAGTTTTTACTATGCCTCAGTTTATCTTTTAACATAATTCAGTCTTCAATTCTGAGATAACTTTGTCATTTTTTACTGCATTGAAGCAAATCTCTTCATTTTTCCCAGTTTTTTTTTGTACATTTCTATTCTTAAGTATTGATTTCAAAGTCGATGAGGTTTTTATACTCAAATGCTTGCTTGAGTATATTTAGTTTGGTGGGGAATGTTATCTTACAGTTTTTCTCTGCTTTATAGCTGCTTTGTTTAGAAAGGGTTCTCCTTAGTTGAAATGTGTTGAATTGGATCTCACTTTTTAAAATTGTAAGCATAAGTTTATATTGATTTATTCAATTTTCTTATATTTATTTTGTGGTATTTTTACTTCAAAAGAACCTGCTCTGTCAATGCAGCAAATTCCAAATTTTGTTCTACATTTTTGGAAGATGTTGATTGTGCTCTTTTCACTTCTTTTTTTTTTTTTTAAATTCTGTTTACAATAGTTTTTTTTTTAACTTTTATTTAAGTGTGTTTTTCCAGGACCCATCAGCTCCAAGTCAAGTAGTTGTTTCAATCTAGTTGTGGAGGGCACAGATCACAGTGGCCCATGTGGGGATGGAACCAGCAACCTTGTTGTTAAGAGCACCTCTAACCACCTGAGCTAACTGGCCGCCCCACACTTACTCATTCTTTCATTCATTCATTACTTATATTTGGAAGCTGGATCCTAAATTTGTCCTTTTTATCAATATATTTTTGCTACTCAATTGCTACAAGGCACCTCTCCAGTTATTTGTATTTTGTTTTTCCGTGTGTGTGTGTGTGTGTGTATGTGTGTTTTCCATTTTCTCTTGCAAAAGGTAAGCCTTACAAACACTGACAATTCACAGCACATATATTTTTTTCAAACAGTCTAACCTTACACCTAAAGAAACTAGAAAAAGAACAGTAAACAAAGCCCAAAGTGAGTGGAATGGAGGAAAAATAAGGATCACAGCAGAAATAAATGAAATAGGGTAAAAAAATACAAAAGCTCAATGAAACCAAGAGCTGGTTCCTTCAAAGGATAAACAAAATTGATAAACCTTTAACCAGAGTCATCAAGAAAAAAAGAGAGAGAGAACGCAAATAAATAAAATCAGAAATGAAAGAGAAGTGACAACTGACATCACAGAAATACAAAGGATTATAAGAAAATGCTACAAACAATTATATGCAAATAAATTGGACAATCTGGAAGAAATGGATAAATTGCTAGAAACATACTCTCTTCCAAGACTGAATCAAGAAGAAACAGAAAATCTGAACAGACCAATTACTACTTATCAAATTGAATCAGTCATCAAAAAACTGCCAACAAACAAAAGTCCTGGACCTGTTGGCTTCACAGGTGAATTTTATCAAACATTTGAAGAAGAATTAACACCTATCCTTCTCAAACTATTCCAAAAAATTCAAGAGGAGGGAAGGGTCCCAAGCTCATTTTAAGGGGCCACCATTGCCGTCATTCCAAAACCAGACAAAGACTTTACAAAAAAAGAAGAAAGAAAAAATTATAAACCAATATCCCTGATGAACATAGATGCAAAAATCCTCAACAAAGTAGCAAACCAAATTCAGTAATACATTAAAAATATCAGACACCATGATCAAGTAGGGTTTATTCCTGGGATGCAAGGTTGGTTTAGTATCCACAAATCAATTAACATACACCACATAAACAAAATGAAAGACAAAAATCATACGATCATATCAATAGATGCAGAAAAAGCATTTGACAAATCTGGCATCCATTTATGACAAACCTCACAGCAAGGTGAGAATAGAGGGAACAAACCTCAACACAATAAAGGCCAAAATTTATAAAGAACTCATACAACTCAACACCAAAAAACAAACAATCCAATTAACAAATGGGCAGAGGAACTGAATAGACATTTCTCAAAAGAAGACATACAGATGGCCAACAGATGTACAAAAAGATGCTCAACATCACTAATCATCAGAAAAATGCAAATAAAAACCACGATGAGATACCACCTCACACCTGTCAGAATGGCTGTCATCAATAAATCAACAAAAAACAAGTGCTGGCGAGGATATGGACAAAAGGGAGTCCTCAGTGCGCTGTTGGTGGGATTGCAGATTGGTGCAGCCACTATGGAAAACAGTATGGAGTATCCTCAATAAATTAAAAATAAAACTACCTTATGACCCATCAATTCCATTCCTGGGCATTTATTCAAAGAAATAAACAACATTAATTCGAAAAGATTTATGCACCCTTATGTTCACCAAAGCATTATTTACAATAGCCATAATATGGAAGCAACCTAAGTACCCATCAATAGATGACTAGATAAAAATAGGTGGTACTCGTATACAATGGGATATTACTTGGACATTAAAAAAGATGAAATTTTACCATTTGTGACAACATGGATGGACCTAGAGGGTATTATGCTAAGTGAAATAAGTCAGACAGAGAAAGGCAAATACCATATGATTTCACTTATATGTGGAATCTAAAGAACAAAATAAATGAACAAACAACAGAAATAGACTCATAAATACAGAGAACAAACTGATGGTTGCCAGATGGAAGGGAGGTTGGGAGGCTGGGTGAAAAAGGGGAAGGGATTGAGAAGTACAAATTGGTAGTTATGAAATAGTCACGGGGATGTAAAGTAAAGCATAGGGAATATAGTCAATAATATTGTAATAACTATGTATAGTGTATAGTGCCAGGCAAGTACTACACTAATCAGGGGATTACTTTGTAAATTATATAAATGTTTAACCAGTACGCTTTACGCCTGAAACGAATGAAAAATAATATTGAATGCCAACTATTATTGAAAAAAATTAAAAATACTGTACATACCACGTATATTTTTTATGTCTTTCAATATATTTGGTATTCTGACCTAACAAAACATTCTTCTAGAATTTTTCTGCCAGAATGATCCTATTTTTTTTTTTTTTGGCTATGATTTTAGATAAAACTTAGCTGTGTCTGTAGCATCTCTCTTTCATCTCCACAAGTTTTTTTTTTTTTTCTCACACTGCCCTCACAAGAGAGGGTTTGTGGGCTAGGATTTTGTTTTTTGTTTTTAGATATTTGGTACCAAATATCAAAATTTGTGGAATGCAGCTAAAGCTGTGCATAGATGAAAATTTATATAAGCAAATGCTTCATGTGTTTTGATATTTGTTTATAGATGCTTAATCATTTGGAATTGCTATGTCATCTTGAGCATTATCATGAAATGACCTTTATGTCTAGTATTATTTTTGCTTCGTAAGTCTTTTTTTATACTTTTACTCTATTGCTGGTTATTTATTTGTGTTTTTCCAGGACCATCTGCTCCAAGTCAAGTAGTTGTTTCAATCTAGTTGTGGAGGGCGTAGCTCACAGTAGCCCATGCAGGGATCAAACCGCAACTTTGGTGTTATTAGGACCACGCTCTTACCAACAGAGTTAACCGGCCACCTCAGTATCTTCATATTTAAATGTGTTTATCAGCAGCATATAATTAGGCTAATCTGACAGTATCTTCTTTTAATTGGGGTTACAATTGGTATTTAACATGATTATTGATATGGTTAGAGTTATCAGTTTCTTATTTATTTTCTATCTGTCCCACGTTTCCTATGGAATTTCTATTTTTCATCTTTTCTCAGACAACATTTGGATTATCTATTATGTTTCAATTTTATCTCCTTTGATGGCTTTTTAGCTACAAATTCTCTATTTGTTATTTGAGGTTGTTTTGGAGTTTATACTGTACATCTCAAACATTTCAGTCCACCTTCAAGTGATATTACATCATTTCACATACAGTAAAAGAAACTTAAAATAGAACACTTCTATTTCTTTCCTCTCAGCCTGCATGATATTGTCATTATACATTTTAATTTTACTAATTTTTAAAACCCCACATACGTTATTATTACTTTTCTTTAAACAGTCAATCATCTTTTAAATTTCCATAAGAAAAAATATTATAGTGAGACATGTCGTTATCATTTTGTGCACTCTTTTTTCTTTGCATAGATCTATACTTCCCACTCGTAATTATCATTAAGTCTGACAGACGTCCTTTGGCATGTCTTGTAGACTGGATGTTCTGGTGATGAATTCTGTTAGTCTTTGTGTGTCTGAAACATAATTTATTTTGTCTTCACTTTTGAAATTTATTTTTTCTGTGCATTGAATTCTAGGATGACAGCATATTTTTTCTTTTAGTCCTTTAAAGAGTTTTCACCGGAAGCAGCATCTGAGAATCAGGAAGCAGAGATGTTGGCAGGACGTGGCTCTGACAGCAGGTGAAGGGCAGTTGCTCCTAAGGGTGAAAGGGTGGAGGTGTGAGCATATCAGATCTGTATGCACAGCTTCCCTTTCCACACCCACAGATACTTCATGGCCTCGGCAAGCAGCATGGACACAGTTTTCCTCCACCAAACTCATGGGTTTGCGTTCTTATGTGTTATTTTCTGCTGTGAGAAATGTGTCGTTTCTCTACAAGAGATGTTAGTTAGTGACTGTTCAGACTGTGGGGGAAGCTACCTTCTGGGCATTTTTGAAGTCCTTCTTTTTGTGCATTTAAGAATCACTTTCCCCAGAGGCTGTAGCATATTTGCAGGTCCTGATACACCTGATGGGCTTTATTTATACTTTGGGTGTGAATCTGGGAGGTGTTACTTTGGGGGACGGATGGCCCCTGTGCCGGCATGTTTACACACTCTAAAACCCCCACCCAGGCTGACCCCATTTCTAAGGAGCGTCAGAGCCTGGTGTTCAGCTGTGATCGACATGCTAGGGACATCCGTGTCCCTTGGGTGCCCTTATTCATCCACGGCAATTGGATCCATGCCTGTAACGTGCAGGAATGGTGGCCAGGATGGAAAGCTGACGCACAGCAGGGCCCTGCTTTCAAGGCACTGGCAGTCAGGTAGGGGAGGAAGAGGCCGCTACACAAACAGGTGAGGTAAGGAGGTCGTGACAGAGATGGAGGTAAGAGTCCCCTCCCTCCCCATTCATGAGGACACGGGAATGAGGACCCTGGGCTTCAGATTCTGGTTCCTCAGCAAGGTGAAGGGAAACCACTGCCTGTCTGTCCTCACGTCCAGTTCCGCCTGGGCACCAGAATCAGGACGTTTTTGTCTTCTTCCTCCCGAGACACAGTAGACAAGGGTGCAGGTCATCAGGATCCAGCCCCCTCCTGCTCAGTGGTAAAGATGGTGTGTGTCGCAGACCAGGAGTTTGAGTTGTGGAGAGAATTGGACATCCCGGGGCAGCTGGGAGAGGGAAACATGCCCCATCCCACTGAGACATGGGACGGGCACCACTGGAAGAATGAACACAGGTGACAGGTGGGCGCCCCTGTATGAACAGATGGAAGAAGAGCTGGGAGGAAAAAGGCTTTTCCCAAAAGACGGGGATGGTTGGTGAGGGGCTCTGACTGGCCAGGTTTCCTCTGACGCCCATTTCGTCTTCTGGTTCCCAAAGCAATGTTGCACTCTTCCATGGGGAATGACAGCACATTTCCATGGTGATGGCAGTGATTCTTGGTCCCCACCCCCGTGCAGTCGATGTGCTTTGGCTGCTGGTGAGAGTGGGACAGGATGTAGGAGGAAGTTGAACACAGGTTCCCTGCCACCCTCTGTCTTCTTGTGTCCCCCCGAGAGGGCCAGGGCCAGGGTGTGGATGGCAGTTGTATGTGGTCGGGTGAGGGACGAGGGCAGGTCTGGTACCCCCGGTGTCCTGTGTTCTCCTGAGTTCGACAGCAGCTTATGTTCATTGCTCAGTTGTGCCTTTTCATTTTCTCCCTTCCATTCCCTTAAGTCTCTTCTCTCAAACATACCCCTCGGATGCAGGCTGCTGGGAGAAGATCTCCCCAAGCTGCCAAGCAGTGGCTGTGGGGTTCAAGTCAGCCAGCTCAGCTCAGGTCCTCGGATCCACCCCACTGCACATCTTGTCAACACCGAGATACCTGCCACTCACGGTCAATTATGTGAGCCCTGCTGCTCTCCCTCTCCCATTGTCCCAATGTCCCTCTCCCATTGATGGTCACTGTAGACGGGGAGGAGTAGGACGAGATGATTCAGAGAACAAAACTTCCTGCCTGGGCCCAAATGGGGACACATGAACTCACCACTCAGTGCTTCAAGCAGTGAGCTGGAAAGAGTGTCGGGAACCCAGCAATATTTAGTCACCTAACTACCCAGGCTCCTTCCAACTCTAAGAAAGAGTCTGATTAATGAAGCAAAACATACGACTTAGGCCAGTAACTGTGGAGGCATTAAAGGTGCTCCATCCAGGCAAAAACAACACCTTAATGATCTTTGATGCTGTTCAGCGAGCCCGCACCTTTTAACACTGTCACCTGTGAGGTGTGAGTTTCACACCAAGGAACATACAAGGGAAATGATACTGACATGCTGCAGAGTGGTTTGGTGCACAGTTAAAGTAACGACGCCCAGTGAATCATGTGTCCCTGTGAACACACCCTTTGCAGCAGGACCTTTTCTTCTCTTCCCTCGAGGGTTTGCATTTTTTTCCCCACGCGGTGATCCTGGGCTGGGTTGTACCTGGCTTCTATCAACAGGGTGTTTCAGATGTGACACTGCTCACCTTCCTAGGCTAAGCCTGAAGATGCTTTGTGGTTGCTGCCTTTGCCTGCTGGAACCCTGAGCTCAGCCTCTCAGGGCGAGGAATCGGGAATGAACGACCACGTGGAGGGAGAGGCTCAGCCAGCCTAACTCTTCTGCCATTCCAGCTGGGACCTGCTCCACGTGAGGGGGCATCTTAGAGCACCCCAGCTCAGCTGAGTGCAGTCGCATGACTGACCCAGGCGAGCCCAGTAAAAGCAGTTCCCAATGAACTTATGGAATCATGGGAAATAACACGTGAGTATAGTTTTAGGCACTGAGATTCGGGATGGCCTGTCATGCAGCCACAGTTGAGTGGCGGCCTTGGTATCCGTTAACCTAATGAGATCAGACTACTTATTTGGTTCATGGCTTTCAGTGATTTATTTAACTTCTCTACGCTTTATTCTTCATCTGCAAAGGTGTGATAATGACACGTAGTATCACAAATTGTCCCCATGACAAAATAGTCATGGGAATAGAGTACACCATAGGGAATGTAGTCAATAATATTGTAAGAGCTGTGTATGGTGCCGGGTGGGTACTAGACTAATCAGGGGGATCACTTCGTAAGTTATACAAATGTCTGACTACTAAACCATACAGCTGAAACTAATATAAAACAATACTGAATGTCAACTGTAATTGAAAAAAGGAAAAGATACATACCACCTTCTTAGGGTTTTCAGTTGATTAAATGACATAACACATGTGTTCCTTACCAACTCACTGTACTGTCACTATGGAACAAAGCCTAAAGGAAAAAAGATGCTGGAAATGACCACGTATAATTGAAAATTGCAGTATATCTGATTTAAAGTTTATTATATAGCTTAGAAAACTCTTTGAAAATATTTAAAATATATGCCAGATCAAGAGTCAAAACATCTCTCAGAAATCAATCAAAGATATGTTGGAATCAATCATTGTAATCAAATCATATTTCAAAAGTATTTACAAGGCTACTTAATATCTTTATAAAATACTTATGTGGAAATTTTTATAACAAAATGGCATATACATTTTGACACCAAAATATAAACTTAATAGAAATAATTCAATGCATAGAATAATGCACAGCTAAATTTTAACAAAGATTATATCTGCATTGTAATGTTACAGGTATTTATGTGCCTCATACTTTTTAGGTGTTTTCAAAATTGTTCTACAATGAATAGAAATGAACCTCATGCTCAGAAAAAAAGATAGGTTAATGAAAATGTGTTTTCTTTAGAATTCTGAAGGAAGAATAATTTAGAAGAATATATAATTTGTTTTTGATAATTATTTTCTTACTTTGAGCTCCTTGAACCTGTTCAGTTGGAGTCTTGCCTTTGTATTTTTCTTTCTCTCAATGCTGATAAATGTTAACTTATTAGAAGTTATGAGGCTAAATTAATATATTCACTTGATCTATGTGACAGTTAGAATTTAACAGGGAACTTCCAGAAGGAACATGTAACCACTAAGTATCAGCTGAAGTTCTGAGGATTTTAGGGGCTGTGATATGGTTGGACCAGATTGCTTTGGGACCATATATGTATCATACCACCCTCGTCTTTGAATACCATATAGGTTCCTCACTCTCAGCCATTGTATCTGTATCGATTTAGCCTTTGCTGCATAATTAAGCCATGCAAAGTCAGTGTCTATATAACTATCATTTATTATCTCTGCAGTTGGTGTTTTGGCAGGAAGTCACTTGATATATGCTGGACTCAGCTAAAGGTCAGTCTACTCCAAGTGTATCTCATTGTGCTTCTGAGACCGAGAGGTGTCTGGACATGCTTTTCTCATGGTGCTTGGAGAGGCGTAAGAAAATATGCATTCACCCTAAGTTTGGAAGTGGCACATTTTTAGTTCTACTTCATTCTGTTTACCAAAGAAAGTCATATGGCCAAGGTCAGAGTCAAGGGATGGGGAAGGAGCCCTGCCCAGCATGAAAGGTACATTGCAAAATTTCACACATGACAGAGGGAATGGATACAGCAAGGGGTGAAGCATGGGGGTCATGAATAAAATCTGCCATAGGAGCCTTATCTCTATTATATTAGAAAATAGATTTATTCCCTTTGATTGGTAGACTAGCTTTACTTAAGTTTAAGTAGTACATTATTTTCAGAATAATTAAAATCACTTTTTAGTAAATAAAATTATCTTGATATTTTAGCTTACAAACCATAATTACTAATATGGCATTTATAATTTTAAACATCTGTGTGCTAAGCAATGCATCCATTATTTCAATTAGCACAATAACCCTTTGCAACAGTTATTACTAACCCTGTTTAAGAACAGGGAAAAAAAGACATGAGTGGAAAAAGGTTATGTAGTTTGCCAAAAGTGGTCCAGCGAGCAAATGGTCTTTTACAGCAGGATGAACTGTCATTAAGCCAGTATCTCCTGTATTATATCTAGAATATAATAGATATTATATTTCTTACACTATATTTTCTCAAATCCCACATTAGATTAAATATATAAAAAGAAAATAGATATATTTCAGTTTCCTATATGAACCTCATTGCTTTTTTTCCATCCTCACTGTATATGTTACCAGAATTTTCATGCCGAGAATAACATTATTTGTTGAGGAAAGATTTACGAACCACTGCAAAACCACTGAGCACTTTTCATGCGTCCCTGGGGTCTCAATCTTATTTAGATGTGTGTAGGGAACATAGAAGCAAGAGTTGTTTGTACCCCCATTATTTCAGGTACATGTGGGAAAATAATGGGCTTTGTGCATGTGAATCCCACATACAATTTTGAAAACTTACTCCCATGTCCATATTTCACCAGAACTAAAATGAGATGCCCAAGGTACATCTTTGTAGTTCTTTAACACCTGGTCAGTTCTTGGGCTGCCTCTTATTTCAATAAAATCCTTGGAATATTTCCAATTGTAGTCATCAATTCCCAGAATCCTTGTAAAAACTGACTTTTAAGAACACGATCTAAAGATTAGAATGAAAAGTGATAGGTAAGCAAAACATTACAGTCGTGGTTAGAGGCCAGCATTTGTGGCATCTCAAAGCAGTCTATTGTTCTAATCACAGTGTAGCCATTTATTTAATTTCTCTTTTCCTGTGAGGAAATACACTCCAACCCATTTATCACTGGCCATGCCAGGTGACTTACTGTGCTAGGGACTGAGAAAACACATGGATAAGACGTGATCCTTGACCTCGAGGAACTCGTAAGAGGAGAGAGCCATTTATGGAAGCTCTTACAAGGATAACTGTGATCAGAGCTATAATGGAGGCATAAAACGAGTTATATGGAAGCATAAAGAAGCAAGATATGACAAGGGGTCATGAGCGAGCCTTTGAAGTTTAGTAGGATTTTGATATGATAGTGGAAATGAGCATTCATGGTTAAGAGAACGGTACAAATCAAATGAGAAATATATGGGGATGGAAGGAGAACTGACTCCGGGTGGTGAACACACAATGTGATATATAGATGATATATTACAGAATTGTACACCTGAAACCTATGTAATTTTACTAACAATTGGCACCCCAATAAATTAAAAAAAAATCAAATGAAACTGTTCCATGCAGAAATGTGGAGGCAAAGAAAATTGGGCACAAGAGTATGAGATGATGCTAGGGGTACAGAGTGACTGAAGGGATGGAAGAGGAGAGACAATGAAATAGATACGCAGTGGCTGAAGAGTGGAGGGATTAAACACCTTACTAATGAATTTGAACTCTATCTTCTATATCAATTGCCTCCATATTCTTTTTTAAAACAGCTGTATTAAGGCATAATTGTTACACAAAAAACCTGCACATATTGAATATGTATAATTTGATGAGTTTGGACATATACTCTTTTCTTGGAATATAAAGCAGTTTATAAAATTGTGTTTTTAATGTGTACAGATAAGAGAGGTTTTACAAGCACCATATTTATATTGTGTTGACCAAAAGAAAAAGAAAATCACATGGTGATGTCAATATTCCAAACATCCATCTTTGAAATGTTCTTTCATTAGCATAAGTTCCTGTCAAAAGGCTTTCACTTTTTACTTATAATTAAAATGCTAATATGTCACCTTTACTTTGGAGAGTCAGATAGGCCAGGAAAGGAGTAGTGTCAGTTCTAGCAGTTTGTTGTCTTTACTTGTGCTTGAGTCATCACTACTCTCTGTAATCTGTGCTTTATTTCCATTAATATCTGTAAGCCACGGTCCACTTAGTGACAATTTAATTATTAATTATATTTTCAGATTATTTTATCTAACAGGGCATGAGTAAAAAGTGATGTGTCACACTGTGCTCAAAGCAAATCAAAAAGTAAAGTTTGTGGAACTCCCACTCTTCCCTCGGGATACCTTACCTTCCGTAAGTAGACAAAATGAAGGTGTCTCTATGTCAGTTTAGTGTTAATGAATATATTAAACATAAATAATGCTTACTTTTCTTTAGATAAAATTAATGCTATGCGTGTATATCAATGTTCTAATATTTTCTTACATTACAGCCCTTGTGCTACTGAAGATGTACCATTTAATCCAACATAGCCCCACACTTGAAAATGCTTGGTGAGGGTAAGATCCACAAAACGGACACACGGGATTTACCAAGACAGAGAGATCACCACCTTCTGAAGTTGCTGCAGTGTCTTGGAGGTGACAGAAAAAAAGGACAAATTGCTAACACCCATCAAAATCGTGAGTGCAGGCTTTCCTGAACTTACGGTACATTGTTCAGAGGAAGCCAAAGTACCTGTGATTGTGTGTCAATCGGAAGGCTGAAATTATGAGGAACAGTTGTAGGCCACACAAATTTCCAAAATGACCCAAGTCGAAATAGCATGATGTGTGAAGCGAGTCTTTGGGGGAGTGAAGGGATAAGCTTCTGATGGTGTTTGACCAGGTATTTGGCAATAATTGTATTTTGCCAATGGATAGAGAAAACAATGTTTCTTCCTGCCCTCAAGGTACTCATAGTTTTATGGGGCTTACAGACTCATACAGATCATTACAAATACTGTGTGGTGAGTGGCACTCACCTCTAACTAGTAGGGAAGTGATTTCAGATAAGTCTCGACAGAGGAAGAGAAGGGGATCTCAAAAGACAATAGAAACTTACACGGTAGAGATGGAGCGGGCAGTGTCCTAGTTGTAGAAGAGGGAAGAGGTAATGAAAGACACGGTTGTGTTAAAACCATTAAAAGAACATGGCATGTTCAGCAAATGGTGGTAAGTCTGGTATGGTTGAAATATAAGTGTATTTATATAAAAAGAGTACGGATACACGCGACTAGAAAGATTGGGACTAGACTGTGGAGAGCCTTCTAGATCAAACTAAGGAATCAAGACCCTACAGTTACTCTGCCTCATTCTACAGGCCTTGGTGTGACTTATAACAGGTGCCTAGTATATACATTATAGCCAATAATGGTCCTTATCAAATGGCATCTCTGCCTTTAATTAGTATTATAATTATGCTTGACAATCTTTAGCCCTTGAGTCTGGATTCTGCTTTCTTTATTCATAAGCACTAGCTAAATGGTCTGTGAGAAAATATAGAACTAAAGTTCAGTTCCATCAGCCTCCTCAACCATCACTCTTAGATTTTCACGTAGGACTTTCTATATGGACATTCTGAGACCAGCACTTCACTGAATCTCATCTGGCCTTGACGCCTTCTAAGCAGCAAAGTATAAAGAACAGGCACTGGCCCTGACATTCCTTTCACTGACTAGCAGTGGTAAAGAACCTCAAAATTTGAGTCTCATTTTCTGTGCTTGTATAATCGGTGTAATATACCTACTTGACTGTAGTGTTGTAGCTATTGAACTAAGTGAATGTTAATTCCCCGAGGCCACCATCCAGTTTTATGGACACTGTTCTGTGGCCTGCTTGGTCGCTTCCTCTTGGCTGGTGCAGCCATCATGTGCCTAGATCAGTACTCATTCCACGTCTCAGCAAGCAGACTTTGCATCAAAGTTGCATACTGTACTCATATTCACTGCTTATTAGATTTCTTTCCAACTTTCAGTGGTTTCCCTTTGTTTGAAAGCTTCCTTTGTCATCTTTCCAAGGGGGGAGTTACAGGTAAATCCATACAATGTGAGAGTTATACCCCTGACCACAACTGATTAGACTAAATATAAGTACCGTGTTTCCCCGAAAATAAGCCCCAGTTAATATCGTCAGCCAGATGGACGCATTTAGTATGTTATGACGATGTTCCAGAAGAAAATGACATGACTGTATTTGAATAAATGTAGATTGTTGTACAGGAAAAAATAAGACATCCCCTGAAATTATGCCCTAATGTGTCTTTTGGAGCAAAAATTAATATAAGACCCATTCTTATTTTCAGGGAAATATGGTATAAGACCCGGTCTTATTTTCAGGGAAATACGGTAGTTAGCCAAACGTATTGTGAATTTTGAATTCGTCTCTCTCGAGTAGGTGGACTAGTGATGTGAAAATTTGGGAGTAGCTTATGACCATGTTTTATGTCTAGTGTCTTCAAAAGCACAAATCACCTGCCTATAGCCAGAATAAAATATATCTGTATCTATTAATATAATCATCTCTTATTGGTTCTATATCTAAAGATATAGATGAACCAGGCATAGAGATAGGAGTAGAAAGAAGATTTTGCAAGTGTAACGGGCATTTCAGTCTCTAGTTTTAGTTCTTGAAACTCAGCTTAATTTCTGCACCTTGAGATATTCATATTCAATCTCCCTTTTAGCTTAATGTCAAGTATCTATTTGCAACCTAAAAATACCTTAATGGTACAATTTTTTTTAATTTTTATTCCTTATCAGGGACTCAAACTAAATCTCTACTTTTTTATACAGGGTCCTGTACCCAAGACACAGGGTTTCACTTAATATTAATAATTTATAATAGCAATATTTTTTCATATATGTGTTCATTGTTCCTCCAAATTCCAAACATTGATTGCTTTTTTGTATACCCAAGTCAGATGTTGTAATTGAATGGCAATAGACTCAGTTTTTAAGCCATGGTCACTTAAAACCCATTTTATTCATGTTACAATGAGTTAAATCATTTTTTTGATTAATAGGAATAATGTTCTTTTAGGAGGGAATTCTAGTATATCCACATTTCTGAGACCCAGTGTTCTCAAAAAAATTTTCTGAATGTAATTTTTGGGCTTTGAAATTCTGGCTTTAATAGCATCATGGCAAGGCTAAAAACAGAGAAATCCATAATATGCTTGACAACCCTTTAAGAAAGATACTAGCAATGTTTTATGTTAAACATCTGGCTTCAGCACAGAAGCACTTGGACCAAAGTGTGGTGTTGTGAAAAGGCTACTCCTGCTCCTTCTTTCCAGTTCATAAATCAAGTTAAAATTTTAATATGCAAAAAAACCCCAAAACAATAAAGAATACTGATATTTTGAAGTCTAGAATAAATGTCAAACCGTATTCACTTTTTTTGAAAAGAAAGAAAGAACACTTTATAATTATATTATCTGAGACCTATCAGTTCACCGTCATAGATCCTACTTGATTTTTCTGGCTTTCAATGTTTTTCCCATCTATCAGCTTGATTTTGGCAAGTTTGTATCCTACTGCGTAGACTTCAATTGCCCACAGATCTATAAACTTGCAATGTCATTAAGCAGCAAGTGAAACAGTTTCCTTGTGATGGCCCACAGAGGGGAGAAAAAAGAAAAACAACTGAGCTCTGGCTACTGCTGGCAGGAACGGGCTTTATATTATACATACGTGTATATAGGGAGACCCCTTCCCAACCGTGATGAATTTGGTTTGAGGATCACAACCCTTCTTCCTTTCAAGAACACCACAGCACATTTCCAAGTGTCTTATAGAACAATTTGCCCTCTTTTTATTGTACCTCAATTTGAGTTCTCAAAGAATAGGTCATTTTATTTTAAGGAAGTGTTAAAAATTTCTAAAACAGATTTTTTCAACAGGATTATCGTGAACAGTTGTTGCTGAATTTGAGTAACTATTAATTAGAACTGTAGGGGATAGATGAGTATTTGTATTTTTTTCTCAAGTAGTTGAGTTCAGTAGAGATGGAGGGAAGGAATAAGGGAACAGGAATAGTAAGAGTGGGATAGTAGTAATTATATAATGTCATGGAATACAGGAAGTCACAAAGGTTGATATGGTATGACGGGTGTTGCAGATAGAATAGAGTGAGCAAAGGTGGAAAATCAGAAAGTCATGGAGTGTTTACTATTCGGGCTCCTATAACAAAATACCACAGACTGGGTGGCTTGTAGATAGCAGAAATTTATTCTCACGGTTCTGGAGGCTGGAAGTTTGAAGTCACAGTGCCTGGTTGGTCAGGTTCTAGTGAGGGCCCTCTTTCGGGTCACAGACTGACCTAAGTCCCATCACCTGTGGGGTTAGAATTTCCACATGGGAATTTGGCAGGGGGGACACAAAAATTCCAGCCATAGCATGGTTGGAATAGCAACAAAATCTACGCATCTAGTTTGTGTAAGGCATAACAAGGAGATGGAGCTGGCGGTCTAAAGCAGGAGTGACACAGCAGCACACACGGACGGATTAGAAAACACTGATTACATGTGATGCTGCTTGTCAGACTCAAAGTCACACAGACTTTGGTGCTCAGTAAACTAGCTCATAGATGCTCCTGGAATATCAGTGTCATCCGGAAATCTTAGAGGCGTCCCCATTGCATTTTTCCGTTTAGACAAGTCTCCAGGAGATACCACAAATCATCCCGGGGAGTCAGTGTGTAACACAACATTGGGTGTCCAAAATGCAGCAACAGTTAAGTACCTTTTGTTTCTCTGGTGAAAGATGGGGACCCAGTTGATCAGCATTGTGTTCTTCCCGGGATTCAAATAGGCCTGGGAACAGGTAGCAGGCTGGTAAGGATACAGGGTCTATTTGTGGGCTAGAGTGAGTCATGTACAGGGAGACGGGGAAGGAACTCATTTAGAGTGAAGAGGGCGGCAGGCCCCCAAGGTTTTCCTTCATTATTCCTTAGTCATCAGAGAGAGGGATGCTTCTGAGCATAGTTTAGTCTGTTTCTCACGAGCCAGCTTTAGATGTTTTATATGGCCAACCTCCTAGTGAGAGAGGGGGCTAATTTAAATCTCTGTGACGTGTTGCAGGGTGCAAGGTCGAAGTGCTGTGGGATATTGTGACTCAAAATGGAGAGAAAAGACATTAGCTCTAGGGTGGTTACCAACCATGAGATAGAGGAAGGAACAAGAATGAATTGTCACATGTTGTGATCTAATTACAGAACTGTACAAAGCTAAATAATGCCCTAATGTTTGCAGCAGCTTCTGCAACATCTAATCTGTGTTTAAGTTTATACAATGAAACTATTACTCGCGGTCATGGTATTTCAAACGAGGGTCAGTGTACTCCTGGTAGTCCAGAGGCAATTCTTTTTTTCATTATTATTAGTTTCAGGTGTACAGAACAACATACTATTTAGACATTTACACCCCTCACAAAGTGATAACCCCAACAAGTCTACCCATCTGACACCCTACCTAGCTATTCTAACACCATTAATTATATTCTCTATGCTGTACTTTATATCCTGTGACTATATACCATATATATATATATGCATATTACATTACATATAATATATACATATAATTTTAATTATAGTTGACATTCAGTATTATTTTGTGTTAGTTTCAGGTGTACAGCACAGTAGTTAGTCATTTATATAATTTATGCAGTGGTTCCCCCAATAAGTCTACCCATCTGACACCATACATAGTTTGTAAAACATTATTGACTATATTCCCCATACTGTATTTCACATCCCTGTGACTATTTTGTGACTACCGATTGGTACTTCCTAATCCCTTCACCGTTCTCACCCATCCCCCAACCTCCCTCCCATCTATCAAACATCAGTTTGTTCTCTGTATCTCTGAGTCTCTTTGTTTTGTTTGCTCGTTTATTCTGTTCTTTAGATTCCACATATAAGTGAGATCATACGGTATTTGTCTTTCTCAGTCTGACTTATTTCACTCAGCAAAATACCCTCTAGGTCCATCCATGTTGTTGCAAATGATAAGATTTCATTCCTTTTTAAGGCAGAGTAATAGTCCATTGTATAAATGTACCACATTTTTTTTTATCCAGTCGTCTATTGACGGGCATTTTGGTTGTTTCCACGTCTTGGCTATTGTAAATAGCGCTGCACTGAACATAGGGGTGCATATATTTTTTTTCAAATTAGTATTTTGGATTTCTTTGGCTAAACACCCAGGAGTGGAATTGCTGGGTCATAAGGTAGTTCTACTTTTAATTTTTTGAGGAACCTCCATACTGTTTTCCATAGTGGCTGCACCAATTTGCAATCCCACCAACAGTGCACAAAGTTCCCTTTTCTCCACATCCTCGCTAACACTTGTTGATTTATTGATGGTAGCCATTCTGACAGGTGTGAGGTGATATCTTATTGTGGTTTTTATTCACATTTCTCTGACGAGTAGTGATGTTGAGCATTTTTTCATATGTCTATTGGCCATCTGTATGTCCTATTTGGAGAAATGTCTATTCAGGTCCTCTGCTCATCTTTTAATTGGACTGTTTGGTTTTTTTGGTGTTGAGTTGTATGAGTTATCAATTTTGGATATTAACCCCTTTTCAGCTGTAGCATTGGCAAATATCTTCTCCCATTCAGTAAGATCCCTTTTCCTTTTGTTGATGGTTTCCCAGAGCCATATTCTCGTGGGTCTGTAAGTTTTCCATAAGACCTTCTTAATTGTGGCTTTTCCCCTTTTGAGTGATCTGCAGAAATAATGCAATCGTAGTCTAGATCAACTGGAAGAAATCCTCTGGAGCTAAGCCCTGTCATGTAATTTTATTAACTGTATATTTTAATTGTGGACTAATGGAAAAGGGGAGGTAGATTAAGTATCCAAATAATGTATTTACCAAGTATAAGGCCAATGATTACGTCACCGTCTAAATGAAAATTTCACAGTAGTTTGATTGGAGAAAGGTAGTAAAAAAATTGAGTTGCCACAAACACAAAGTGATATAGGCCTGGTAACTACTTAGATGGCCCCTCCCAGTAGTCATTGCTACATTTACATTGTGAGGAGCGACCTATGTGTTGGAAAACATCATCCTTCAGATGAAATTAATATTGTAACTTTGAATTGTATTGGCTATTTGAATATGCTTTTAAGAGTTGTGAGGATAAGAAGTTTATCCTTAGCTTTATGATTGTGTATATTTAGCCAATACAATGTCAAACCTGGGGTCTTGAGGCAATGTGTTCCTTACAGGAAGGTTCATATATTGTTCAAATTTGGGGAAAAGCAAAAACAAACACTACTCTTCTGAGAGAGGCATGGTTTTAAGTATTTCAGAATAGCCTAAGACAGTGCCTTGGCATTAGTAAATCCCCAGTAACACTAGTCAAATTTTATGCCACCTCATTCGTCAGTTAAAATGAAGAAAACGCTTTGAGATATGTGAGCAGAGCCAACTACTTTTTAATTATAGTGAACTGAAGAATTCCTATTAGGCCAGCTGTTAATGTTTTCTAAATTTCTCCTTGAATCATAGATATTTTCTAAATTTCTCCTTGAATCATAGTTAGATATAACGAATATCTGTGACGACTGTATAATAAATATGCTGTCAAATTTAGAAGGTAAAGGAAGTATTGTTTTGTAGGACAAAAATGAGTCTCAGAGGCCTTAAATTGTCCAAGGTCACATAGGAAGAAGTATGGTGATGCTTGGTTATAAGCTTTCCATCCATCATACCAGCTCCTTCTGCCCCTATACTTCCTTCCGTCCAAAAATTCATTTAGCATAGGCAAACAAGTGGAACTTGGTCCGGGGTCTTTTATATATAGCAAAGAACATAACCTCTTCTTTAATCAGACACCACTGCCCCACCCACCACAGACGTGATTTGAGTCTTTCTTGGTTTTCAAATAGGTTCACATTTATCCTGCCCTTTTTCTTGCCTTTCATGATTAATAACACATGTTTCTAATACTATACCGGCATTCAAAATGCACCCCTCCTGACTTTAAGCAGGCAGACTTACATGGGAGCATTTTAGTTGTCACAAAGAAAATTGCCACAACAGAACATCTGCGATAATGAGAATGCAAGTTAAAATCATTTACTCAAACAAATCAGCCTTCTTTTGAGTCGAGGGACCTTTGAAAACGAGGGTTTACTTGAGTAGCAAGATACCAGACTTTTTCAAGATAGTAGCAGAAGTTTCTAAAGATGGCCAAACAACTTTTGTAATATCCTTGCTTTTTTCCCCTTAGTTATTGATTGAAATAATTTATATAACAATGTCAACAGATCTGACAAGTTTAATTGGAAATTGCAATCAAACTTTTGCCTAATATAGTTAAGAGTCAAGTACAAGAAAATACTCTAGGTTTTCAAACATTTACAGAACATCTTATCAAAATTTCCTTTTCTCCTATTACATTTTAATTATCATCACCCTTGATCTTGGGCCTAGTTTAGTTCAGTGCATGAAAATCCTAAAGCAGAAAAACCCAAACTGGGGATTTTCAGCAGTTAAAAATTTTTGATGTCATTTACTTTTATCTATTACTTGCATTTTAAGATGTCAATGTCTTACATCATGAATGATCCATTTTTACCCTTCATAATATAAAATACATTTGGCTTTTTATAGACAAAAATTTTCTGAAATTGAAATGAGTGGAGGCTTGTAATACATATTTCCCTACGTTTAAAAAGAAAATGCTTTAAACATATTGAATGAATTTTTAATACTCACATTTCTATTTAAGTGGATGGAGCCAGTACAGGAACAGAGTATTGTTAATTAAAATAATGTTTTAAAAGGGAAAACAAAGGTAGAGGTATCTTTTACCAAAATTAAACACTTTCAAAAATATCTCTGACATCATTTACTGAAATGATACAGTGTGTAGGGAAAGGGACAAACCAGGTTGTTACCAATTTCATTTTAGTGAACTCGTAAATTTTAAGTGAGCCATAGAATTTGAACTGCATTACTTTGTAAATCACTTTGAGCTGCACTTTTCACTGTTTTTTATCTATAGGGGATTTGGCAGCCTCCAATTTTCACCTCTCCTCCAGCATGAGGTAGCGGGAGGGGAGATAAGCATTCTCACACTTTCCTACAGGAATGGAAATTGGAGGACAACTTGGAAATACTTTCTGCAACGTGGTAAAAAATGTATATATGACCACACTTTCCTACTTACTCTGAACCCTTAAGCTCTCGTAGTAGTGGCAGCCTCTGGGTACCTATACTAAACTTGCGCATTCAAAGGAACTGAACATATCCCAAGGTTTAAAAACGGTTTCAGATGAACTCAGGTTCTTTGTAGTTAAACGGTCAAACTTTCCAAGTTCTTTTGCCTTCCTCCTCTTCCCATTTCTACAGATGGCATCTGGACAGAGGAAAAATTTAGATAGCATTATGGAAGCCGGGGAGGGTTATCTGGATCAAGAGTTATCTTTCTCTCTGAACACCTACTGACCTCTGCTTTGGGGACCCACTGTTCTTCCTTCATCTGCTATTGAAGGGTCTCCAGGTAATATAACTTAGAGTTTTCTGGTGGTACAGAAATGTATAGGGATTTCTAGGACCATCAGCCGATTCTTCCTACTTCTTAGGCTTCCCATCTTTGTTCTTATTTATTGGGTTCTTATTTATTGGGCTAATCATCTAATACTCCATCTAGACTTCAGCTTTGGGATACCCACCCTGAAACCTCTAGAATGCATACTCATGCCCTTTGGCATCCTGACCCCCAGAGAACCATACTCACTTATTCTTACATCCCTTCTACACTCTCTGCAGGGTCTCATGGGATCCTCTGGACCTCTTGCATGTCTGGTAAAAATTGTGGGAAAATAGCGGGGCCCTTCTCTTTTATTAAATACATGAAATCACCATTTCTGCTCTGTTACAACCACCCCAGGTTTGTATTCGGACGCTATTTTTTTCTAGAGTTCCATGGGAGAAATGTTCAAAGACACCCTGTTTTTAGCTTCGCTCTCTCTTTTAAAAATTATTATTAATTCGGTGCCCCTCTATTGACCCCACCCTCTTCCATTTGAACACAGGGCCACGGTTTAGGGGATGGGGGCGCAGAACAGTATTTCAATAATGCAGACATTATCGTTAACATAGTTTCAACCCCTTTGGCTCTTTTCATGTTCCTCCTAGCATTAGAAAGTTGTTTTTTTCCCCCTCATTCCTGTCCATCAGGAACTTACCTTCATTGATACTCTGTCTTTTCCACACTGCAGATTCTAGTCAATGTCTATACTCAGATCCAAGCTTGGTTCTTCATATGTAGAGGAAGGCTTTTAAATTTTGAAAATCTCTTTCTGTCTCAAAAACATCATGGTTAAAAGAATATTATCAACATTGATCCATAAAGACACATGTGCTCCAATGTTCATTGCAGCTTTGTTTACGGTGGCCAAGACAGGGAAACAACCAAAGTGTCCTTCGATAGATGAATGGATAAAGAAGTTGTGGTATATATACACAGTGGAATACTATTCAGCCATAAGAAAAGATGAAATAGTACCATTTGTGACAACATGGATGGATCTTGAGAGTATGATGCTAAGCGAAATAAGTCAGATAGAAAAAGTCGAGAACCATATGATTTCACTGATATGTGGTACATAAACCAAAAACAACAAAAGAACAAGACAAACAAATGAGAAACAAAAACTCATAGACACAGACAATAATTTAGTGGTTACCAGAGGGTAAGCGGGGAGGGGAGGTGGGAGATGAGGGTAAGGGGATCAAATATATGGTGATGGAAGGAGAACTGACTCTGGGTGGTGAACACACAATGTAATTTATAGATGATCTAATACAGAATTGTAATCTATGTAACTTTACTAACAATTGTTACCCCAATAAACTTTAATTGAAAAATAAAAAAACAGTATAGTCTCCATTTGCATCCAGTAAAATCAAAATTTTTACCACTACCTGAACAATGTGGTTTTTTTTCCCCAGGTAGTGTCTAATATCCACCCGAAGTGCTGAGGAACCTCAAATTTAAAAGACCTTCAGAAAATGCAATACTTGAAAGGTAATATTTTTAAAAATATCATCCAAGTTGCATTACTAAACTTTAAAAATCTATTCATAGCCTCATGTCAGTATACCCACAAAAGCATCTATATATACATGCAAAAGGACGTCAGTGCAGCATTTATTTTGATAACTAAATATTGGAATCAACCAAAATAGCCAGAAACTGGTGAGTAGTAACATATCCATAGAATGCAATAATAATATACAGTATTTAGAAAGAATGAAGTAGATATGTAAGTAGTCATGAGCAGAAATATCCAAGAGTGTTAATTTAAGAGCAACTTCCATAAAATGTGTATACAGTAGTCCTCCCTTTTCCATGGTTTTGCTTTCTGTGGTTTCAGTCACCTGTACTCAGCCGAGGTGTGGAAATACTAAATGGAAAATTCCAGAAATAAGCAATTCATAAGTTTTAAATAGCATGCCATTCTGAACAGTGTGATGAAATCTCGGGGTCCCTCTCCACCCCGCCTGAATCATCACTTTGTCCGGCGTCTCCTTGCTGTACACACTCCCCGCCCATTATTGTTTAGTAGCTGTCTGGATTATCAGAGACCACATTCACATAACTTTTATCATAATATATTGTTATAATTGTTCTATTTTTATTATTGTTAATCACTTACTGTGCCTAATTTATAAATTAAACTTTATTATATGTATGTATAGGAAAAAAGAAACGTAGAACATATGTAGGGTTTGTATATATATAGGGTTCGTTACTATCCACGGTTTCAGGCATCCACTGGGGGGTCTTGGAACTTATTCTCCATGGGTAAGTGGGGGACTACTGTATATGTACCAAACTGGTTTTTTTCTGGGGATGGTATTATCAGTGATTTTCAGTTTCCCAATAGTCAGTATCATATTTACTGGTGAAATCCTAGTGGCATTCTTATTAAATCTAGGAAGAGAATGACAGGCATGTCATTACTATTATATCATTCTGAAAGATACACAAGAAATGCAACCGAATTAGAAGGCAGAACAGAATTATTAGAAGGGTAGAAAATAAGTTATCAGTATTTATAAATGTTTGCTTATAAATAGGATTAGCAGACATGCTGTTAACACTAAAAAGAATTCAATAAAGTGGTTAGTTATAATCCAAGACTATAAAAATTGATAGCTACCCTATAAAACAATATGCAATTACAAAATAAATAAGCCACTCAGAATATTGACAGAACATACAAACTACTGAGGAATAAAATTAAGAGAAAATGTGAAAGTTGAGAAAATAAAATATTTTGAGAACTATGAATACATGAAGATAAACCATAAAACATTCTCTATTACTAGATGATCATTTGTTAGACTGAAAAGATGTCATTAAATAAGTTGATTCACGTTTGTATTGTTTCCAATAAATATACTTCTAAACAATATCAGAGTGACGTACATGAACATATGAAAAATAAAATCAACCTCAAGAGCAAGTCAGTAATTCGTCTGTTTGATAAACAAGGTCCTTATAGATTTGGTCCTATCTAACTTAATTCACCTCCCTTCCTCAGGCACAGTTATGTTCATTATGGTATAATAAAAAATCAATTTATCCAAAGCTATGTAATGCTTAGTATATATCAGGAACATAAATAATTAAGTTTTGTGGATGGCTAGTTCTATGGTAAGACCTTATATGCATTATCTCATTTGATCTACACAATAATCCTATAAAGGATAATATTATTTATTAGGACACAGATTTTAAAACGTGCCTAAATCCACACTACTACTAAGCAGGGAAGCTAGATTTTAAATTTATCTGTGTCTGATTTCAAAGCTTTAAGTATCAACCACCATTTTATATTCCTTTTTTAAATAGCAGAAAACTAAATATGGCCTTCAATATTCATATAATTCAGAAAATCACGGTATAGCAATGTGATTATTATACAACCTTTAAAATATGGTTGAAAACATTTATGCTGTGTGAAAATGCTTATGATGTTGAGTGATTAAAATAAAAGGGAAGAACTCTGTTATAGGAAGCTATTGCTACAATTATGTTCGCAAACTCATCCTAGAAAAAGTGCTTTATACCCCATTGCTGAATATCCCTACGGTCACCTTCGAAGTGCTCCCCTTGGGAAACTATGTATTGATGCCAGCGCTTAGTCCACCCTTCAAAGCAATTTTGGAACTCTTTTTCTGGGATAACCATCAGAGCTGTCGTTGTATTACCCTTGATGTCCTGAATGTCATCAAAATGTCTTCCTTTTAATATTTCCATTATCTTCAGGTAAAGAAAGAAGTCATGGGGGGAGGAGATCAGGTGAGTGGGGAGGGTGTCCCGATACAGTCGTTTGTTTACTGGCTAAAAACTCCCTCACAGACAGTGCCATGTGAGCTGGTGCATTGTCGTGTGCAAGACATGAATTGTTGGTGAAAAGTTCAGGCTGTCTAACTTTTTCACACAGCCTTTTCAGCACTTCTAAATAGGAAACTTGGTTAGCTGTTTGTCCAATTGGTACAAACCAATTCATAATGAATAATCCCTCTGATATAAAAAAAAAGGTTAGCAACATCATTGCGGTGAATTTGTGAACTTAATTGTCACACCTCATATGTCTAGAAGTAACTATTCTCCAAGTCAATAAAATTTCTCCAATTTTTACTATGACCACGCGTTGATTTTAAAACTAATATTCATTATTAACACAAATCACATAAAAATATATACCCAAATTAGCATTTTCATGTAAGAAAGCTCTGTAAAACATGAAGTACAATTTTTAAAAAATAAAGGATGCCAGAATTTCCACTTCTGTCCATGAAGTGCTAATTGCTACAGGAATTGCCCTTCAGCCATAACAACTAGGAAACAAGACATATTATATATATATATATATATATATATATATATATATATATATATATATATATATGAAACAGTGGTTTTAAGACATTGCACAACAGGTAGTGTAGGACCGTGATCTCTGAGAAAGGGAAATCAAACAAGATGAGCCCTATTTCCTAACGGCATGTTCAAATCGAGGTCACAGTGCAGAAGAGGAAAAACAAGCAGAGTCCTATGGCTTTACTGAGTTGAAGAGACAGCGATCAGAGATTCAGGAGTCCAAGGTGGCTAGAATTATAGGTAGAGTATTGGAGAAAAATGAGCTGCACAGAGAGAAAGCCCTACAGTTCAGAAGAGACCGCTTGAGATTATGGATAAGTACTAAACTGCACCTGTGTTGGTCGAAAATTTACAAAGCTAGAGAAAGTAATACCAGAAAAGGCTGTCTTGCGCGGTTATCACAGAACTGCTGATCGCATGGCAGTGGGTCAGACTGTACCTACTTGGCCTTGGGTAAAACATTTCTCCTCTCTGTTCCTCAGATTATTTTTTTGCTTCGTAAAGAGAGGAAGAAAATAATTGCATCGCTCTCAAAAGATTGGGAAAGTTTATTGAACCCTCTTGTTTCTCATTGGGTTCTCTGGTTGAATGTAAACTCCAGAAGGTAAGAACTTTCTTTTGTTCACCTCTGTATTCACTGGCATAAAAGCAGGTGAGCAGTAAATGGTTATTGAATTAATACACTAGGGTACTTAAAACCCTTTAAATAATGTCTAGCATTGAGCTCAATGAATATTCTCTAACGGAAAAGACAAATAGCATCAAATATTTTTTCAGGTCCGTTGAATGGAAACAGCCTCTGCAATAGAACCCATGAGTTTCCAGAGTTTGGGATCATCTTACTACTTCAAGGTAAAGATGAATATGTTGTGGGGGACTAAAAAAGTAATACATATGTAATAATACGTATAACATATGCGGCTTACATTATGTATATATGAATGCAGAAATATAATATAGGAAAGCAGTTTTGCCTTGTCATATTCTGCCTCCACAGACCACAATTAGTTGGTAAAACTTGGGGAAGCCACATCAGAAAAGAAAAAAAGAGGGTTAATCAAGGACAGATTTCTTTGAAGGTGCTTCTCTGTAAATATTTTCAAGTGTAAAATTATATGGAGTAATTGTTGGTATTTCCTTTTTAGTAAATCTACCCTGAAATGCTGTAAGTAGTACTTTTACTGTTTTTCAGACCTCACTTGTTTTTTTTTCTATCATGATACTATATCTGGTTCTCACCAAAGCTGCTCACAGGTTGTTTCAGTCACATCCAGCCTCTCTCTGTCTCTCCTACAGAGCGGGATGGGATTCTGCACAGCATGCAGATATGGCCACAAATAGCAAGACTGACGGGTGGTGACTCATAGGTCACTCCTGACATCTGTTAATAATCATGCACTGTCCATTGTCTTCTCCTGGCGAAAGCCACAGTTTTAGTTCTGTAAATACAGAAACTGGTTCCATCAAAATCAGGGAGATTTTATGGCACTGACAATCAATACCAGTTGTAAAAATTGAATCAGTCAAGACTCTATGTCAACCATCAAGATGAAAGCAATACAACAAAGACACAACATGTCTTAATCTCTGATGTGAAAGCTGTCAGGAAGAACAGGTACATGGCATCCAGCTCTAGATATACTGCATTTGCACCTCTCTTTGTCTTTGAGGCCCATTCTTGTTCCTCCCCACTCCTGTAAATTCAGTTCTACGCCCCCCACAGGACAGTTAGGCAGTACTGTATTCACCTACCACTGTCCTGACCCCAGTTCTCCACTATTCAGAATCAGACACATGACTATTCCTAATTGGCAGACCTCAAAAAACCAAACCAAACAACCCAAAATCTTGCATTGTAGTTATATAGCACTTCATTAATGTTTTTGTCACTGATGTTGGCATCTTTGTTTAATACATGAACCAAATAGATCAATGAAGTACTAACTATAGTTTGTCAGAGTGTAAATTCATTAAACAAATTTTAGTTATGATGGTATTTCCTAAGGAGCAATTCTAACTATATAGACATAATCATACTTGAGGAATCAGCTCTTCTCTTTGAACATAATGGACAGCACAAAACTTTGATGTTAATGTATGGATGAATGAAAAATATGTTGTCTCAAAATAATCCAATAAGGGGGCATACATGAAACAAGATTGGTCATGAAGCTGCAAGAATGGCTGATGGGGGTTTATTAAACTAGTTTCACTCTTGTATATACATCTTTGATCATTTTCATGACAAAGTATTTAAAAATAAAACAGAACGGTCATGTGGGATACAAAGGTAGACAAATGTTGATGAAGAAGTGAAAACAGGTATTAAGTACAATTTTAAATTTAGGTGAAATCCCAACAAAATATAGACCAGGTTACAATTCTAGTTAACAGTAATCACGTGTTTAAAGTAAGCTTAGACTTTTCTTGTCCAGAATGGATCATCCTCTAAATTTTCAGAAAAATACTTGAATTTTCTCTATCAAGGTTAGAAAGTTGAGGTATACTTAGGCAGTATTTTTCATATAGTACGGTCCTATACATGAACATTATTTTCAAAGAATGGCCTTAATGTTGTACCCAAATAATATATACATATTTTAAATGATCAAATAGTACTAGAATATGTAAAACAAAAACTTAATCGTTTTCTATCTCACCACTTCTCCCTCTATAATCCCACACACCGGACCCAAGTACCATTCATTGACTCATTTTGCTATTTTATCTGATAGTCACCTCATTCCGGTTCTAAACAATATACTTGTACATGTTCTACTGCCTTATTATGAACGACCAAATTTAGCTCCCTTAATGCCTCGCACCCCTATTTATCACCTATATCCTTGCCATTCGCCCAAGATAGTGAATTCCAAATTTCTAATGAAGTAATTGTTGGCTTGCGACTTGCTTATTTCCCACTCCTGTTGTTTCCTTCTAAGTGGATGCAGCCCCATTTGGGTTACTCTTGGCTTTTGTTTCCTGCTATTTTATTCATTTCACAGCAGGAGAGGTGACTTATTAGACAGATCAATTCAGAAAAGTAAAAAGCATCTTGTACTGGGCTCTGCCTTTCGCGCTCTTCAGATTGCGCTGTCTGCAGGAAGCATTGTTTCCAAATGCTCCTTCAGGGTATACTTTGCTCCTTCTAGTGGGGAGAGACGTTTCCTTATCCAATGTTGCTATGAGTCGGTGGGACAAGCTGGGGATTTGTCTGCGATTTGTTAGGAGGCCTGTTTTCTCTTACGCTACGCTCTATCCTCCACTTTTGTCTAGAAGTCCAATGTGCTATCCATTGTGCCACAGAGCCATGCTATCCTCCACTTTTATAAGTAATAACAGTGATATTCTGGCCTCCAATCTGCTGCTCTTCACTTCTCAATTTGCTCAGATTCCAGGTAGGAAAAAGAAGGAACTATTTATTGGACTTCCTTAGAGACACCAATAATATGTATATATTTTTAATTATCCCCCCCATAAAATTTCTTCACTGCAGAACCAGCAGTTTAGTAGGACTATATTTCCCTCTTTTATACAATTTTCCATTTTTTCTGGGGGTAAGAATTTCTGTCTTCATTTTTTTCTTATTCATGTGCATTTTCTCTCTTTATGGAGCTTCAAATATCTGGATTTCTCTTCCACAAGATAAATTTCATCTAGTAAGTTTTCATCCCTTTTATTTTTCTAGAGTCTTCTGTTGGGGGCCTTATAGTCTCTTTTTCCTGGTTACTCTCTAGGCCTATTGCATACCGTGTTTCTCCGAAAATAAGACCTAGCCGGACTATCAGCTCTAATGCATCTTTTGGAGCAAAAATTAATACTGGGTCTTATTTTACTATAAGACCCGGTCATATATAATATAATATAAGACCAGGTCTTATATTAATTTTTGCTCCAAAAGATGCATTAGAGCTGATGGTTCGGCTAGGTCTTATTTTCAGGGAAACAGGGTAGCTGTCATCCTGGCACTTTCTTTTGGGTCTCTTCAGTGTGAATTCACTGTTTCTTGGATCACATTTCTCCCTCATTCTTGGTATATCCTTTACTTTGGTGGAGTACATTCTTAAATAACTTCCTAAAAATAATACCTAAGAGGCAAATTTTTTCAGACTTCAAATATTGAAAATGCATTTATTGTATCATGTTTTTCAAGTAGGCTAGAATGAGGATAGAACTTTACGTGAGAAATTCTTTTCCTTAATCATGTTGAAAGTGTTTAGTCTGTGTGATTTTCCATTGTTGCTGTTGATAAATCCAACAGCAGATTCCTCATCCTTTCAGGTTCCCTGTTTTTCTTCACCTGAAACTGCAGTAGATGTTGTTGCCTGTCCAACATCCATTCACCCCAAATTTGTCCAGGTATTTACCCCATCACCAGTTTCATAAGAGTGTCTTGAGTAGTTTCAGACAATCACTAGATGGTATTCTTTTATCTGCCAATATTGGCCCAGAAATGGGCATGTGATATTAATTACCCCATCAACCTGCAGGAAAAGACTTATAGCATATTGATGGAGAGGGTTCTTACTTCCCTTATGAATGTGAACTACGAAATTTGTGGCTTTTTTTTGCTACTCTCAACTATTTTGTGAACATGAAGGAAACCAGATTGAGGGAGAAGCAGAGGAAGAAGGAAGAGGCAGATAGAACTGGAATCAGTGATGATGTCAGCTGAGCGTCTGATGCAACCCTTACTGAAACCAACCCTACGTCTACTCTATCTTTTATTTAGTAAGATAATTAATTTGCTTCTTATTTATGGAGGTGAGAGTGAGAATTTTCTTTTTTTATCCCCCTCCAGCCCAACGCATTCTGACTGCTAGAGGAAGTTTTTACGGTTTTCTCTTTATCCCTAGTATCCTGAAATTTCTTGATGATATCTCACAGTTTCAGTCGTTTTCCTTCCTTTTGCTGGACATGGGGTGGCCCTGTTCAACGTAGAAACTCACATTTTTCAGGTGTAGAGATACACCTGAATTATTGTATTGTATTATTGATCATTGCCTTCCTTCCTGCCCCCACATTTCTCATTCTTGACTATCAACATCAATAGGGGCATTGAGTCAGAAGAACCTTCTACAATAAGAATTAAGTGACTCCTAGAAGATTCATGGATCAACTACAGGTGGGTTTTTATCCCCCTTGAAATTGTATGCAAAATACTGTATTTATTCTCCATTTTTTCAGAGAGATTCTAAAGCTATTTTCTATTTTTTTGTCCCCAGAGGATCTAGTCCTTGAGGGTGACAGGACCATCAGCTTGTAAGAGAGCACAATTGCGAACTACTGACTGGTTAAATATTAGAAGAAGGGACCAACAGATATGGAGAAGGAAACAGTTTCTGATAGTTCCTCCTGACACTCTATGTGACATGAGTGGCTGTTGGATTTACTTCATTCAACAAAGAAACAGGAGACTAAAAGGTATGAGGTATTTGACTGATTTGAATGGCCAAAGCAAAATATTTGATTTGTTAGTCCAATGAATGGACAGCTTTGTGGCTATAAGCTGAATATTCTTCACAAAATAAGATTTAACTTTAAAGAAAGAAATGGAAAAATCCTCAGTCATAGAATTAAATTCATTTTGTGTGCCAAAGTCTCATCTAAGGCTTTATTATACTGTGAGATGTGTCTTATGATAAATAATATTCTATGGATGGCTATGTATTTACTTGAGATTTTAATGAAAAAAAAAGAAAATGAAACTGTTTTAATGGAAAATCTTTGCAATTAGTTTCCAAAATAGCTTCTTAAAATTGCTCAGTTTCGAGAATAATTTTGGCAAGGCAATGTATTATAGTAAGCACAATAGTTCTAAAAAATCCTTAAAATCTTTCACTTTTTTACCATTTAAAATTGCTATTAAGTTAATGCTATTAAGTTAATGTTGGCATAATTTCAAATAAACCATCTTTTTAAAATAGTTTATATATTTTTTCTTATAAACTTGTTTCATTAAAATGCCATGTTAATGGGCCTGCAGCTGGTTTCCTATTGGAACGGCTTTAACGAGCTCTGTAGTCATACCCCGAACCACAGAATTATAATTTTCATAAAGTAACTTGCTCCATCAATTATCCTCTTACCTGTATCTTCAGTCTGTGTTCTCCTATCCTGGCAGCCTTTCATTTCCTTGGAAACATATTCAGACCTATACCACTAGAGAAAATCCTTCTAAATTCTACTTCTTCCTCCAGCCACTGCATATTTCCTTTCTTTGACTCATATTCAAGGTGTGTGAAATGTAGTCTTCTGAATGTCAGTCATAAATAAGTGGAGAGAGGAAGGTGGTGGAAGGCACAGCATTGCAACCTGGACTGAAACTTCAGGATCTAAGAGCAGGAGCAAGTAGGAGGGTGGAATGAGTCTATAGTAGGAGTTAACCGTTGTGAAGAGAATGAGGCTCTCAGGGTTATATAGACCTGTTTTCAAATTCTTACTTTGTCGCTTGATGGCCTGTGACAATGGAAAAGTGATTTAACCTATACATGCCTCCCTTTCCTTATGTGAAAATGAGGTAAAAACGGTATCTGCCCCATGATGTGAGAAACAGGATTAAGTTCGATAATCTAAGAAGAGCTTAATAAATGTTTGTTACAATTACTACTATTATCAGAGGCTGCTACCATGTTTCTCCCAAAATAAGACCTAGCTGGACAATCAGTTTTAATGAGTCTTTTGGAGCAAAAATTAATATAAACCCAGTCTTACTTTACTATAAGACCCGATATCATATCATATCATACCAGTTATAATATAATAAATAATATAATACCGGGTCTTATATTAATTTTTGCTCCAAAAGACTCATTAGAGCTCATTGTCCGGCTAGGTCTTATTTTTGGGGAAACATGGTAGTATTCAGAATGTGAAGGTGGATTCCCATACCTCTCCCTCCCTCAAGCTACACACTTAATAATGCACTAGGTAATGAAACAGCCGTGGTGTTCTGGGGCAAGCATCACTTATACAATGTTCCCCAGTTTCTAATTCTAATTACCAGGAAAGGGAGTCAGGGAACAGAATGTAGCACATAGGTCACGAGAGGCAGTGTTGATTGGTCATGAAGAATAGTCACAGTGAAAGAAGGAGAAGAGTAATTGTTAAACCCTGGAGGGAGAAGAACAGCACATTGTTACTCACTGTATAGCCAATAGGTTTTTCAGTGCTTTTTCTTTCAGTAGGAAGTATAGAAATTCAGGCAATCTTCATTGTGATCTATTTGAATGTATGATAGATGCAGGGTTTGGAGGGTTTAAAAAGCACTACAAAAAAGAGGTAAATTTTATCTTGTCCTTTGATAGATTCAGTATTGTAAAGATTATGAATTAGCTTGATTGCAGTTATTTCACAACGTATGTGTATAGCAAATTGTCAAGTTGTATACTTTAAATGTATACAATTAAAAAAATTATGCTCCAGAGCATAGTTAAGAACAATGAAGCAATCTTCGCCTTTAATCAGTGGAGTTTAACTGCTAAGTGTGTTTTTTGGGAAAGACAGATTGAGAGCCCTACCTATACGACTGTCATCACATGGTTACTGTGGGCATAACCAAAGCTGTGCCACCCAAAGGAGCAACAGCACAGGTTTAACACTGTGTGTGTGTGGCGGGGAAGGAGGGTGGAGTAATAGACCTCTCTAAAATACAGACCTGACAATTAAGTTTGCGAACTCATCGTACAAAAAGTGCTACATACCCCTTTGCTGAATATCACGATGGTCACCTTTGAAGTACTCCCCTTGGGAAGCTATGCACCAATGCCAGCACCTAGTCCACCCTTCAATGCAATTTTGGAACTCTTTTTCTGGAATGGCCACCAGAGCTGTCATCGTATTACCCTTGACATCTGGAATGTCATCCAGATGTCTTCCTTTCAATATTTCCTTTATCTTCCGGTAAAGAAAGAAGTCACTGGGAGCCAGATCAGGTGAGTAGGGGAGGGTGTTCCAATACAGTTATGTGTTTCCTGGCTACAAACTCCCTCACAGACAGTTCCGTGTGAACTGGTGCATTGTCGTGATGCAAGAGCCATGAATCACTGGCGAAAAGTTCAGGTCATTTTCATCTAAATTTTTCACACAGCCTTTTCAGCACTTCCAAATAGTAAACTTGGTGAACTGTCCAGTTGGTACAAATTCATTCTGAATAATCCCTCTGATAGAAAAAAAAATGTTCGCGACATCGTTGCAACAAGTTTGTGAACTTAAGTGTCACACCTCATAATACACCCCATCACGAAACAAGTAAATAAATGATAAGCCCCAGAATGGGGGCCCTGTATGTAGAATTATAACAATATATTATTTAAAATGTCTAGTTTTCAACAAAATTTACAAGGCATGCAAAGGTACAGTGAAATATGACCCAGACGCTGGAAAAAAAAAGGCAACAAAAGCTGTCTGTGAGAGTAACCAGATATCGGATTAAACAAACCAAAAAACAGCTCAATGCAACCATCATAAACATGCTCACAGAACCTAAAGATAAAGATATGATTAAAAATGTAAAGGAATGTATGATGAGATGTCAAATAGTGAATATCAATAAAGACAGAAGTTTTAAAAAGACCCAATGGAAATTTTGGAGTTAGAAAGGACAATAACTGAATTAAAAATTCACTAGAGTCTCAGCGGACTTGAACTGGCAAAAGGAAGAATTATGAAGTATGAAGACAGATCAATAGAGATTATGCAAGCCAAAGAATAGGGAGAATAAAATGATGAATAAAAATGAACAGACCCTAAAAGAAATGTGTGACATCATTAAACATACCAACATACACATAATGGGAGTATCAGGAGGAGAGGAAAAAGAGAAAGGAGAAGAAATAATATTAGAATAATTGATGGCTGAACATGTCCCAAATTTATTGAAAAACAATAATGTACACATATAGGAAGCTTAAACTCTAGGTAGTATAAACACAAAGAGAACCACAAACAGCACGTCAATGTAAAAATGCTGAAAGTCAAAAACGAGAAAAATTTTAAAGCAACAGGTGATAAATGATGTTACTTGCAAGGGAATCACAATTAGATTAACAGCTGAATTCTCAGCAGAAACAATGCAGGCAAACAAGCAGTGGGATAGTATACTTAAAACTGCTTAAAGAATCTGCCAACCAAGAACTCTATATCCAACACAGCTATTGATCAAAAATGAAAGCAAAACAAAAGAAAAAACAGAGAATATGCTGCTATCAGACTTGCCTTACAAGGAATTCGAAAGAAATTTCTTTAGTTTGAAAACAAATGATCCCGGACTGCAATTCAAATTCACATGAAAAAACAAAGCACATTGATAAAGATAATAATGTAATTACCAAGGACCATATAAATGTATATTATTCTCCTTCTCTTAATGGATTTTAAAAGCAATTGTATAAAATAATATCGATATAATATACTGTTAGGCCTATCACATATAGAAATGCAATATATATGTAATATGTTTACCAAAAACACTACAGAGGAAGTGGATGGGAATAAAGTTATAATGGGCTAAGGAAATAACGACAGATGGTGAAGTAATAAGTAAGTATAGTAATAAGTATAGTGATGTTATGTTGGTGAGGCTGTCAAGCAATTGCAGGCCTCGTGCACTGCAGGTGGGAATGTAAACTGGTGCAGGAACTTTCGAAAGCAGTCTGGCAATTTTTGAAATGATTAAACAGAGTTACCACCATACGACGACCCAGCAATTCTACCCAGCAATTCTACTCCTAAGAGTATACCCGAGAAAAATGAAAACATGTCCTTGCAAAAACTTGTACACAAATGTGTATAGCAGCATTAATCATAATTGCCAAAGTTGGAAACAACCCAAATGTCCATCAATCGACAAAGGGATAAACAAAAGTCATGTACTCACACCATGAAATATTATTTAGCCATAAAAAGAAATGAAATAATGATACATGCTACAACTTTGATGGACCTTGAAAATATAGTGCCAAGTGAAAGATGCCAGTCCCAAAAGACCACATACTATATGATTAAATTCATAGGGAAATCTACAATAGAAACATCTATAGAGACAGAAAGTAGACCAGTGATTGAGTAGGGCTGGGGAGTGGTACACTTTAAGGGTCTTTCACGATGATTCCCATTATGTCTATTGAGAAGAAAGCTACATCAAGCAAAAGGGTAAAGTACTTCCTTAAATAAATTAGATATGGTGAAGGCATAATAATCTTTTCAGTGCTTAAGGATTCTAAAGTTTTTTTATCCTGGTTTAGTTAACTCTTTATTTAGAAGGGCCTTAAAATACGTCACTGCCTGTGATGGTTAATATATGTGTCAACTTGGCTTGGCTATGGTACCCAGATAGTTAACCATTATTCTGGATGTTTCTGAAAAGGTGTTTTCGAATGAGATTAACATATAAATCAGTAGACTTTGAGTAAAGCCGATTACCCTCCATAATACGGGTGGCCCTCACTCAATCATTTGAAGACCTTGAGAGAAAAATACTGACCTCCCTGGAAGAAGAGGGAATTCTGCTAGCAGACTACCATTGGACTCAAACTGCAACTCTGGGTCTGCAGCCTGCTGGCTTACCCTACAGAGTTTGGATTTTCTAAGCCTCCACAATCACATGAACCAATTCGTTAAAATCAACCTCAATCTCTATATACCCGTGTATCTATTGATAGATATCCCATTGTTTCTCTTTCTCTGGAAAACCCTGATCCCTCACTAATTCAGTGCCCCAGACTCACAAATTAGCAGACTTGGGAACTGGTTACCCAGTGATAATAAGTAATTTCTCATTTTGCTCTCCAAATCTTCCACCCTGATAAATAGACTTTGGATCTAGTTTTTTACAGAATATCCATCTTGTTACCAAATCACTCTTCTCACCAACTTTCCTCATTACCAATTTTGCCTCATTCTTTAAGATTGCAGTTTTGTCTGGTGGTTGGTCCTTTGTTGTGATTCTAAGACTGGGCCTTGGCCTGTGGCCCAACCCAGTATTTGGGAAATTTGACCATGGTTTGATCCCTTGGATGTCAAAACTGCCCAAACAATTGGAAACTTCAGTACCAACTACTATCTAAATATTTATCTAAGCTTGTCTGGTTTTCATATGTGTATTTCCTAGTGCTAGTAGAGTTTTTTTTGGAGAGTTCCTTTATTACTGGCTCCATTTTCCAGGTTAGAACTTAGCTCTTATTCTGTAAGTCATTTCTCCTATTTATGAACAATTTGAATGTCCAGTTTTCCTAATAAATCATTTATACCCATATTGACAGAGCAGTTGCTTCAAGAAGTTCCCAATTTTGTTATTTTTGTAACAAAAAGATTGACCTCATACAGGAACAGGGTTTAAAGATAGGCCTCAAGTGAGTCAGTGGTAGGATCAGGAATAAAGCTCCAAATCCCTGACTCAATCTTGTATGATCCCACAAAATTAGTGAGTCTTCTCTAAAAAGCTTACTGGCACCTACTAAATCTCCTGGAGACATCAAATGGCTTTCATTAAACAATATTTTGGCTAAGGGTAAACATGAGAAACACAAATTGAATTTATTTTCGTGCTTCTCAGTTCAAACCTAAGTGGTAAGTTCCTTTCTAAGTACATTGTTGCTTTGAGCTAAGGACAAAATGTTAGCATGACCTCAGATGTTGAATAAGCCCAAAATATGAATTCATTTGGAAATAGCTTATAAAAAACTATTGAAACAAAGTTGAATAATTGAACACAGCAGTTGCCTTCCAAGTCATGACAATAGAGTTCCACTCACAGTACCTGTCTAGTTACTTTTTAATTCTTGCTCTTTTGCCCATGTTTTTTATTTTTTGACAAACCAGAAACCTGTAACAAAGGAAGTGTCAGCATTCTTTCCAGTGGACTACTTTTATTTCCTGAATATGCGATTATGTCTCAACTCTAGGTCTGTATAAATTTCTTCTACTTCTTGAAATATTTATCCCAACCCTGGCTAACCTCCAACGTCTAGCCATGCTACTTCTGAAAAGCCTCTACAGTAACTCCAGACTGGGTTAGGTGATCTGTCTTTGTGTTCTCATAACACCCTATGTTTACATATCAGCACTTAACACCTTGAACTGAAATTGCTTGTTTATTATTCTGCTTTCTCGTTTAGACTGTGGGTGCCTTGAGTGTAAGAAAAATGTTTATTTTATTTACCAATTCTCTGCCTCATTCATCTTGGAATCCCTAAGACCTAGTAAATAGCTGTCTATAGACTTGTGCCCTCACCACACTGAACTCCTCTGTATCTGATTGCACTGGTAAACATGAACTAAACAGGATGGATGGACAGACTGATCAATAGTGGATGGAAAGATTGACATAGAGGAAATAGGTCTTGGTTTGGACACTTAACATAGAAATGGTGGAACCGTGACCCAGGGTAGAGTTCTGATCCAGAAACTGAATACTTTGGACATGTTTTAGGTACAGATTCAGTGCAAGGATGTGATGACTAGCAAATGTAAGCAAGCAACAAGTCCATGAGCCAGGGCTCCAGCACTACGTATTAGTCATACTTTACACTGCCATCCTCCACGAGCCTTTGCTTAGTATTTGTCTTCTGTATGAAATTCCATTGGAAATCTTTTAATCCTAGCAAAAGCTCACATGTGCCTTCTTTTTCGCTGATTTCTTTTGAATGGATTACCCCTTCCCTTGCCCTCCCACGGTATTGCGTCTTCCTTGATTAGAATGCTTGGCGCATGCTGACTGGTAGGGCCTGAGCATGCAGAGGAAAAATAGTCACAATCCCTGGCCTTAAGGCGCACAGTCAAGAGAGGACTTGCCTGTTGAAAGCTGACTATACACAAGTCATAATGTGCCTATGTGTTTGCCTTCTCACTGGGCTGTGAACTATTGGAAGATAGGGACTACTTTGGTTCATCTTTGCATCCTCAGTACCTGGCACCAGAATGTTGCTTTGCCAATATGAATCTGACTCGAAGATACCTGTTATATTAGGTTTCTTATTCTCAGGAGAGGGATGTATGATAGTCAGCTCTTCAGCAAATATTATTGAATATATACACCAAGGACTCAGGGCTAGGGATACAGAAATTAACAAAACAGACTAAATAACTGTCCTTGTAAAGCCGACATTCTAAAAGAGGGAGACAAATAATAAACGAGTAAGCAAATAAATAAACTGTGCAATCCAAATGTTAATAGGTATTGTGAAATCAAATAAGTAGGACAAAGAGATAGTGACTGAGGAGTGGGAATAGGAGTGGAATGGTGACTATAATATGTGGTAGTCAGGGGACGCCTCTTTGCAGAGGTGATATTTGAGAAGAGACTTGAATAAAAAAAGGGATCAAATACATGATGATGGAAGGAGAACTGACGCTGGGTAGTGAACATACACTGTGAGATATAGGTGATATAATACACAATTGTATACCTGCAACCTATGTAACTTTACTAACAAATGTCACCCCAATAAATTTAAAAAGAAAGAAAAGGGGCCGGCCCGGTGGCTCAGGAGGATGGAGCTCCACGCTCCCAACTCCGAAGGCTGCCGGTTCGATTCCCACATGGGCCAGTGGGCTCTCAACCACAAGGTTACCAGTTCGACTCCTGCAAGGGATGGTGGGCTGCACCCCCTGCAACTAGCAACGGCAACTGGACCTGGAGCTGAGCTGCGCCCTCCGCAACTAAGACTGAAAGGACAACAACTTGAAGCTGAATGGCACCCTCCACAGCTAAGAGTGAAAGGACAACAGCTTGACTTGGAAAAAAGTCCTGGAAGTACACACTGTTACCCAATAAAGTCTTGTTCCCCTTCCCCAATAAAATTTAAAAAAAAAGAAAGAAAGGAAAAATAACTAGAGTAACTGATTTAAAAAAAAAAAAAAAAGTAAATTGTGAAAATTCGTGATGGAGGCATATTCCAGGCCGAAGGAACTGAAAGTTCCCCTAAGGTAGTAAGATATTTTATTTTGGGAGTAAGAAGGATAGCATAACTGAAACAGAGGAACAAGGAAAAAAGGGGTCAAGAGAAACAAAGGCCAGATCCTGCAAGGTCTTGTAGGCTATGGTAAAGAGTTTAGATTTTATTTTAAGGGAGATGGGAAGCCACTGCTGAATTTTCAGCATGGGAGTGACATGATCTTATTTATGTTTTAAAATTTTTACTTCACTTTTTTTTTAATTAAAGTTTATTGGGGTGACAATTGTTAGTAAAGTTACATAGATTTCAGGTGTACAATTCTGTAATGCATCATCTATATCTCACATTGTGTGTTCACCACCCAGTCAGTTCTCCTTCCATCACCATGTATTTACTTCACTTTCTGTGAAGAGATGAGCTCTCAGGGCACCAGCTAGGACAATTTTTTTACAGTAATCTAGGAGCGTGTTGGTGGTTTGAACTGTGGTGGTAGAGGTAGACATCTTGGAAAGTGATCAGATTTGGAATATTTTTGAAACTACAGGCAACATTATATGCTGTTGGATTGGATGTGAGGAAGAAAGAAAGAGGAGTCAAACATGATGCTAAGTTGGCGGGGGCGGGGGCTGAGAAAAGGAGACCCTATTTACTGGGAGAGAATCATGTTTCCAAAGAATCAAGAGTATACTTATAGACATCCTGATTTTGAGATGTTTGCTTGACATCCAAATGAAAATGAGAGAAATGGCAGATTAATACATTAATTAGGAGTTTCGGGGAGTGGTTGGAGCTCAAGATATATATTGGGAGTCAAGAATATATACATGACATCAAAGACAGTGGGACTGGATGAGATTACTTAAAGAGTACCAAGAACAAAAGAAGGGGTTCAAGGACTGGTCCCCAAGGCCCTTCATGGATTCAATGTGAGGGAGAAGATGATCCATCAAAAAGAAAATGAGAAAAATTTAAGTTCTCAAATAGACAATATATCAGATATTATAATAACATATTGCACTTTTTATGCAAAATGACAAAAAACATTTATTCATTCAACAAATATTTATCACGTGTCGATGTGCCTACGGTGTGCCAGGCACTTTTTTAGATGCTAGGGATGCAGCAGTGAAGAAAGAAACAACAGATTCAATTTTGTGCTTTTATGCAATTTTCATTCTAGTGGTGGAAGGAGAGAATAAGCAAGATAAATAAGCTAACTGTAGTATACAAGGTCATGGTAATTGCTAGAAGAAAATTAAAATAGAGCAGGTCTTTGCACTGCTCTTCCCTCTGTTGAAAGTTCTTACCCCAGAAGTCCATATGTGAGTGGTTCCCTCAAAGACTTCCATCTTTGCTATAATGTCACCTTCTCAGTGAGGGTCTCCCTGGCATTTCTATTTAAAATTCCAAATCCTCCCCTCTACCTTCTGTGACTTGCTTTACCTACTTTGCTACACTTTTTTCTGTTGCACTCACCGTCTCTTTTTTCTTTTGGTTGTGTATTTACATATCCATTTATTCATTTATTATATATCTGCCTCACTAGAGTATCAACTCCATGATGGCAGGAATTTGTTTTTATCTTTTCTGTGTAGTGTTCTACTCTAGAACATACAGCACTTCCTGGCATGCGCTAGACACTCAATAAATATTTGCTGAATAAATGAATTGCTCAATGAATAACCATTATCATCACCTGATCTTATCAACTACTTGAAATATTGCTCCAAAAAATGGAATGAATGTACGCTTTTGAGCTTCTGGTAAATTTAACCATGGAGACCGAGGACATTCTGTAAAATTCAATGCGTTGGTTTAAGAGAGCTAAGTAATGCAAATCATCTTCTGATAGCTTTTAAATTCTAAGGCAGAAAGTAATGTAATTCTTAATTAAATGCTTAGGTTTATGATAGGTTACCTATAAATATTGCTCAAATAAATGACCTAAGTAGGGTTGTAAATTTTATGTATTGGACGTACCTGTATGTTATACTGGGGCTCCTTGTACAGCCAAATTTAACAGTACGCTAATACGCGTTTAACAAAACTTAGAGTTTGATTTTACTATTTCAAATACACATGGAGGCTTATAGTTGTACTTTTACATTTAGGACATAATGATGGTAGTTGCTCTGACTAATGAGTGCCAAGTTCATGGTCATGCATGCAATCCTCAATTATAACATCATTACAAAGGTAAAGATTGATCTTTCTCATCACGTTTTGATGTATAATGGTTTCGAGATAAACACAGAGGTAAAAATAACTATTTCCTTATTGAATTTATAAGGAAAGAACTTTGTTCTTAATTTTTAAATTTCCATCACATTTTTAAAAAAATGTGTTTGCTTTGCAAAAATGTTACAGAAGGCAAATATGGGACTAGATAACTAGAACGCAGTGTGCCAAATATCATATTAAATGTATGAAAAAAGATACTATGAATAGACAGAAATAAATACATAACTTTGCTTCAGGAGGTTAGATATGATTTTACAAAATAAGTTACTTTTGAGCCAGGATGAGACATTTTTATTCACATGAAGATATTAGGGAGTGTGGAGGGGGCATTTCAGGTAGACACAACATCGCAGTTGTAATGTAATTATATAAGAGTTGTCAGAAGAGTAGAAATTTCAGCGGGGGCAATAAACATTTCATGGAGGTAGAGGAAGATTTCACTGCAAGTGAAACTAAGATAAGACAGTGAAGAACCGAGGCAAGAAAGTGAAGGAACTTGTAGTCCGTGCTAATGCATTTGGGCTTTTCTTAAAGTATATTTAAGGCAGCCAAATATTGTGTTTTAGAAAGAGGACTCCAAGTAGTCCTTGGAGATTAGATGGGAACAGGAGAAATTTACACACAGGGAAACCAGTTAGTAGGCTGCCACGATGGCACCACTGAGACATGGTGTAGCTGTGAATATGGAGAGAAGGGATCAGACTTGGAAGACACTTCTCTGGCACAGCTGTTGTGTGGCAGCTCGAGGGTCCTGAAAGCATTCATGAGGCAGATAGAAATACAGAGGGAAGATTTATTAAAGAAAGAGGAGGGTCGGCTGGGCAGTCTGCTGGAAAATACTGCCCTGAGTCTTTGTTTCCTCTGAAGTTTTATATTTTTCTAACCAGGATGTAAATTGCTTTGGCCTGTCCTGGAATTTTCTATCGAGTTTGTCCGTTGGGGTGGGGGAAGATGGAGTTAAACTGGTTATCGAAACCTTTGCATATGTTACATAGATTTAAGTTGGAGTCAGGAGTAGGTCCCATACAGATGCAAAACCTCTCCCAAGTCACAGGGCCTGCACTGGGCCGAAGTAAATAGAAACATTGAAACTGATCTGCATAGTAAATGTATAGTAAACAGAATCATTGAGGTTTGGCAGGAGGAAAGGGAGACAAAGGAAAGAAAACTTGCAAAAAGTCCTGAGCTAAATTATACTTGTTAAATCGAATTATATCAGAGGTCCAAATCTCAAAACAGAAGGTACAGTGCCACCGTTACAATCCCCCTACCTTATCAACAACCACTTTATAATTTCAGTCCAGCTCATGTTAGATTTAATACTAACTAAATAAATAAGTGGAGGGAGGCTGGATGGCTCAGTTGGTTGGAGCATGAGCTCTGAACAGGGTTGCCGGTTCAATTCCCACATGGGAGAGTGAGGGTCCCCCCACAACTAGATTGAAGACAACGAGCTGTCGTTGAGCTGCCGGAGGGGCAACTGATGGCTCAGTTGGTTAGAGCGCGAGCTCTCAACAAGGTTGCCGGTTCGATTCCTGCATGGGATGGTGGGTTGCGCCCCCTGCAACTAAAGGTTGAATACGGCAACTGGACTTGGGGCTGAGCTGCACTCTCCACAGCTAGATTGAAGGACAACGACTTGGAGCTGATGGACCCTGGAGGGGCCCAATATTCCCCCATAAAAATTTTAGGAAATAAATAAATAAATGGAATTTTAAAATGTCACACTCAAAGGTAAACTAAAAATATCTGTGGACCAGAAACATTACAAACACATATAGTGCTGAGTAGTTCTGAAATCCTAGTCCTCCTGTTAAGCTGGGGGTTAAGTGCCTACAGGGTACCAGAAAGGAAAATATTGAATATGGTGCTGGAAATCTCAGTCAAGTTCCCTGAATGAAATCAGGGTCCCTGGCAGAGTGAGCTTCCTCTGAAAAGAGGCTGAAAAAGGTTGTAATCCCTGCTTAAGTCTTTGATTTTATGTAAAGCTTCTACACGTGTGGTTAGAGGAACCAAAGAACTCTTCAAGGTCTAAGAGAGGGGTTAAATGTCCCATTGTTTTAGTGACAGTATCTGTCAGTTCCCCATTGTCTTTCTGAGATGGAGGAACTATGACATCTGGCTTGTCAGAGTCCAGATGGAGGTAATCACAAAGCTACTAGGTAGGGATGGTTGAACACATAGGTAGAAGGGGGTGGAGTAAAAGGAAAACTGAAGATGCATCTGGAAACAAAAATGCCAAAGAACACTCTAAGAAAGATTGCCAACATGCTTAATAGTCAATAAATTCATTGCCAATATGGTAAAAATAATAGCAGAATCTCAAAATTATCTCGGGCATTGTTAGAATGTCTAAAGAGATAAAAAGGAAGGAAGACAACCATGTTTTTTTTTAAAAAGCAAAAACTCAAGAACCAACAACAAAGAGAAAATAAAAACAGGGAGTTATTTTTTTAAAACCATTAGCAAACAGTCATTTTAATTTAAAAAACCAGGAGCAACGTAAGTCAAAAAGGCGACATCGTTGAAAGGAATACAATAATAGAAAAAGAAAAATCTGCATGGTTGCAAAGCAGACCTGAGACGGCAAAAGAAAGGTTCGTGTCCACTGCTACCAGACCTGCCTTACACAAAATATGAAATGACACTGGATGGTAACTTGAATCCATAGAAAGAAATGACAAGTATGCAGGTAAATGTGTGTAGTCCAAGATGACTCCCAAGATTCTGTCATGAGGACAAATAGAGAATACTGGGGAAGGAGAAAGCTTCGGCAGGTCAGAGAGATGTTGAATTCAGTTTGGGAGTGCTGAATGTTATGCGTGAGTCACCTTTAGGACACAGAAATGTTCAATGCGTGATTGGAAATAGAGGCAACCAAAGAAACCACTAAAATACTGAACCGTGCCAGTTCGGAGGCTAAAAACAGAGAAACTTAATCTTGAAAAATCATGTACCATGCACACCGCACACATTGTGTGAAGATTCAGAAATCAAAGCCTGACTGGAAATGGTTTAGACTCTTCATCTGAAAAGTCAAACAGAAGTCTATAAAGCAATGACTGGTTTAGACAGGGAAAAAAAAAAGTGGAGGTCTTTTCCACTAAAATCCACATAGTAATCTAATATCAGGACCAGGGACACTCAGAAAGCAGTCCACTTTTGTAGATAAAAAGGAACGTACTACATTGCACTGGAGGGATTGGTCATGAAGATGTTTTATAGACTAAAGACGTAAAAAGGTTAAGCAAAGGTTTAGATCAATTCACGGATATAAGATGTAAAGTAGCTGAATAAGGAGACTTAGACTCGGTTCCTAACCTCATGAGGGCAACTTGCACTCTCTTCACAGATCAGATCTCTTTGCTGCTGTCAGAATAGTCAGATGGAGAGTTGAGCAGACCTAATACTGCATGCCTTATACTTGATGACTTCCTGAAGCTGGAAATTGGCTGCAAATGCTGAATGCAGATGGAATCTGGCATTCATTCTAAACTCACATGTCAAGCGTAAATTATTCAAATAGATACACAGAGGAAATGTGATCAGATTTTTGTGTTGTTAATCACCTGAGTGTGAGATTTTTATGATATGCTATAGTTACCCATTTAATGAGTATTCAATATTTTGAGTAGTTGACTTTTTGCACAGAAATATACACTGCATTATGATCACACTGTTTGATTTGAGAACAAAACGAATCAAATACAAATACAAATTACAATAGTAAGAATTGTAGAGTTGGAAAAGACCTCCAGTTTCCTACCAGACCTGGGAAAGTTCCTGCCTCAGTTTCTCACATGTTCATTCAACTCAGCTGGAACTCTTTCAGTGACAGAGAGGGAAGGTTCCATCAGCTGAGCACGGAGCTAGGTGCTTGACAGACACTGTCTCATATAGTTCGCACAATACAACTCTAGCAGGTAGGCCATTTTACAGACAAGGAAGGAACCTGAGGCTCAGACCTTTTAAGTAACTTGTCTAAAGTCACAAACTTAGTAAACGATGGGGCCAGATATAATACCTGTCCTTTAACTGACTTCAAATCCCTCATTCTGTCCGTTAATAATGACATTGTGACTCACCACTTTATAAGACAGCCCCTCCCACCATTCTAACCCCCAAAAAATCTCTTCGTTGTATCTTCCATGTGGAAGTACACAGTTTGTAAAGACCATCCTCATGTGATCTACAAGTGTTCTCCATGTTGAATGTCCCCAGTTACGTCTACAGCCCCTCACTGAACAGTGCACCGGCCTCTGACATTGTGATGGTCTCTGCGTGCACTCTAGTTTGACCACGACCCATTTCAATTTCACAAAATAAAATACTCACTGACCTCGCCTTGGGCCTTATAAAAGTAGCTTTGTTCATGAGCTCCATCTGCTGGGTGGGACTTACCATTACTCTTTAGGAACAAACTTTTCTTAACATCAACCGTCTAGATAGGGTCATGGAAGCTTTGCTTAAAATTTTACATGGATGCATTTCAAAAGGGTGATGGCTATGGAAATGTCACCTTCCTTTGTGACCCAGTGCTAAGTCTGTGGGCTCAGGTCCAAAATACTGTACACATATCTTCCATCAGAGAGAATGGGTCAGCCAAGGATTTTAGAAGTGGCTTTTCAGGTTTCAGGAGTCCATTGAACTGTCACATTTTTAATAAAAAAGGCCAGCATTCAAAGCACAGAGCAGAACCTCTTTATCTTTCCTGTCACTACATCTGTGCAGTCTAATAGGATATTATGGCATATCCTGACAGAACTTGAACCATAAAAAATACAAATTGGAATTTTCTTGGCTAATTTGTCAGTGGAGAGGGTCCTGTAGGAGAGAGAATAAAGACATGTAACAGTGGATACTTAAACCGGAACTCTAAGAAATACTAGTAAGATTATATATATATATGAAATTAGAACATGTAAAACAATATTAAATCAATATGATAGGATTTGTTTTACTTTTAGTGTTCCTTCAAGAAGAATTCATAAGTAAGTGAAGGTGATTTTTTTCCTGATGGATGAAGCACAGAAAAATTTAACTCAGTGTCACAGATAGAAATACAGATTTGGCCCAAAGGCATAACAGTTTCCTTCACTGTCAAGTGTTACTAATCTTGAATGTCCAACATTTCAGTGGATTTTCTATGGGCCCTTTGTTAACTGGTACAAATTGTGCAGTACTGGTCTTTCAGCAATATATTCAAATGTACTCTTTGAAATAATAAAGTTTCTCTCTCTCTCTCTCCATATATATATGTATGTATATATATGTGTGTGTGTGTGTGTATATATATACATGCATCAATACATATACATATATATACATACACATGCAAAACACTTGATTGTTTAAACAACTCCTTCACACCCAATCTTCCAATTATCATCAAAAAAAACTTTGCAAAATACTTAGTATAGATTACAGTCATCATAAGTGTTCCTTAGAAAAGTACGCAGCAGCCATTGGCCCTCATATTACCTGAGGTGAAGAGGCTGGATGCTTGTTGATTAATTTGCATGGATTTTACAATGTCCAGAAAACACCATTTTATTTAGAAATGTACGAGCTAATTCTAAAATTAACATGAAAATTTGAAGGACCTAGAGTAGCCTAAACAGCATTTCAAAGACAAGATCAAACTGGAGTACTATTCTGCCTGATTTCAAGAATTAAGCTACAGTCATCAAGATGGTATATGATTGGTGTAAGAATGGCTAAATAGTTAAAATGAACAGACTAGAACGTTTAGGAAAAAACCCACCTATATTTGTTCAATTGATTTTCAACCAAAATGCCAACAGCAAATGCTAGCCTTTTCATTAAATGGTGCTCAAACAACTTGAGATCCATATGTAAAAAAACCATACCTTGACCCTTACCTCACAATATACATAGAATTCTACTTGAAAAGGATCCTATACGTAAGCAGAAAATCAAAAACTATAAATTGTACCTTGCAGAAGATACTTAATATGAAACAAAAGCAAACTATATCTAACAATGTACTGATATACAAAACATATAACTAATGATTCAATAATAAGCAAATAAGTAACCAAGATAAAAGTAGATAATTATTTAAGCAGGTATTCATAAAAGAAGATACAAGAATGGCCAGTAAGTATATGAAATGATGTTCATTTGTCATTAGGGAAATGAGTTCAAAACCATGATGGGATACCATTATACACGTATTAGAATGGCGAAAACTAAAAATACTGAAAATGCTAACTATTAAAGAAGATATACAATAACGAGAACACTCATCCATTGTTGGTGGGAGCATAAAAGGGCATAATCGCTTTTTAAAAGTCTGGCATTTTCTTAAAAGACTACACATACTTCCCTGTGAATCAGCAATTTTACTCCTATGTATTTATCCAAGAGTCATGAAACTTGTGTCCATACAGAACCTTGTGAGCGAATGTTCATGTCAGCTTTATTCGTAACAGCTAATACAGGGAAATAACTCAAAGATCATCAACAAGTGAGTGAGACACTACGTGTGATGTTCGCAAACAATGGCATAGAGTAGCAGAAAGAGATGTACTACTGATCCAACCACATGAATGAATCTCAAAAATGTTATGCTAAGTGCAGAAAGCCATCATAAGTGTTTCTAAGTTAGAAAAGTACTGATATGACATACGATATGACTCTATATGAAATTCTAAAAGGTAAAACATATCGGTACTAAGAGAAAGCAGATCACTGGTTGCCTGGGATTGACCACAGTGGGTCAGAAGAGCACTTTGTAGGTGGATGGAAATGTCCTGTATCTTTAAAAAAATTTTTTTTGACATTCAATATTATTTTATATTAGCCTCAGGTGTACAGCATAGTGGTTAGACATGTACATAATTTATGCAGAGGTCCCCCCATTACCTGGCACCATCCACAGTTGTTGCAACATTACTGACTGTATCGTGGTTATGCTGGGGATTATGCAGGTATATTTGACAAATCTCATCACAATGTGCCCCTATTCATAAAATGGGTGTTCTGTATTTTATATAAATTACACCTCAAGGAAGTTGATAAAGAAAAAACATATTGGTACAATACTGTTTATTTAAATCTTAAGATTTGAAACTGCTTGGCTTACAGGCAGCATAGAATAAAAATGATGATAGCACTTTTTATTGCCTATGATTGAGGTACTGAGTCTGATAAGGAAAAAAAGCCCTTGTCAATGTCATTATTAAAGTTTTTCTTGTGCATTCTATTTTCCAATTTGACATTTTCTCAATTTACCTGATTTTACACACACACACACACGCACACACACTGCGTGTGTGTGCGTGTGTGTGTGTGTGTAATGTCCATGCTTGCACTAACGTTTTCAAGAAAATATAAATGAATTAGATGGAGAAATTAATATAGAATCTAGATATACACCAATCCTAGCCTGGAGGTTAATCAAATGCCATCAGCTAATACTATTGACACAGTAACCCTACTTCTACTGCGTTTCCCCGAAGATAAGACCGGGTCTTATATTAAGTTTTGCTCCAAAAGATGCATTCGGGCTTTTTATGTTCAGGGGATGTCATGTTGAAAAATCATGCTAGGGCTTATTTTCCAGTTAGGTCTTCTTTTCGGGGAAACATGGTAGCTCTCTTAAAGCAGAAATTTCACTGTTCCCATTCAACAGGAGTGTGGAATAATACTGACTTACTGCTCCCAAATGATAGGAACCAGAGATGAGCCTCCAGGGATCCAACTGAGATGTGTGAATGCAGAGTTGCTGGAGGTTTGATTAAAGTGGTTAAGCTTTCCTCTTTTCACTCGCTTCAAAATCATGCAACACTTGACAGCTTAGAATTCTTCGAAGTTTGTCTTCTCACAGCCTTAACAGGAACCCTGATTTTCCTACTTTATTCATAAGGAATCCAACACTCAGGTGAAGTTTCCAAAGTCTCACACATATAAAGTGCAGGTCCAGGAGTAAAGCCCTGGGCTTCTCAATTCAAATTTTATTAACTCAATTCAAATTTTTTTAAATTAACTCAACTCAATTTTTTTTTAAATTAACGTTTATGGGGGTGGGAGGCAATTGTTAGTAAAGCTTTTCCTCTGTAAACCCTACCTCCTTGCCCTGGCCAAGGTTACTTATTTTTGACAAAAAGGAAACCCAACGATAGGAACTCACTGGAAAATGCTCACATATATATTGGGGGTGCCAAAAAAAATAAAAGTATACATATTTTAAGAGATGTTATCCAGACTCAAGCAGCAGCTCGCCATAATCAGAAGTGTCTGGACACAGATGGTAACCACTTTGAACACCTCTTGTAATTGCAGAAGTCAAACGTGACTTGTATTCATCTTTTGTTACCGGGATATGTCGACTATTACAATTTTAATACAGTTTTCCTTTCTTAAAATGTGTATACATTTTTTGGCACCCTCTGTATTTATATCTATGTCTGTCTCCATGTCTATATTATCTATGTTTATTCCGTCCCCAAATTAAGAGTGATTGATAGGTATAAGAACAAAAAAAACCTATATATATACAAAAACCTAAATAGAGTACATGAAATGCTGAAAGATAATATAGCCATTCAAACATAGTTGATTAAAACTGCGAATATCAGAGACTCTAAGTCAGGGAGGCATGTGGAAATAAGCCACACAAAATCACAGGAAGGGCGGAATGGGCATTGGAGTAGCACTGGGAATTAAATTGAAGTTTGAGCCAAATTAAGCAGATTGCTGTGAAGTGGGGGTGCTAGCCATACATGGGAGTTGTCCTTATAATTAGGGCAGAAGAGTGGAGTACAGTGCTTAAAAGTCTCTGTTTTAGAATCAGATCGACCAAATTCAAACCAAACAGGATTTCAAACCAAACAAATTTCAGCTGTAATTCTTTTTCAACCTCTTACCAGCTGTGAGACCCTGGGCAGATTGCTTAACCTCTCTGAGCCTCATCTGAGTAATAGGAAATGCAATTGTGCCTCATAGGCTTGTTTGAAGAATTCGATTCAATAATGATATATAGTTCATTCTTTTGTATAAATATCAGTTATTGCTAGTAATTATTAATAAATAGTCATTCTCTTGGTATCCCACCCCCAATATATACCAATGTCTTATATGTGTTAGGTGTTAAGTAATATTTTCTGGTTTTAAATAAATCTTTCCTTTTTGTCAATATCAAAAGATTGTTTATCATTAGAAAAAGGACAGGTAGAGGACCTGCTGTTCATACAGTGTCATTTGTGCCAAATTCTCACTATTTGGTGCTGCTATCGTGTTGCCTCGAAAATAAGACTTAGCCAGACAATCAGCTCTAATGCACCTTTTGGAGCAAAAATTAATATATGACCTGGTCTGATATGATATGATATATGATATGATATCATACATGATATGATATGATAAAGACCCGATCTTATATTATAGTAAAATAAGACCAGGTCTTATATTAATTTTGGCTCCAAAAGACGCATTAGAGCTGATTGTCCGGCTAGGTCTTATTTTCGGGGAAACACTGTAGAGAAGGCCTCTCTCACCTATTAATGTCGAAGCTCATCACTCAATGTGTTCATTAGCCAAAGCCGACCCAGGTACATAGTGACAATCAATTCTTCTCCATTTCTATCATCTCACCATGCCTCAAAAGACCAACAACTGTGTGAATGTCATACTTAACCTTTTCCACATAATAGCTTCTTAAATATTTTAAAAAGTGTGCAATATTCAAGACATACAAAAAAAGAAGGGAGAATAAACAGCATGGAGGAACTGCCCCAGTTACTGCAACATGTCAAGAGCATGAAAAGATAAATGGCCAGGGAGGAACACCCTGGATTAAAAGAGACGAGAGATCTAAAAACTCAGTATCATGTGTGGACCTTATATGGCTCTTGATATGAACAAATTAATGGTAAAAAGGGGATTTTTGAGACAATTAGGGGAAATTGTTTTTATAGTCTTTTGGTATACATGATACTAAGGAATTATTATTTTGGTTAATAGTAGTGATGGGTATTGCTATGTTTTTTAAAAGCTCCTATTTTTTCAATATGCGTACTGCAGCATATAGAAATAAAATGATGTGTTGTTTGGGATTTGTTTTAAAACACATTTTAGAAAAAAAGAACAAACATGAAGCAAATATGGCAACATTTTGATAATTGTTGAATACACAAGATGAGTATAGAGGGGTTCATTTATTAGCACCTCTACTTTAGTGTACATTTGAAAACACATTTGAAAATAACTTATGATAGCACATGTGATGATATAAACTACGAATACAACCAATACCCGTGTATCCAAACTCAATTTAGAAAACAAAAGCCAATTCAGTGCAATTTCCTGCACCAGTTACCTCCACCTCCTACAGAAATGACCACCATACTGATTTGGGTGCTTACTTGTTGTCTTGTTACTCTTTATACTTTTACTACATATGTATTTATTCCTAAGCAATATATCACATTGTTCTATACTTTTTCAAATTTCATTAAAAACAGTATCCAGTTGTATGTGTTCTGGAACTTGGCTTTTTTGGTCAATCTGACGTGTGTGTGATTCATCCATATAGCTCCAAAATAGAGCCTTCCAAAAATATCTTCCATAGTCTCTGTCTTTTCCTGAGCTGACCAAAGTTTATATCATTATTGTATGTCTTGTGTATGCTACTACTGGAGTTCCTGCTGTTGTCTTTATGGGCAAGAAGTCATGGAACTTCATTGAACTATACTATTCTCTGGATGAGGGGTTCTAAGTAAATTAATTCTGTCATTAATTAAAGTTAACAGAATTTTATTTCCCTCCAGATGTCTCTATTTGTCTTTTTAAAAAACTTCTAGAGAGTTAAGTTTTAGCTGTTGGCAGATACACATTTTTACTACTTTAGTATATAAGTAAAATAACACATAATGACTGCACGTTAATTTTGCTACTGTTGTTATTTTAAGAGTTGACATTTTTGGCTAAATCTCAAAATCCTGCAGTACCTGCATCACCTCACTCAGAACATAATAATGACAAAGGTGGATATCCACAGCGTGGAGAATTTGATATATCCATGATTACTTATTTTGGATGTGCTTTGAGAAAGGTTGCAAAATATGCACGTGTGAGCTGTCTCATTCAAGACTTCTCTGCCCACTGCCTTAAAGGGAAACAATCACCACGTGTAGATCTTCCAGAAAGGTTGGGGATTATAATAAAATAATGCCTTAGGTCTATTCCCAAATAGTCTTGGTCACATAGTAGGTATTCAATAATTACAACAAATAACATTTTTCCCTGGTTGGCTGCAATAAGGGCAGAATTTACTGAACACATCAATTGGCTATCACTGCAAGCACTTTCTCGAGGAGAAAAGATAAGAAAATAAAAGGTATCTGAGTGCATCTCCATGGCCAGTAGACGTCAGGATGGATAACTGACTTCAGGGCAGTGTGGATACCAAAGGACAAGCCCCTTATCTTTGCTTGTATCTGCAGACTCAGTGACAATCCTGCACTGGAGAGTTGTTTCTCTTTGATACACAGCAAATGGGACAAGAGCTTCTTCAATCCTTGCCTTAAAAAAATCCTTATTTTTTTTTCTTAAATTTATTGGGGTGACATTGGTTAGTAAAATTATATAGGTTTCAAGTGTACCATTCTATAATACGTCACCTGTATATTGCATTGTGTTCACCACCCAGAGTCAGTTCTCCTTCCATCACCATATATTTGATCCCCTTTACCCTCATCTACCACCCCCCACCCCCTTACCCTCTGGTAACCACTAAACTATTGTCTGTGTCTATGAGTTTTTGTTTCTTCATTTGTTTGTCTTGTTGCTTTGTTGTTTTTGGTTTTATATCCCAGATATCAGTGAAGTCATATTGTTCTCAACTGTTTCTGACTATTTCACTTAGTATAAAAAAACAATTATCCGGAAAGATATATGTACCCCTATGTTCACTGCAACATTAGTCACAGTGGCCAAGACATGGAAACAACCAACGTTTCCTTTGATGGATGATTGGATAAAGAAGATGCGGTACATATACACAATGGAATACTACTCTGCCATAAGAAAAGATGAAATACGACGACAACATGAGTGGATCTTGAAAAAAATTCTCTTAACTCACTCATTGATATGAAGGGATGCTATCCCTACTTTCGTCTTCCCAGAGCCTGGACCTAATTGCATTTAGATATATTGTTTTCTTTTTTGTAAGCCACAAACCCAACATTATTTTTTGCCTTTGTTGCATTTTGTAATGATGAAACTTTCTTTACCTCAGTGACAGTAATTTAATTGTTTACGTACTTGGCCTTTTATTATTCATCTCTACTGTGGTCTGGAAAGACAAGCTTGTTATAAGCTTGTTGTGTATTATTTTGGCCCATAATTCCTAATCAGAGATTTATTTTTATTGTAGTTGGCCTGCCATCTTAAAAAGACAATGTTCAAAGCCCACAACTCTCTCTGTTAGACGTTCTCCCGTTAGGAATAAGCTAGAGGTCCTTTTTAAAATGTACTTAGATTTCATGCAACCAATTTCCTCCACAACCAAGGTTTCATATTCTGTGTGGTTAAAAACTTTCTTCAAAATATATTATTATCATCTGTTAATGTATAAGAAGCCATATATTTATCCCATGTCCTACCTTGGTGCATTTAAATGACTCATTTTTGTGTGTGCCCACATGCATGCAAGGAGGAAGAGAAAACAGAGGGACAAATACCTTTGTGTTGCACCAACCATTACCAAGTACTGTGCTAGTGATACTAGTGTCAGTAGGGAGGTAGATGATGGACTCACTGAAGTGGAGCTGAGAAGGAACCTGTCTTTCCATATCCAAGGCTTGGCACATGTAGTAGAGTGCAGGGCATTCAGCAAAAGGGCAATCAATGTAGTTTGGAAGTCTCAGGAAGTGGCTGCCTAGCACACTTGAATAAGGAATAAAATGGTAACGATGGAGAGTAAGTTAAATGGGTTTCTCCAAGATCACCATTTTACTTCTTGGTATCTACATAGAAGCAATCTAACGTTTAACCTGTGTTAAGTCATATTTTCTGTTTAAAGTTTTAGTGTAACTGTGATTAAAATGTTTTTCATCATAACTCCTGAAAAATACTTGGAAATGGGAATGTTTCCAAATAAATATTATGAAATTAATTCTTTGGGAGGATTCCCACTTTTTAGCATGTATAGTAGGGCTACACACAATGATATAGATCCCATGATATTGATATAACATCCAAGAACTGGGAAAAACACTTAGGGAAAACTTCCAGACATTCATTACGGAAAGTAGCAATCCACAGTAGTCTTTTCTTCCAGTAAATGAGGCTTTTAAAAGTATTTTAAGTAATGTGTCCTCTACCATGGATCCAGGCAAAATGTTTTGGCATCTTTTTAAGAGAGTATTGGGCAGCAAGATCTCTGAGGTCCATTCCCGGAAGCAAAGTGAGGACACACAGGTATTTTTCTATAGTGGATTTAGATCATCAGAGACAATTATAAATGTGATTATGGACAACTTATTGTTATAATTTTTTAAAATTCTATATTTGTATGTGAATTTATGTGTGGTTGTCACAAAGCAAATTCCTGAGGGAAATATTATTATTTGCATCCTGAAATACATTATGGGTATCTGTCTCTGATGGTTATGAAAGCCCCAGGTGTAGGGCTATTGGTGAGGATCTGAGCTTGAGAGCAGGTGCCTGCTGAATCTCATTTCGAGTCACTGCAAACTAGGGAAATTTCTCATAAAGCCAAAGTTAACCTTCATTGAGAGGTTAGTGAACAGTTCCTTCCAAGATAGCCTACTTCTTTGTATTTCAAGGACAGATTTCGAATGCGAGTTTTGACCGGAGGAGACTCAATTTGCAATCAGAAGACCTTTGAATAGAACTCAAGGCCTTTAAAAATTCATTTAGTCTAACCCACTTGTTTTATAGTGGTTAAAAATAAAAATAATGGCAGCAATCTAACAACATATAATTAAGAGAAGGAAAAAGAGGTTTAAATCAATAAGTACCCAAATGATGTTGGGATCACTTCAATTAAGGCTATTCTATTTGCCAGTTCTCTACTACTGCTTATAGCCACGCGCCTGGAGGAAACGTCTATAAATCATGTCTCCACTTCATTGCCTCCCATTTCTCCTTAACTCATGCTAGTTTCTCTTCTGTCCCCACCACTCCACCAACACTCATTTCTCTAAGCTTTCCTAATGACTTTCCTGTTGATACACAATCCAGTAAATACTTTTCAGGTCTCTGTTAGTTGACCTCTCAACAGCATTGGCCAAAGTTCTTAAGTCTGTCCTTCTTGAAGCTCTTACTTCTCTCAGCTTCTAATACTCTGGTTTTCCATCAAGCTTTTTAGCTTTTCCTTGTAGGGCTCTTTGGTGGGCTTATCTGATTATTGTTTAATATTAATGTTAGATTAATATTCTAACTGGTTATTAATGTTGGGTTTCTTCGGGTCTTAGCCTTGAGTACTTTATTAACCCAAACTTCAACCACTTATGTACTGATTGACTAATATCTTCAGCTCAGACCTCTACTGACCTCCACAGATGTGATAAATTGCTGGAAATCTCCATTTTGCTACCACAGACACATCAGAGTGCCCTACTTTACGTTTCCTGTATAGCACTTACCACAGTTTGAGTATGTATTTGTGTTATTTTGGGTCAGTATGAGTCTGATCCATCATACTGAACATCTCTAGCAAGAAACATTAGTTTTGTTTAGCACCTGGCATGTAGTAAATGTTAGGTAAATATCCAACTATCAATTAATTCACTGCCCTTCAGGCAGGTAGTCCTTTTGTGGCCCTCAGTTACTTTTTCTCACCTTCAGGAATTTTTATTTGCTGTTGGCTCTATCTGAAATGCTTTTCATTCCTACTTTCACATGGCCAGCTTCTTCTGCTCATTCAGCTCTCAGCTCTAATGTCATTTCCTCAGGAAAGCTTTTCATGATGGTCTGATCTGAAGTTGCTCCCTGCTCTTACCCCAATCATAGCACTTTGCAATGTGGTAGGAACTTCTGAACTGGGTTCCTTTTTTAATCTCACTGATACCCTGTTTTTCCCAAAATAAGACCTAGCCGGACAATCAGCTCTAATGCATCTTTTGGAGCAAATATTAATATAAGACTCAGTATTATATTATGTTATGTTATATTATATATTATATTAAAGACCCGGTCTTATATTATGGTAAAATAAGACCGGGTCTTATATTAATTTTTGCTCCAAAAGACACATTCGAGCTGATTGTTCGGCTAGGTCTTATTTTTGAGGAAACAAGGTAGAATGCCACACTCTAAAGAGTAGGGAGCTGGTCTGTATTGTTCACTAGGGCAACCCTTGTGCTTCACACATAGTAGTAACTCAAGAAACTTATTACAGTGGTTCCCCCCTTATCCATGGCTTTGCTTTCCACGGTTTTGGTTACCCACGGTCAACTGCAGTCCGAAAATATTAAATGGAAAAATACAGAAACACACAATTCAGAAGTTTTAAATTGTATGCTGTTTTGAGTAGTGTGATGAAATCTCACATTGTGCCACCTGGGACATGAAACATCCCTTTGTCCAGCATTTCCATGCTATATAGATGGTTCCTGACAGACAATGAGCCTCCAACTTATGATTTTTTGACTTTACAATGGTGCAAAAGCCATACACATTGATCCTTTTCCCAGGCTGGCACTAGGGTACCATACTCTTTTGTGCTGCTGAGCAGTGGTAGCGAGCCACAGCTCCCAGTATGTCACATGATCATGAAGGTAAACAACCCATACTCTAGTGTACTGTGTGGTCCGCGCTTTTTTCAATATTGTGTTCTGAGCACATTTAACATTGGCTAGGCTAAGCTATGATGTTTGGTAAGTGAGGTGTATTAAATGCATTTTCAATTATAATAATGGATTTATCAGGACATAAAGTCAAGGAGCATCTGTATATAATCTCCATCTGTTGGTCATTCAATAGCCATTTTGGGTATCAGATCAACTGTCACAGTATCACAGCACTTGTGTTCAAGTAACCCTTACTTTACTTAATAATGGCCCCAAAGAACAAGAGTAGTGATGCGGGCAATTTGCATATGACAAAGGGAAGCCCTGAAGTGCTTTCTTTAAGTGAAAAGGTGAAAGATCTATTTAATAAGGAAAGAAAAAAATCATATGCTGAAGTTGCTAAGATCAACGATAAAAACGAATTTATCTGTAAAAGTATGAAAAAGGAAAAAGAAATGTGTGCTTGTTTTGCTGTTGCACCTCAAATTGCAAGAGGTATGGCCACAGTGGGGGATAACTGCTTAGTTAAGATGTGGGTGCAAGGGGTGGCCGGTTAGCTCAGTTGACTAGAGTGCGGTGCTCTTAACAACAAGGTTGCCGGTTCATCCCTGCATGGGCTACTGTGAGCTGTGCCCTCCACAACTAGATTGAAACAACCACTTGACTTAGAGCTGATGGGTCCTGGGAAAACACACTTAAAATAAATTTTTTAGAAAGTTAAAAAGATGTGGTGCAAGACAAGAAAATGAATTCCAATTGATGGCAACGTGTTGACCAGAAAACACTGAGCCTATACAAAGACTTCAGCAAGGGAACCCCTGAAATGAGTGACACCAACCCATTTACTGCAGAAAGGGCTGGTTATACAGAGTCAGGAATAAGGTTTGGAATGAAAAATATAAAATGTACAGGAGAGAGTAAGAGTGAGACTACATTCACATAACTTTATTACAGTATATTGTTACAGTTGTTCAATTTCATCATTAGTTATTGTTAATCTCTTACTGCCTGATTTATAAATTAAACTTTATCACAGGAATGTATGTATAGGAAAAACAGTACATATACTAGGGTGCCCAAAAATGTATACACATTTTAAGAAAGGAAAAAACTGTATTAAAATGGTAATTCTCAATATATACCGATAACAGAAGATGAACACAAGTCACGTTTGACTTCTGCAATGACAAGAGGTGCTCAAAGTGGTTACCATCAGCGCCCAGACACTTTTGATTATGGCGAACTACTGCTTGAGTAACGTTGACCAAAGTGTCCACTTGTATACATTTTTTTGGCAGCCCCGGTACACATATGGATATGGTTCAGTACTATCCATGATTTCAGGCATCCACTGAGGGTCTTGGAATATATCCCTCGTGGAAAGGAGGGAGACTACTGTAAATGAAATTAAGAAAAAAATACAAAGTTTCTTTAACGGAGTTATGAAAGCATTATGTTAAAAAGTGAGAGATTGGTTGTTATTCGGGAATATGGGAAGATTTTTTTGGAGAAGGAAACATTTAAATTGTGACTGCCGACTGCCTGATAAATAGGACTATAACTGTCACAGCATGGGTATGTGAGTGGAGAATTCCAGGCTGTGGGAAGACATGGAGCTAAGTCCCAAATTGGAAGAATTGAGGCTTTCCCCCTCACGCACGGCAAACAGGTCAATATATGACCACAAGAAAAATAAACTGAAAAGATACGTTGGGATTAGATTGATTGAATGAGGCTTAACATTAGAGTATGTGAACTAAGGGACATTTTTTTTTTTAAAGGAACAAAACTACAGCCTGATCCGATCTGTGTTTTAAGAAGATAAATCACAAATTCATGGATGGACCTGGATGGTATTATACTATGTGAAATAAGTCAGACAGAGAGAGACAAATACCATGTGATCTCATTTATATGTGGAATCTAAAGAACAAAATAATGAACAAATAAAACAGAAACAGACTCATAGATACAGAGAGGAAACTGATGGTTGCCAGATGGGAGGGGCGTTAGGGGACTGGGTAAAAAAGGTGAAGGGATTAAGAAGTACAAATTGGCTGTTACTGAACAGTCAAGGGGATGTGAAGTAAAGAATAGGGAATATAGTCAATAATATTGTAATAACTACGTGTAATGCCAAGTGGATACTACACGTATCAGGGAGATCACTTCATAAATTATATAAATGTCTAACCACTATGCTGTACACCTGAAACTAATATAAAATATTGAATATCAACTGTAATCAAAAGTAAAATAAAAATATTAAACATAAGTCAAAAAGCAGTGTAAAGAATGATGGCATAGACAGAGACTAGAAGTAGAAATTTAGGTGGCTATTGCAATATGCCAGAAAGGAGTAGACTCTGAATTTCAGAAGTGGCTGAAAGAAAAAAAAAAAAAAAAGAGGAGCAGATCCAAAGAACCCAAAAGGATTTGTTTACTAACTGCGTGTATATGTAGAGTGGAGGATGAGACATTTATGACCTACTTTTATCATAACATTATTTATGGCACTAGGAGCTTTATAATTGGAAGTAGTTAAGGTGGCTGGGGAGATAAATTAGAGTTTGGAGACAAATTTTGATGATTGCTAGATTTATGAATAAAAAGTGAAGCTGACAGTTGAGTGTTTGGATCTAGAAATTCAGAATGAACATGGCTAGAAATGAATATTTGGGAATCATCACTGTGCCCTCACACGGTGGAAAGTTTACGAATTTAATTGTCCAACCTCATATATGCTACTTAAAACACAACAGTGGATGAAATTGCCCAAAGATGAGAACAGAAGAAAGGATATAGCTAATAACGGAATATTGGTGGATATTTGTGTAAAAAGGAACTGGAAAAGAAAAAGCTCTGCAAGAGAATATACCAACAAATAAAGAGAACAAAACACAGCTGAAATATATGGCTTGAGTTTCAATGAGAGCCTCTTACTGTTCTTAGATGATTATAAAATGCAGTGTCATATGGTGCAGACAGCTTTAAGTGATCAAATGATTCCTATTTAACTGTGAGATCTGATGAATTTTTAATGTCAAATAGAAAGGTTGTTAATTCTCCCCAAAATGCAGTAGAACATTAGAGCTTTCCAGTGGAACTTCGATGACATATCACCGCTAATGTTTTGTGTCCTGATCCCTATTTAATGCAGCCTTTCGAATGACCGCTAGAAATCTCACCGATACACAGAATTTGACAACGCTTATAATGTGTCCTATAGGATATAAAATGGTCTGAGCAGTGACTTTTGAATCTTTATGATGAGAATTTTTTACGTATATGCGTTTTGCTTCTCTCCTCAGATTCTAAAAGCGAATGTGTGAATGTTTGTGTGTGTTCCCCTAAATTTGAATTTAGGGAAAATCTAGTCTACTCAAATGCAATGTTTTAAATGCTGACACTGCAGATAAGTTGCCTATTTGGGTTATAGTGAGATTTATTCCTAGGGGAGCAGAGGACACACATTCAGATGCATTCTGTTGTGGTGATATCTTTAGTTGTGAATTCTTCCATTTGGAATTCATAATTACAGTGTCCCATACTTGAGGTTATTCTCAGCATTCAATCCTCTGATAAATCTGTCTACACAAAACGGCAGCTGGTCCACTGGCAATTGAATTGCTTTTGGTGACATAATTTCATGATGTTTGTTAGAGTCTTTGAACTAGAGCAGCTGCCCAGAGCTTCAGAAGCATTGTGTGGGAGGAACTTGCTTACATTTTCTCTCGTGACAAAGCCCGTGTGGTGTGACGATCAGTGAGAATTGTCAGGTAAGGAACTGTCTATGGAAACTGCTCCTTTGCCAATTTTAGTCCCTAGGAGTAGAATTACAAGCATCTTTAGTGAGAAGAACAATGGTAATGAGGCATAAGTGTAGATCGAAAAAGAAAAATCAGGTTTAGCCAGTCTTTTTGAATTCACCCCCCCAAATGAGACTATTGTAGAAAAAGAATAATAATAAAATCGATGGGGGAAAAAAACCCCAGGAGATGTGAAGGCAGAAGCTAGTACCCCAAATGGAATTGTCTTAGCACACTTTCAAGTTTAGGTATTAGAAAATCTTCTCGTTTTGCACAGAGGAGAAACAATTTGCATCTGACCTCAGAGTGGAAAAAGACTCTGCTGATTTTAGAGCTGCAAGAATTGAATGTGAACCATAGAATTATTTCACCCAAACTATATTGAACATTTTGTACATTACTGAGGCCACAATTTGTCTGACCCAAGGGGATAACTTTCTTCCAAAACCCCCTGGCAAATCCTGCCTTATTGGAAGTAGTTAAATAAGGGATGTGTAGATATATTCTCTACAAACAGTCCTTTATGGGCATTAATTTTGTACTGACTTTACCCTAAATCACCACAACACACAACTGTAGGAAATCAAAGTGACTGAAACAAACATAAAGAGAGACCTTTTGTGATGATGAAACAGATGATTTCTACTTAGTTATAGGCTCCCCATGTAACCATTAGGGAAAACTGGATGATGCGTACACAGGATATCTCTGTACTATCTTAGCAAATTCTTGTGACTCTATATTAAAAAACAAAAAGTTAAAAATATAGAAAAAGTAAATGTAAAAATGTCAAAAACTTTCTACCACATTTCACTTGGCTGGCTCCTTCTCATTCCTTAGTTCACTTGACTGACGCCTGTACCTAGTGTAGCTTCCTTCTAGTCTCCATCTTACCAACCGATTTCCTTATCTCAGACCCCAGTATTTCTCAGCCTATTTTTCATGATGTATTCATTGGTTTTATTATTTGTGTGGAGAATGTCTTTCCATTCTCCACGTAATAAACATATATTGGGATACTACTGTGTACCAAGCCTTATTTTAGATATCGAGGGATACATCAGAAAGGAGTCCTGGCAGACAGATGATGGGATTCAGGGCAGGCCATTCCAGAATATGCCACTTTGGCATATTGGTTATTTTGAATTAAAGCTATTTGAGAAACAGCTGGTATAAGAAGGACACTCTGACCTTCCTTTGTCCCCCTGAAAGCAGGAAATAAATCTCCCATGTATGCTCTCTATACCTGGAGAGTAGAAGGTATCCCAATCTGGAGAAATAGGGATTTCAAGGCCTAGAAGGCTGCATAAACAAACTTTGTTTCTTCTTCATTAATTTGCTATCTCAGCCCAAACGCCTTTGTTTTGTCAAGTCTTCACAAATAATTGTTTCTTTGTCTAAAAAGTATTAAAGCTGTTTGCTTTGATCACTTCATTGAGTTTCATATTTTTATGAGCTGCTATATGTGCAAAATTAGTTTTTTTCCTCTTGTTAATCTGTCTTATGTCAATTTAGTTATTAGGCCAGCTAAAGAACCTAGAAGGGAAGAAGGGGAAAGTTTTGCTCCCCTACACAAAGTCCCTTCTCTCACAGAGCTCACATTCTAATAGGGAAGGATGACAACAAACAAGTAAATAAGCAACTAACTAAGGAAAATATTGAATAGCAACATACTATACAGAGAAAGAGAAGATGGCAATATAATAGAAAATTATTAGATAGCTACTGAACATTGAGTGATTAAATGGTACCACTTTCCAGTGAGGTAATGTTTGAACAGAGACCTAAATTATGGAGGAGTCAGCCATGCAAAAATCTAAGTGGTGTGAGTTAGAAGGGGAGTACTTTCCAGGCAGAAGGAAAAGCAAGAACAACTTTCTTAGATTGGGAAAGGCCTTGGTGCTTTCAATGATTAACAAGAAAGCCACCGTATACGGAGTGGCGTGAGTGAGGAGGGTTTCTAGAGATCAAGTCAGAGAGGCAGGAAGGAGTCAGACTATATAGGGTTTTGAATACTGCATTAAGAGGAAGACTGGAGAGCCTTTGCGTTTTCAGCTTTGTCTATTTTTGCTTACCATGGACACAAACCCGACTGAGATATGAAAAACACTATTTTGATGACATTAATTAATGTGCTATGCCTCTTGAGAAATACAGAATCCGATCCCCTTTGGCTAACAGTTTCTTTTAAACCTTCTGCAAAGCCTTCTTTTGTGTTCTAAAGTGAGAGTCCAAGTTCTAGGGCTTCTTCTTCAACAGCTTGGGTTGCTCCAGAGAACTTTTGACACTTAGTGGCTGTCAATAGCCTTTAGATATGTCTGAAAAATTAATTCCAGATGGCTCTAGAGGATACACTCCTGCTGGTTTTGCTTAGATCAACTCTTTCTGGAATGAAGACCCTGAGAACTCTTAAACCTACGAGGTCAGACAATTAAGTTTGGGAACTCGTCCTAGAGAAAGTGCTACGTATCTCATTGCTGAATATCACTATGGTCACCTTCAAAGTACACCCCTTGGGAAGCTATGCACCCACGCCAGCGCCTAGTCCACCCTTCAAAGCAATTTTGGAACTCTTTTTCTGGAATGGCCATCAGAGCTGTCATTGTATTACCCTTGATGTCCTGAATGTCATCCAAATGTCTTCCTTTCAATATTTCCTTTATCTTCCGGTAGAGAAAGAAGTCATTGGGGGCCAGATCAGGTGAGTAGGGAGGGTGTTCCAATACAGTTATGTGTTTACTGGCTAAAAACTCCCTCACAGACAGTGCCGTGTGAGCTGGTGCATTGTCGTGATGCAAGAGCCATAAATTGTTCGTGAAAAGTTCAGGTCATGTAACTTTTTCACGCAACCTTTTCAGCACTTCCACATAGTAAACTTGGTTACTGTTTGTCCAGTTGGTACAAATTCTCAATGAATAATCCCTCTGATATCAAAAGAGATTAGCAACATTGTTGCAACAAGTTTGTGAACTTAATAGTCAGACGTCCTACAATGATGTTAGGTTGTCTGTGTGTTAGGTATGGAAGGTAGCAGAATGCTTTTCTCGATTCTGATTCTCTACCCTATTTCAGTAAATTGATTTCTGAGCTCTAAGTTAGAGGACGCTACAAGAAGAAATTAAAGAAGTTATTAACACAAGAACACAAAAATATTGAGGGCTCTGGAAAACATGCAGCAGCTTCTAACATATCAGCAACAGTGGTGATTGATGGGAGAAAAGCCAGAGAGAAAGAGGAAGTCACATGACAGCTATCATATAGGAGCAGAGGTCTCATTTATAAGGACCCATGAACTACTCCACTGCTACTGTCAGATATAATTGAGGGCAAGATTTTTGTAGAAGTCTGGATTTGGAATTAGTAGGTTAAAACAAAAAAAAAGAACAAACCAGCAAAATATAGCTTACTGTTGTTATTTTGATTGCATTTAAACATAAACCCAGAAACACATGGGCCACACATGCAAACCAATAACCGCAACACACAGAATAATTAAATATACATGAGCAAGAGGTGCAAAGTAACTATGAGAATGAAAAAAGACATGCAGGTCGTAATTCCACGTAAATGAACAGAGAAAGCTTTATGGAGGATGTGGCATTAAGATATAATGGAGAGACAGGATTATTTTTGTGATCTCACAATTTAGTTATAAAAGCTTTGCACAGAATTGGCACCAAGTAAATCTTTGTTACGGGAAACCATTTTGAAGCAGATTGAGTCATCCCAGGAGAAAGATATGAATGGGAGAAACGGGTTAATTTGGGAGTGCTTCCTGACAAGGCCTCCGTACACTGAAAGGATGTTTTGTCCTAGGAAAACACCAGGAGGAATTGCTTCATAGAACAGAAAGCAATGAATTGATTGTAACTGGAATGTGGGAGGCAGCTTGGAAGGCACCCCTGAATGGAATTTGGATTTAACTCAAAAAACGACTACTTGACCTCAAATTTTAAAACCTAAAATATCGTCCTATTTTTTAACCTTATCCTGGATTTCATTCATCTTTAAACCATCTCAAAATCACAAACTCATTTCTACTTGCATTTGTAGATAAAGCCTTGATTCATGGCACAGAATAAGAATGAGACCGAGTCATATTTAGAATGTGAGGTTTTTATATTTTCAAAGAGACTTTCAGGTTTTAATTTAGAAAGTGTTCCTATGAGATGTTGATTTTTTTAAACCTGCTTTTACACTGAAATTGGAGTTAAGCTCTTTGTCCCCCATTCAGGGATAACAGAATTTTAAGAGAATTTGTATTCATTTGAATGTTTAAAATTTCAAAATAACCACACTAAATATTAATTTATAAATTTCCATGTTGAAGAAAAATGTTAAAAGTTCACCTATTTATAGCAACTGATCATGTTTAATTAAGCTAAAGGCCAGTTCAAAGCAGCTTTATTTTTCTGAAAGGTAGCCAAACATTTGAGGCAAATTTCATGAGACCAATTTTCTTCAACTTTTGAAGTCCCTTTTGTCTATATTGGACATTCTAAACTCAAATGATTGCTCCAAAAATATTTTAACTTTGTTTTACTTATTTTTGCCCTACTAATGATTTTCCATTTCGATAGGTTCATAAAACCATCTGTAGTTCTATGTGGAAGGCGAGGTTATAATCTTTTAATGCTTAACTCTAAGTGGAAGGACTAGTAATTACAAAGCTAAAGAATAATTGGCTGATCGTCCCAATTTTAAATTCACACATTTACAGTAAGCTTTGCTCCTAACTCTGAAATATTTACTGAAAATCTATTTCCAAGCCATTTTTCCAATGAGAAATATATACTGCTGACCGGAGCATTTTTAATTGAGATGGTGAAACATCACAAGTGGCGTTACCTCTTTTAGAATTCTGCAACTAAGAGGGCAACCATTCTCAGCTCCATAATAGGTTTCTGATAGCATTCTGTTAGTATTAAAACATATGATGTCCACAAGCACTGATGAAAAATGCAGGTACCTTAAGTCAGATGTACCTCAAATAAGAGTAGCAAAAAGTATAATCTCTTGACTATTCACTGCATTTTTGTTATTGACTTAAGTGCACACAGAGGATTATGGCAGCAGAGCTTATTGTTGCCAAACTTTCATGAGAATTTTTCTGCTCCTAGGGCTGTAGGAGAGCGCCCCTCAACAGTCTCTACCAGCTCCACCACAAACGTGGGCCAATTTGAAGTTCTGCTTAAATTACAACTCTAACGGAATGATAATCCTTTCATGCCTTTACCAAAATCCTTGACCAGTTTCCTTCCCGTATACTCGAAGCTGGACGTATGTCCCTTGCTCTTAATTTCAGTCATTCCCACCTTGCCCGGTGAGTGGGGAAAAAACAACACCTTGCCTTAACAGGAATTTAAGGAAGATGCATTTGGTGATAATGTCCAAGAGGGATGATAAAAGAATTTCTCATAAACCCTTTTTAATTTCTTCGTTCCTGACTTTTCCAGACTGAGCCATAGGTAGAGAATGGCTCCTGTCACACATAAAATGTGCTAAGGACCCTAATTCTTGTTTACTTCCTCCTAAATCTTCAAGAAGACAAAAGAAAATATGGACATTTAGCCAAACACAGGAAGTTAATTTTTCAAAAAAAACAACAACAAAAAAAACCCACTCTGGTCCATTAAGGCAGCCTGTACATTGTATTGAAACACATGATATTTGACCGTTTGACCTGGTTTTGAGCATTGCAATAGAGACTGTGAACTTTGCTTAGTTTTGTTGTCACTTCTATTTAATCCCTTCATGAATCTTTCCCCAAAAATAAACTCATTTTAAGATGAAGTGATGAATTAATGCAGTTATATAATCCAGCAAAGACATCTAATTTGAGAGTATGTCGATTAGAATGTGACAGGCCCTCTGGCCCTTGCAATCAAAAGACGAGTCTACTGTTGTACATATTTTTGTTGTTTATTTTGTCCTCAGATGCTTTCCAATGAGAGCGTTCTATTTTTGACTTCCCTCAAATCAGAGGTCAACATCTTGCGCTCTGCAACCTTCATAAAGGAAGATGAAAGACAAAATGAGTTTAGTTCTAGAGTCTCAAGCACAGGGTGCCAGGCAATCATGAGTGGGCTGCTCCCCCTCAGACCAGCAGGCAGATGCTGGCAGCAGTGCTAAAATGCAGCTGTGGGCTTAAGGCTAATTGGAGCCTTCCAGAGGTGTGCCAGGTCACGGAGTTAGTGCTACTCAGGTAAGCATGGGTTTACTGCGGGAGTAAAGTCTGTGCCTGTGTTGTTCCAAAATAAATGTGAAGTTGGAAAGAGTAGGTGCATCAAAATTGGTTATTTCCAACAATCAGTTTTTAAAATGCACCATAGAAACGTATTCCTGTCCTGGTTTCTGAGTGTGATCTGTGGTTGGTCTTCTGATAGAATTAACCCTATGATGGTGTAGGTTGCAGATTGATGTTTGAGCTTTCAAATTCTCACTGTAGGACCCTGATTAAAAAGGGCAAGAAAGGGCCTCTTTCGTGGCCAGAATGAGGGCAGATGTGCGTGTGTATAAGGGCTGGGGATAGTGAAATCTACTGGGCAATGTGGGAGAAGGCATACTGCTCTCAGCTATGGAATCCTCTCAGAGAAAGTGGACCTTGTGTGAAGGGAAAGACTAGTCATCCTTAGAAGACCCTGTCATCACATAGGTAAAAGGCCCCCACTATCATCACAGAGTATGGGAATGACAGTTTATCGCTACATTCCAATCCTAGCTTTTCTTTTCTATCCTTATTGACATGGGCAAGATTTTCCCCAAAGGATAAACTACTGACAATGAGTAACAAGCAGCAACTCTTTAAGAGCAGCCAGAGAAAATGGATACACTATAGGAGCAGGGATACAAAATGACAGTTGACTTTTCAGCAGAAACAATGGAGGACAGAGGACAGTGGGTATATATATTTAAAGTACAGAGAAAATAAACTTAACCTACACTCTCTCCAGCAAATATATGCTTCGTAAGTGAAGGCAAAGAAAATACATCTTCAGAAGGACAAAAATCTCAAATAGTTCATTCTGAGCAGACTAATAGCTCAAGAAATGATTAAAAATAATTTTCAGGTTAAAGGAAAGTGATGTTAAGTGGAACTTGATTCTGAGGAAGGACAAAGAAGCAATACCAAATTATAAACACACACACACACACACGGTGTCAAAAAATGTATACATATTTTAAGAAAGGACAAAACTGAATTAAAATTGTAACACAGTCAATGATGCTAGCATTCATTTGATTAAAGCCAACTTTTGAGTGAACGTCATACTACACGTCGCTACCGTAATTCATTTCAACTTCAAAAAGTAATACATGGATAATATCTGTTAAAATATGTACATTTTTTGCCCAAAAAATGTACACATGTGGACACTTTGGTCAACATTGCTCAAGCAGTAGTTCACCATAATCAGAAGTGTCTGGATGCTGATGGTAACCACTTTGAGCACCTCTTGTCATTGCAGAAGTCAAATGTAACTTGTATTCATCTTTTGTTATCGATATATATTATTACAATTTTTAAAAACATTTTTGGGGAATGTTGGGGAACCGTGTTTTTTTCCAGGACCCATCAGTTACATGTCAAGCCTTTTTTTTTTTTCCCAATCTCATTGTTGGGGGGGCACAGCTCAGCTCCAGGTCTAGTCGTTGTTTTCAAACCAGTTGTAGAGGGCGCAGCTCACTGTCCCATGTGGGAATCCAATCGGCGACCTTGGTATTATGAGCACTACCACCCAACAACTGAGACAACTGGTTGACTGAGTATTAGAATTTTAATAAAGTTTTCTTTTCTTAAAATGTGTGTACTATTTTTGGTACCCTCTGTCTCTTTGTGTATACACACACACATACATGGTTGGACAATTAAGTTCGCGAATGTAATTGTCCGACTGCGCACGTGTATGTAAATATAAAACACCTTAAAATGTCATATATATACAATGTTAACTGTTTAAAGCAAAAATGTAAACAATGTACTGTGAATTTCATAGTACATGTAGAAGTTAAATATAAAACAAACGCACAAAAGATAGGAAGTGAGGTAAATGGCATTACATTACCTTAAATTAGTTTTGTTGTTCCAGAAGTGATATATTTTTTGAAGATAAACTATGCTAACTTAAAAATACATGCTGAAATTTTTAGAACCAATAAAACGACACAAAGAGGAATGCCTAAAAAGTTCTCAGAGTAGATAAAACACAATGTTAAAGAATAACTGGTTCATCAAAAGAAGGCAGAAAGCAAGGAACAAAAAAAAAACGTATAAATAGAAAAAAGTACCAATAAATGGCATAATTTACATCAAAGCACTTCAGTAATTTTAGTAAATATAAATGGACTTAGTCCAATAAAATTGCAGAAGTTCTCAGACTTGATTAAAAAAAAGATCTAGCCAATTAAACTACAAGAATACTCAATATATTTAAATGCACTGACAAGTTGAAAGTAAGAGGGTATAGTTATACCATGCAAATCCTAAATATAAGAAAGATGCTATGGCTATGTTAATAACAAAGTAGAATTTAAGTTAAAGATTATTTCTAGATATTGAGGAACATTTCACAGTGATAAAAAAGATCCATTCATGGGCCGGCCTGGTGGCTCAGGTGGTTGGAGCTCCATGCTCCTAACTCCGAAGGCTGCCGGTTCGATTCCCACATGGGCCAGTGGGCTCTCAACCACAAGGCTGCCAGTTCAACTCCTCGAGTCCCGCAAGGGATGGTGGGCTCCACCCCCTGTAACTAAGATTCAACACGGCACCTTGAGCTGAGCTGCCTCCCAGATGGCTTAGTTGGTTGGAGCGCATCCTCTCAACCACAAGGTTGCCAATTCGACTCCCGCAAGGGATGGTGGGCTGCGCCCCCTGCAACTAGCAACTGGCAACTGGACCTGGAGCTGAGCTGCGCCCTCCACAACTAAGACTAAAAGGACAACAACATGACTGGGGGGGGGGAAGTCCTGGAAGTACACACTGTTCCCCAAGTTCCCCTTCCTCAATAAAAACCTTGAAAAAGAAAAAGCATCCTTTGTGGGGGGAACAATTCTCTACAGGTTTGGACATTAAAAAAAGATAAAAGAGATCTATTCATGAAGAACACATTATAATACTAAATCACTGTGCAACTAAGGACAGAATTTCAAAATACATGAAGCAAAAAATGACAGAACTAAATAAAGACATTAAAAAAAACCCCATAGTTGGAGATTTAAAAAACCTAGCTTAGTTAGCAATTTATTAAAAAATAGAGAACAAAATCAACAAGTATATATAAGATTATAACAAAACTATCAGCAACACAACTATTTTACATTATAGGACAGTACACTCAACAAAAGCAGAATGTATGTTCTTCTCATGTGGTCATGTATCATTCACCAAGACAGAGCATATCCTGGGACATGAAGCAAACTAATAAATGTCAAAGTATCAACAATATGTAGAACACAGTCTCTGACCAAAATGATATTGAGTCTTAAAAATGTGAAGGTTTGAAATGATACGGTGTGCTCTCTGACCACAATAGAGTTGAAGTAGAAATCAATTACAATACGATATCTAGAAAATCCCAAATATCTGGAAATTAAATAGCATAATTCTAAACAAACATAGGTCAAAAGAGTCACAGAGAAAGTAGAAAATAGTATGAGGTGAACTGTCATGAAACAAAGCTTATCACATTTTAGGATACAGCTAAAACAATGAGTACATTAGCAAAAAATGTAATATCTATGACTTTTACTTTGACCTTAAGAGACCTAATGTGAGAGTATAGAACCCATGGGAATCACACACATAACGGGGGTTCACAGCCACTTGCAAATTCTTCTCTCAGATTTCTCGAGAGAAAGACTGGAGACAGGGCAGAGGATGAGAAATCCCTGTGGAGCAGGCCAGGGAAAAGGAGACAGCAGTTATGAAGCTCCATAGGAATCATCCTCCTCTATTGCCCCTGTGGAACAAAAGTCATAATTCACTAAAGGAATGACAACAAACCTTGTTACCCTCAGGCACAGATGAAGACCAATTACAGCTGGAAGAAAGGATCAAAAATCTCTCCATATCTAAGAGGAGGACAGGAACACACTCTTGTCCCACAACAATGAGGACACCCTACTGGTGGGAGAAGGAACAGGACCAATGAGAAGGCCCCACAATGAACCAATGGAGACACAGAGCCTCCCTGAAAGCAAAGCTGAGTCAGAACAAAAAAACCACCCTCAACCCTTTATCACCAGGGTAGTGAGCTTTGAGTAACAAGTAACAACCTTCTCCTGAGACAGGGGCAAATGAGATTTTCTTTGAGGCACAGGCAAAAGGGAAAGACGTAAGCTGAAGGAGGAGCAGACATGAGGAAAACCTTCTGGAAAACCAGCTTGTACCCTAAATACAAAGTAACACTAGAGGAATTTGAAGACTATGGTGCACGGAAAGAAATGATAGAAATGATACAGCCCAACTCAGATCAACTACTTAGTAAACAGGTAGTCTCGTCTCCACACTGAAGACCCAGCAAAAGAGAGGCACCTCAATTTCTGGGCAGACATATCATAAACCCTAGTTCCTACTGTCCGGAACATGATGCACAGCATTTAACCAAAATTTATGAGACACGCAAAGAAGCAAAAACACTATCAATCCACCCAACAATCAACAGAACCAGACTCAGATACAATTTAGTTGTTGGATCTATCAGACTGGGAAGTTTAAACATAAACTTTGATTAGCCTGTTAAAGTCACTAGCTGAAAAGGTGAGCTATATGCATGATCATAAGGAAAATTTCAATAGAAATAAGGAAACCATGAGAAATGATCAAGTGGAAATGAAAAAAAACATAGTACGATAAATGAAAAACTCTTTTGTCAGGCTAATCAGTAGACTGGAAGCTAAGGAAAGAATTAATAAACTTGAAGATAGGTCAATAAAAATTACCAAAGAGTAAACACACAGAAGAAAAAAAGAGTACGTGTGCATGGGGGGAGGGGCACAAAAACGTACCCCAAAACTATGGGACAATATCAAATGTTCTGAGATATGCGTAGCTGGTATCACAGAGAAAAAAAAATAGTATGCGGCAGAATATATGAAGGGAAAATGGCTGAGAATTTTCCAAAATTAGTGAAAAACAAACAAACCATGTGTCCAAGAAAGATAACTACCAAAATCAACATCATCAAGACACGTCAAATTGTTGGAAAAAAAAAAAAGAAAATCTTTAAGCCATTCATTGGACCTAAAACAAACATTAACAAATTTAGAAGAACTGAATAATATAAAGTTTCTCTGGTTAGAACAAAATTAAACTAGAAAGAAATTACAGAATTATATATAGAAAATACTCAAATATTTGAACAACAAATTCTAAAGCAAGGTAATTTATATTAAATAATTATATAAGAGCAGATTTGTTTGCCCAGGGTTATACTTGCTGTCGTTTTATCTCTAAAGGGAACAAAAGGCACCTTCCAACCTCTTCACTTAATTCACTAATAGAAGAAAAAGAAGAGGAGGAAATAGTTTGGATCCAGAGACATTTACAGTTTCCTACTCAGATGGCAATACCAAATGCTCTTATGCTTCTGACAAATTAATCAATGTTTTCTTTTTTTTTCCCCCACCTTGAACCTGGTCCTGTCTTCAGAAACATTTTCAGTTCAGCACAGCTACTATTAATTTTAGTTGTCACTGGAGATAAATCTATTTGCCACCTCTGGTGTGGAAGATATATATTGGACATCAAGATGATAAAGTCAGTGAGCATTTCAACACATGAGTCTGATTTTCAGGAGGGTTAATAAACGTAGAAATACATATTTGTCAATATTCAGTGCAGAAATAGCGGTAGGCTAGTGGGAATGAGATCACCCAGGTAGAGCCTGTTTAGATGTCTAAGGACACTGTTCATTCTTTGAGAAAAGGGGTGTGCCTTTCTTGTTTTTCTTTTTTTCTTTTCTTTTTTTTTTAGTTTCAGGTGTACAAAACAATGTAATAGTTAGACACTTACACCCCTCACAAAGTGATAACCCTCTCCCCCAATCTACTACCCCTCTGACATCATATATGGCTGTTACATTTCCACTGACTCTATTCCCTATGCTGTACTCCATATCCCATGACTATATATATATTAAATTATAGTTCACATTCAGTACTATTCAGCTTCAGGTGTACACTGCAGTGGTCAGGCATCTACACCCTCCATGACGTGGGGTGGTCTCCCTAATAAGACAAGTGCCCATCTGACACCCTACAAAATCTTTATTGATTTTGAATATTGATTATATTCCCCACACTGTCTTTCGTATCCCCGTGGCAATCTCTTTCTTTATATTGTCCTTAGACCTAGCACAAAGTTTATCCTCGGGGGATATTTATTTTTTTCTGCAGTCTTCTAAACCTTTTCCAGATATGGACTAGAATCACCTTCATTCAAATGCCTAGGGTAGTGATTCTCAAAGTGTGTTCCCTGTAGGAGCAGAATCATCAATGACTGGGAATCTGTTAGACAAGCAAATTCTTAGGTTTCACCTCAGACCAACTGACTCAAAAACTCTGGGGATGTAACAGCAATCTGTGGTTTAACAAGACCTTCTAGTGGTTCTGAGGCATACCCAAGTCTGAAAATAGATACCTCTAGCTGACACAGATAAGCCTATCTATTATATCTCTCAGGATCAATCTGTGGTCCACCTTGTCTCATTACAGTTCATTCTTACACTCTTCAATGTGCCAAGATATAGATATATCATTCATATGTACAGGTTAATAATTCTCTTGATGCCCAAACCCCTTAATCCCTTATCTACCTCAGACATAACAAGGAACTTTTATTCTACAGGTTGACTCTAATTGTTAATGATTGATTGAAGATTTATGTTAGGAAAGATTCTGGGGGAACACATAGGATATGTATGAAAGAATGCTGTGATCGCTTAGTTAGATCCACCACAGATGCTTGTGGGTTAATGTCAGGTACTCCTCCTTCATTCCCCCAGGGTGTTACACTGAACTTGCCAGTTTCCCACAAGACGGCCAGCCTCCTTAATGCACGATAAATGAATAAATATATGTCTGCCCAACTCTTTTTAACTATGGCATCATCCTTCAATCCCTAATCCTAAATTAGTTCACACATAAAGCCTGCTTGGTCTGAAATACAGAAACATGCATGAAACATAAGAGGAGGAGTTTATAAACCACCAGAATAATTTGCCATAAATATTAAAATGTAGAAGAAAGTTTCACATTAAGTTATTTCTCTCTGCGTGTTCAACTTGAAATCACTTAGAGTTAATCTAGCATTATGGCGAAGCTTGGTTAGTTCCTGGCTTTATGTCAGCAAATTACCCTGAGGACATATTATACTTAACTTCAATGCTAGAGAAGCATTGTGGATGTAGGAAAATATTGAAAACATTTTTAAATAATTTATGACATCCATTCACTCAGCAAATATTTAATGAGTACTAAGTACGACGTATTGCATTAAGGCTTAGGAGTCAAAAATGGATCCTACGTAGTTCACGATCCCAGGAAGAAAATGAAGACACATAGTCCATTACATGTGAAGTTAGGGTGGGAAGGAGAGAATCAAAAGGCTTTTAGGAGGATGCAGAATAAAAGGTGAGTCCTGAAGGACAAATATGAGTTATATGGAAGAGGGGACAAGGAGGGAAAGAGCAGGAAAGCAGAGAAACAAGCACGTGTGAAAAGTTAGACTGACAACTAGCATGACGTATTGATTAGTTACATGTAGTTATAAGTGGCTAGAGACAAAAGTATGTGGGGGAGGGCCGAAAGGAGGGGGTCAAATGGATGAAATTTAGGCTGCAGAGATGACTAGGGCCTAGAACCAACCAATGCCAGCGGGAAAGTTCATCTGAGGACTAACCAGCTCTGAGTTAATTTTGATTCCTGCTTTGCCATCATTTCTCTGTGCTACTGTTCCGAGAAATCCTGCAACAGTTCACTCCACATCAATTTCATCCATTTGGAAACTAGTCTAGTAAATATAGGTTGAAGGAAATTGTGTTGTCCTGGGAAATGATGAGCAGCAAAGGTCGCTGGCCTGTATACATGGTCATTTTATCTGGGAAGTCTTGCTGTTGGATATGGCAGTTGTTGACTTTCTCCTGGTATATGTCCAGTGAGAGATTCGCCTGCCTTCCTGAATACTGATAGGTGTTACTTAATGGTTTTTACTAGAAGCAGAGGGACCATTTCAGAGCTCTACATTTTCAGAAATCGAAGAGCCCCTCACCACGCAAGCCTTATCTGGCTCAAACATCCTCTCTATAGAGCCCCTCTGAATGAGTTGGGCCGTTGCATTCAGTTGCTAATAACAGAAAACTGAAAGACAGTGGATTAAACCAATGAGATGTTATCTTTCTTTTGTCAGAGTCTGCAAGTAGGCAGTCTGAGGCTTGTGCAGTCGCTCTGTGAATTCATCAGTGTTCTAGGCTGCGTCTGTCTTTTCTTTTCTGCTTCCCACAGTCTGTCTTCCATCCAGAAGGTCAGCTCATGATCTCATTTACAGTCACTGCAGCTCCAGCCATCTTGTTTTTCTTTCAAGAAGAAAGAAGGAAGAAAGAGAGCGGGGAAGGGCAAAAACCTGTGTGCCAGCAGACTCAGGCCCCTTTGACAGTTTTGTTCAAAAACCCTACGCGGTGGTTTTTACTTACGTCTCATTGGCCAGAATGGTCACGTGACAAACTCTACTTGCAAAGGAGAATGGTAAATATAATTTTTTAGTTGCTTCTGTTGCTATCCAACATAAAATTGTGGCATGGCAAGGAATAAAGAGAGACTGTTTATGGGATAGACCATTCACAATCACTTGTCATATCTGAGGTCTGGCCTGAAGTTGGCATCCAGATCTCATAACTGGTTTCACTCTTTTTTTCTGCCTCGGAAAAAGCAAGTGCTCTGCCCAAATCCTCCAATTCAGCAGCTCCCCCTTGGTGCTCGGTTCCTTATCAGCACTATGTTACTGAGCCACTTCCTTCTCTCTAGCACTGTTCTTTTTCCTTCCTCTCGTCTATTCACCACTGGTGTTAACATATGTGCTCATATGTGCATGTATGCATGCATTTCTGACTGCTCTGCGCTCATGCATAATCATGCCCTTATTTCCTGAGGCAGGACTTAATGTTTTGTGTTTGCATCTTACAATCCCGATTCATGAAAGAGCTCAATTGCTTTCTTACCTCTCCTCTGCCTTTGGAAAATTATCCTTGAAGAAAATACAGTGGGTTCTTCCATTTGTCAGCAAATAAAATAAAAAGAAAAAAACTTAAAAAAGAAGCCCAAGTCTTTCATAAACAGAACTTAAGCTTCCATCTGTGTCCTGGAAATTAAGACGTTAAAAACAATTCCTTAAGGGCTAATTAGAGGGAAGTTGGTGGTTGTGTGTTTTGGCAAGAGTTTCTTTTCAATAAGGTATTTAGAAAAGATGGAAGGATGCACAGCAGTGTTCTGAGATCAGGGGGAAAAAAAACTACTTCAGCTACTGGCATATTGAATATTGTATCAAGCATAAATGTCCAAATTTAACCCATGCCCTGGATGTTTTTTTTTTTCCTTTAATCAGTTGGAGATAGATAACAAATGAAATAAAATTAAATTAAGTGACACCATTTCACATTTAATGTACAGAATCATTCAGAACAAATACAGGTCATGCTGTCTTTGAAAGGGGTACATGGGGGGTAATAATTTGTAAAACTGAACAAGCAGATGGGAAATTTCTTTACAAATAAGGGAAAATGTCTGGTAAAGAAGAGGGTGATCCCAAGGTCCTGCTTTTGGCCTATCCCAATGTTGCATCCTTTTCCAACCTCCCTCACACCGACCCACGTGGAGAGTTACAAAGCCAGTTGCATGTGCATTATTTCTTTGGGTCTGCCGAACCAGCTCCCTTTCTTTAAATAAATAACTTCACATGAATGTAATAGAATATAAACTTATTTTGCTTTAAAAAGTCATAGATATTACCAATTCCTGGGTTCCCAATAAGAAAATAAATAAGAATGTGTTTGGGACCATATATAAAGCATTACCTAAATGAAAGGAATAGTTATTACCCATGTAAATTTGAATTCTCCTGTGTGTAGACCTAAGCCACATGCGCGTACATGTTTTTGCATGAACACAGATACACACACATATATATTTGTGCACAACCCTTTAATGTACATGTAAATATTTCCATCGGAGTCCTAGAATTGTCTTTTTTAGATTTAAATAGTTCGCGCATTTAACGGACACTAAGAATTTCTCAGGTACATTTCCAGCAACACAAATAAAGTGGGAAAATCTGACATTTTCAGGGTCATTCTGCCTTCTATTTTTAAAGTTATGAGCATCATTTTCAAACGTTCAGAAAACTCACATTCTCTTTGATTTTTTTTTAATCAATATGTTTTGGATCCAAAATGCTTATTTCTTTTCTTAATTTTATTTTTTTAAGGAGGTCGCAGCTCACAGTGGCCCATGCGGGGATTGAACTGGCAACTTTGGTGTTATTAGCACCACGCTCTAACCAACTGAGCTAACCGCCACCCCCCAAAATGCTTATTTGTTACACATGTCAAGTTGTGCACAATCTTCTTTCAAGTATAATATTAGTGAGGAAGTCAGCATGCCTCAGTCTCATTCTTCTTTATGTTATAAGGTCTAGATATGATTTCATTATTCTATAATAGAAGAAATGTTTCTCGCATCACTAAATGTTATATGAGATGAGAACAAATTTGAATGGTCTGTCATACATAATTGATAAAAAATTGTTTCTGGATAGCTATATACTCATGAATAAATACATTGTATTTTAAATTAATAAAAAGAAATTAAGTAAAATGTAACAAATGGTAAAATGAATGGTCCAATATTGCCACAATTATACCTGTGACATTTTATTACAGAAATTTTGTATTCTCCAGTATGGGTATAACTGTGTACCATTTATTAAAATACACAAACCACTTCCTTCCAAAGATTTACTTTGTTACTATCAATCTTAATGTAACAGGTAAACAGTACAAATTTCTTTACTAATATTTTCAATTGAGCATCAACATTTTTCAGTTATTAAAATCAATGCAAATCTCTCAATTAAAGTGCTCTATTTTAAGAAAAACCTTTCTCTTCTTTGAAAATGTTTTATAGCCTATGTATCTATAAATTCTGACTAATGCCATATCTTGATATGTGCTCAGGAAATTAACAAAATCTGTAAGGGAATTTTATTTCTGGATCCTTAACCCCAAGATGATGATAGAAATAGAAGTGAAAAAAATAACCTGTTTGATAGATGAATTAAGAGGCTTTCCTTCATAAAGCACTGCAATTTAACAAAACCATGGTATTTACACATTAAAGAAGACTTTGGTGTCCTATTTAGAGTCTAAATGTTACAAAAACAAATTGCTTTTTGTTTTCTATAAGGCATTTGAAAGGCAAAAGAAAGTAATTCCTTATTCACTGACATCCAGACTGAAGCAAAATTTACTTTTCCTTGTCAAATTGACAACATCACGACTTTCTATTTAGGACTTGGTATATCATAAAGTCAACCAAAAAATGATTTGGAAGATCTTGAGATCCTCTTCCTTTCCCCATGAATCCATCATGCTCAAGGTTACAGAGACACACGATGAAGGGCCTGGGAACTGTAGGAGAAACAAGCACATTGCAGGAGCCACAGAACAGGAAAAGGCTAGCCAGCTTTCCAGGACTCCTCTGGGTCCAAAGCCAATCAGAGCAAAGATTTTGGAGACTGGGGAGAGGTAAATGCTGTTTTCCAGAATAGGGGAGCTGCATCAAATGGGTGAACACAGCAGTTCTAGTTAAACACATAAGCCCCAAGGATTTTCTGTTTGCAGATTTGGCTCTATCAACTGGAAAAACTTACTGACAGAGGAGGGCTCCTCAAATAAAAAAGGATATAAAAAAGGATCTGGCTATTGTCTTTAGAGTGAGATTTTCCAGGTACACGCTATGAGATTGAAATGGGCCTGCACTATAATTCAGAAATGTTTCAAATTTCAAACATGTCACTCTCATTAATAGCTTCCAGAAGAATGTTGAGTAAAGTGACAGGTGGCAAGACCTACAGATAATCCTGAGTTTGAAATGTTGCCCTCCCACAACTCCCTGCACAATATGACAGGGAAATGTTTAAAAGATCAGAAAGCACACCTTGAGAATGGGGTTTTCACCCTTAATAGCCCTGGAGTAAAAGACTGAGACAAGCGGCCCCAAGTGAGTCCAGAAGACTCCCAAATCTTTCTTATATTAGCCAAAGGTAAAGTATGGAATAACGCAGTAGGTTTGCCGTTTGTTGACACCGGTATGCCTTGTACACCAAAACTCATTTTACTGGAAAGACACTTCTTCTATTACTCCATTGGCCAGTTAATGTCAATTGGCAACTCTCTATGAAAGACAGTGTTAAGTGGAGGGATGCCCTCCAAAGCTGCATCCTGAACACCTAATTCTCCTGGTCCCTGTTAATCCAATTGTGTCAGACTTTATAACATCAATGGGAATGACAACAGAGAGCTATCTCTTTGTGGAAGTACCTCCCACTTATTAATATATCCATATACATTGACCTTTACAACCAGACTTGATTGTAATTAATTCATTAAACAACTCGTTCTGCAAGTATCAAAGCTTCTATGTTCCCATCATGGTACCGTGTTTCCCCGAAAATAAGACCTAGGCGGACCATCAGCTCTAATGTGTCTTTTGGAGCAAAAATTAATATAAGACCCGGTCTTATTTTACTATAAGACCGGGTATAATATAATATAACATAATATAATATATAATATAATATAATATAATATAATATAATATAATATAATACCGGGTATAATATATTAATTTTTGCTCCAAAAAACGCATTAGAGCTGATGGTCTGGCTAGGTCTTATTTTCGGGGAAACACGGTAGTAGACACGAGGAATACAAAGTTGAGTAATACATGTCCCCCGCCTTCAAGAATATTGCGACAAAAGCAAAGGCTTATGGTACAACTTTGTGCACAATGCTGTGAGAACACAGAGGAGGCCGGGCTTTGTTATCCTGGGTGGTAGAGAAGATTTTGCAGAAGAAATGACATTTGAGCAGCATCTGGAAATATGGAACAGACATTCAGTAAGGAAAGCAAAAGTAAAGGCCTTCTGGATAAAAAGAACGGTAAGTTCTGAGAGTAAGACTTGCATGTTTGAGGAAGAGAGAGAGCCACATGTTGTTAGAGAGTTGGATATGTAGTTGGCTTGGGTGATGCATGGCTAAAGACAAGATTAGATAGTTGAGATGGAGTTAATAAGATCTTTGTATTTTATTTTTTTAAATGTTGACTCTTCCTGGTAGCTGAAAGGGATCCATCAAGAGTGTATAACAAGAGCTGATGGAGCAGTTAACAGGGAAAGGCTATGAGGCGCTGAATTTGAAGTATATTTCTCATGTGGAATCAACATATTTTGGAATGGAGGTGGCAGAGTAGATTTGAGAAGGAGGACTCAAATCTGGATGGCAAGACAGATCACTGTATTAAAATTTGGAAATAAAAGGCAACTAAACAAGATGACCTTGGTAAAGTCACTTCCCTTCACAGAGGTTGTTTATTCAACAAAAAATGGCTAAGTATTGAATGAATCACCTTAAACATTCTGCCCAACTCTCCGAGGACCTTAATAGACATTTCTCCAAAGAGGACATATGAATGGCCCATAGACATATGAAAAAATGCTCAACATCACTAATCATCAGAGAAATGCAAATACAAACCACAATGAGATATCACCTCACCCCAGTCAGAATGGCTGTCATCAACAAGACAAATAGTAACAAGTGTTGGAGAGGCTGTGGAGAAAAAGGAACCCTCATACACTGTTGGTGGGAATGCAGATTGGTGCAGCCGTTATGGAAGGCAGTGTGGAGGTTCCTCAAAAAATTAAGAATAAAAAAAAATTTAAGAATAGAATTACCATATGACCCAGCAATCCCTCTCCTGGGTATCTACCCCGAAAACCTGAAAACATTTACCCGTAAAGATGTTATGTGCTTCAATGTTCATTGCAGCTTTATTTACGGTGGCCAAGACATGGAAACAACCAACGTGTCCCTCAATAGATGATTGGACAAATATGTAGTATATATACACAATGGAATAGTATTCTGCCATAAGAAAAGATGAAATAATGCCATTTGCGACAACATGGATGGATGTTGAGGTTATTATGCTAAGCGAAATAAATCAGACAGAAAAAGTTGAGAACCATATGATTTCACTGATATGTGGTATATAAAACTGAAAGCAACAAAGGAACAAGACAAACAAATGAAGAAACAAAAACTGATAGACACAGACAACAGTTTAGTGGTTACCAGAGGGTAAGGGGGTTGGGGGGTGGGAGATGAGGGTAAGGGGGTTCAAATATGTGGTGATGGAAGGAGAACTGACTCTGGGTGGTGAACACACAATGTGATACATAGAAGATGTATTACAGAATTGTACACCTGAAACCTATGTAACTTTACTAGTAATTGTCACCCCAATAAACCTTAACTAAAAAAAATTACGCTCACTATAAAAAAAAATATTCTGCCCAACTCTAAATAGTATACGGAAAATAATTTGATTTTATTAAAAAATGCTTCCAGTGAGTTTCCATATTTCTTTAAATGCTATTACCAAGACTGCAGATTGGTTTCTGCTACTGTCAACTGTTGCCATCATTGGAGGGGAATGGGAGGGAAATATTCTCATTATTGGAAAATCTATTCTCAGCAAATAAATAGAGTAGTCACTGTGATAGATGTTAGAATTTTTAGCATGAATTGTGCATATATGCTTTCAGATTTGCTCTGCCATAATTAAGAGATGCTAAAAAGTTTGCAAGTCTGAGAAGTGAGTCAAAGCAGAATTCCTTTTCTACTTGATTCATAAGTAATGATGCTGCTAATATCTATATTAAAATCTCACCTTTTAGCTGAATTATAAGAGCGTACTGAGGAACAATTAAAGTGAGGTTTTGTATGAATGATGACATTTGGTGGTAAAGATTATACTCTGCCTTTAATGAGGTTTGCATGTCCAGTATTTCATTTTAGTTCCACAAAGTTCACTAAAATGTGTTTTGAATAATAAAATCTTCATCTTGAAGACAAATGGTCTTTGCCAGAAGAAAAACATATTAATGCTTTCAATTAAAGATGAGAAAATGTTGCCACAAACAATAAAAGCCCTCACTAGAATTTTCTTTTGCCTCAGATGAGGCCTAATATCCAGTCAATTCTCAGAATTCTTCTATTTGTGTCGCCCTATAGACCAATTTCTTGGAGATCAGACTTTGGTCCCAGATTTGCAATGACAAAGATAGGTTAGGTATGCCCTGATAGGTGACATTTCCCTGATACAGTGTCTAGAATTTCAGATTCAGTTAGCCTTCAGTATACTTCCTGATTATCCTATTCCCGTTTTCATGTCACTTCTATGAAACCTTTCCTCATTTCTCCAGCCTTCAATCATATTCTCATAGTTTCCTCTTCAGGGATATCACAGGGCATTGGTCTTGCAATTTCTAGAGATTTGGACACTTGTGTTGTAGTTAGTTGTATATATACAGAGGGCGCCAAAAAATGTATGCCCTTTTTAAGAAAGGAAAAAACTGTATTAAAATTGTAATACTCAATATATACCGATAACAAAAGACGAATACAAGTCACGTTTGACTTCTGCAATTACAAGAGGTGCTCAAAGTGGTTACCATCAGCGTCCAGACACTTCTGATCATGGCGAACTACTGCTTGAGCAACGTTGACAAAGCGTCCACCTGTACACATTTTTTTGGCACCTCCGGTATATGAATATAGATCCTTTGGCTATGCCTCCAGGACCTGATTTATATTTTAAGCTCTTTCCGATTAGGAACTGTAATTTCAGCTCCTATTTTTACAACTTCAATTCCTTCTAAAACTCTGCCCTGCACACAGCCACAACACATCTGTTATAGACTTTAGGGATGCTGGCAAGTCATGTTACTAATTTCTAATGTTGTGTTAAATGTAATTCATTCAGAGCATATGACAGGTTGAAATATCATTTTGATACCTAAATACTACCAACTTTCCAACAGCAGTGATGTACTGGAAAAAAAACGAGCACACTAATGGCAAAAACTTTCTCATTACTCCTTTACAGTTCAGAATGCATTTTCCATCTCATTTCATTGCAACAGAACACAATTTCCTTTTGATACTGTACATATGGGCTCCTTATCCTGTAGGCCACTAATGCCAAGTAATCATCATACCTGCCTCACTTGGAATCCTCTGAAGTGACAAACCTATTGCCAGAGGGGGACTACAGGTTTCTAATCAATTTACAGATCTAATGAATAGGAGACAAAACACTTTCCTTGACATCAGAAAAAAAAAGTCTATATAAAATAAATGTTCTTGAGCTTCACAATTTCATTAAAGGCTAAATGACAAACAGGGAGCAATAGAAAAAACTGTTTACTTTCTTTTTTTGTGTATATATTTTGATTTAATTCCTTCAGTAATTCAGATAGATCTCATTTCCAAATTAAATCATGTTTATGTATTTGAATCGCTGCCATGAAGTTTTCTGGGTTTCCTAAATGTATAAATCCCTGGTGTCCTACTCTAGAGGCAGAAGATAATAAGATGGTACATTGAATACAAGGGTATACATCTAATTTCTCTTCCTCTGAAAACTCCACTAGGATCCACAAGGAGAGAATAAAACAGCAACAACATTTTGGAAGTTGGAAAACAAATGAACCAGTGATAATTGACTTAGCAGAACTAAGAAAACGGAATCTCAAGCAGGCCTTAGGAAAACCTGAGAGTCAACCAGATTTACCTTACAGAATTCTCAAAGATTCAGGAAGTATTAGCCCCAGGTACTTATGGATTTGGGCGTGAAAGGGAGAGGCTAAAATAAGAAGTAGTATAAAAGCTGTTGGAGAACTTTTAGCTTTCTAGATCCCCTGATGCAGTCTACACCTCCCACTCCAGCACATACCTGGAGGTTTATTTTCTGGAAATAGAAGACACAGTTGAGGGCATGTGTACTGAACAACAGGGAAGTTAACTAAATAACATCGAATGCTGAGAATTCCCGGCTCTCTTGTAATTCTTATTGAGTGTTCCGCCCAAGTCTCTGGCAGCCAGCCATATCTTTACCATCCAGACAGGAGACTAGAAAACTCTTCTCAGTGAAATTTGATCAGACAAAAATGAATGACACAAAAATGTGGTATCCCTTAATAAATAAAAAAAAAAAAAATAGCATCTGATCCTGATAATTTTACAGTAAAATTCAAAGTTGACCAGTCAGACGCACACACTCAGAACTTCTAAACATCATTTTATTCCCGTATCGTTAATCATGAGCATACGGTCAAGGATTACCAGACATATGAGAAAAACTTCAAGCCAGGAAAATGAATAACAGACACAAAGTAAAAAAAAAAAAATACTGAAAGAAACAGAGACTACAGTGGGGAAAGAAAATTTCAAAACACTCTAGCGTTACTATAGTCAGGGAGATAAGATTAGTTTCTACTTATCACAGTTCCATAGTGGGGAATTTTAGGATTTGTACAGGCTGACGGGCTTGCTAATATCCCACATGTGGAAAGTGATTTAGAAAAACATCTTTTTCTATTTAAGTTTTTATATAAAAGTAACATTTCATTGCTTAAGCACTGAAATGTGGTAGTGGTTTATAATGCAACATTTAATAATCTTCTATTACATAGCTTTCTCTTCACGTCCCATTTTAACCCCCAGTATCTACCTCATGGATTTCATTCAAATATATTTGTCATGTTCAAAGAAATGCAGGGGAAGAGGGAGAGAGGCAGAGGGAACGGAACATACACATACACACACACTTTAATAACTGTCATCAAGAGAGAAAAATTCAAGCAAGAGTATAAAATACCCCAACATATAAAATACATATAAAAGAAATTTTAAAATTAAAGGATTACTATACACTACTCTAAGATAATTTTGGAAAATACAGTCTAATGGATTTCTTCACAATTATAAAATAGCAATTTTCACATATTAAATTGCAAAAAAGAAAACCAGACTACTTGACCAAAGAGATATAAAACTATTAAATGTATTCTATAAATCTCACTCGGTCCTCATTACAAAACATAATAAAGGGGAGTTCACTATAAATGGTTGTTTATAATACAGGAGCAAAGCTCTGACAATCTGGCCCCATCAACACAAGCTGGAAATTTTTAAATTTTGATACAATCAATAAAACCAATAAAAGTAAAATACAATCAATAAAAGTAAAATGTGCAAGTACAGTATTATTAACTGTAGAGAAAAACATTTTCATTAACTTTTTTAAAAAGTATTTTTTAAAATTATTTTTGCTACACTTGATCTTAGCCAAAAGGCCGAGAAGCAATATGGATGGACCTAGAGAATATTACGCTAAGTGAAATAAGTCAGATGGAGAAAGACAAATACTATATGATCTCACTTATATGTGGAATCTAAATAACAGAATAGATGAACAAACAAAACAGAAATAGACTCAGAGATGTAGGGGGAAGAAAAAAACCTGAGGATTGCTAGGTGGGAGTGAGGTGGGGGTGGGGGAAAAGACAAGGGGATTAGAAAGCACAATTGGTAGCCACAATGTTGCCACGCGGATATGAAAGACAGTTTGAGGAATATAATCAATAATGTTGTAAAGATTTTCTAGGGGGTCAGATTGGCACTTGTCTTATTAGGGAGACCACTTCATGGACGGTGGAGATGCCTGACCACTGCAGTGTACACCTGAAGCTGAATAATATTGTATGTCAACTATAACTCCACAGGATGTGGAGTGCAGCATAGGGAATAGAGTCAATGGAATTGTAACAATTATATTCGATGTCAGAGGGTCAGAAGGGTAGTAGATTGGGGGCGTTATCACTTTGTGGGGGTGTAAATGTCTAACTGTTACATTGTTTTGTACACCTGAAACTAATAAATTATTTTTGCCAGTTAGGTTTATAGTCAGTAACACTAATTTGTCACATCCTAAAATTGCTTTACCAGGGAGAGTACATATTTTTCCCCCCAGTAATAAGAAATATTAATCATTTCATCATGTCATTATTTGACTATTTCTTGGCACTGTATGCAAAAAAGATATTTCACTCATTAAAATTTCACTGTTAGGGGCCAGCCCTGTGGCTCAGGCGGTTAGAGCTCCATGCTCCTAACTCTGAAGGCTGACGGTTCGATTCCCACATGGGCCAGTGGGCTCTCAACCACAAGGTTGTCCGTTCAATTCCTCGAGTCCCGCGAGGGATGGTGGGCTGCGCCCCCTGCAACTAGCAACAGCAACTGGACCTGGAGCTGAGCTGCACCCTCCACAACTAAGACTGAAAGGACAACAACTTGAAGCTGAACGGCACCCTCCACAACTAAGATTGAAAGGACAAAAAGTTGACTTGGAAAAAAGTCCTGGAAGTACACACTGTTCCCCAATAAAAGTCCTGTTCCCCTCCCTCCCAAAAAAAATATATATAAAAGCATTTAAAATTTCACTGTTAGAAGTTCTTCTGGGATCTGAAAGGTTAGTTCAGGTTCCAGAAAGACCTAATTATAAATACTGAGTTAGGTAAAGATCAACATTTCTAAATATTCCATCTATGTAGCCATCTTATTGTTCACTGGTTTTCAGAACATATTATTTTACTGGGTTACCTTATCATAAAATCTCTGGGAAGTAACTCATGTCACAAAGTAATTCTTTTCTGTACACAACAAATTATTTGGGTGCCTACTAAGTGCTCAGTTGTGAATCATGATTGCAAACGTTATAAAACAAAAGACCATTCATTCATACAAATTATTGGTAGTAACTGTTAGAAAAAAAAATTTTAAGCAAAACTCACAGAAGTATAGCAAGATATTTGTATTTTATCTGTGAAAGAGCGATGGTAATTCCTGTCCAAGAACCTTTCTATGCTTTATTTGGCTTCCTTTGAATTTGCATTTAGAATCCGTTTTATTGCTTTGTAATACAGATGGAATTGGCACTGATTAACAAGTTTTAGTCATTGTGGAAATAAGCAATGACCTTCCTAAATATAATGCTCAAAGACAGCCTGAAACAAGCTTCTGATTTTGTTACGGATACCAGGACCGGAAAGAACCCAAGCGGAGAGTCAGCTTTATTACGAAAGCGGGGTCAGCGGGATCCTTCCCAAAAGACTGAGCCCCTGGCAAGGTTTTGAGCAGGTTTTTATGGGTTGGGGACTTCCTTGAGTCGGGGAAGGGGTAGGTGTCCTCTGGTGATTGGCTCGGGGTGTGGCTTGGAGGGGGTTATGCAGAAGTGGGCTGGGGCTTAGGCTGGGGACTTCTCTCTTTGCTCGGGTCACCATCTTAGGTCAGTTCTACGTGGCAGGGAACCATTATAGGTCAGTTTCTCCATCAATTTCATGGGCCAGAGTCACTGCTGAGATAGGAAATCTAATCTCAAGAATGATGGAATTCTACCCCAAGTCCCCATGTCCATTTTAACAGTGTTCTTACTTTGAGGAATCAGAATAACACCTGAAGGAAAAGTACAGTGATGATATTGTAGTTGGTTGAATTAACATGTTATCTGAGAGAACGATATAGTTATTAAAATAGTGTTCCGCAGTGATGCCTTCATTGGAAATGTTTTATTTTACTTACTTTCAACTTATTGTTGTAATGGTGACACTGTATCTTCATTTTGAGATTAAACCTCTAGAGTAATTCCATTTAACAGTGTAGTTTAGCCTGGGACTTTCTGAAAGCTTTTTTCTTCGCTTCCCTCCCCTCCTGCCAAACCTTAGTGACTCTATTTACCGTACGTTTACTATGCATACCAGTTTCAGTGGTTCTGTTTGCTCCAGACCAGTCTCAATGGTTCTGTTTACTGCAGACCTTACGCATACCAGGCTCAATGGCCTGTTTCTTCAAGGAAACCTCCAGGATACTGACTGGAAAGAAGTTTTTACATCTGCTTAAGAACCACTTCTATCCCTGAAACAACCCAGCCTCTGGAAAGCGCCTATTTCCAGGAATTGCCTGACCAACTTCTCCTTTCCTTTCTTCTGCCTCTTCTTGCTTACCTATAAAGCCTTTTGGTGGTATTAAGAACGGGAAGGCAATCTTTGTCACAAGGAGTCCGCTGTCTCCCCTTAATGCTGGCTTTTTGGAATAAACCTGCTTTTCTTTTCGCCACCCTTGTCTCCTGATTTTTGGACTAGCATACAAGCAGCCAGATCCTATTTGGGATGGTAACAGTTCTAGAAATTGTATCCTTCTTTCTCTATATACCCTTTTCCCCTGGATAAGCAGCAACCCCTGAAACCACAGAAGACAGTAGCCCAGACCTGATTAATGGTCATACTGTCCGGACCTCTGGAAGGCTGAAGATAACACCTTGACCTAAGTTATGTTTCAATTCCTGAGCCCTAAGGTGGAACTGAGACAGGTGAGTTAGTATAATTGCTAGGTAGATAGGTCGGTCCCTGGTGAAATAAACAAAGACAGTCATATCCTAAAACTTCAGGTTTTGAAATCACTCCTTTGCTCCAGGACATAATGTAACAAGGCCTTGAGGTTAACCATAAAATTCATTTTGGCCTGACAAACGGAGCAGATCTGATAGATAAAGAGTGGGTTACTTTGCTACTTCCTGTAGGATGGGCAAGCAGAACCAACCTGGTGGACGAATTTCATTAGAAGGCGCCAGTTCCCTTCTTCAAACAAGTTTCCTTCTCCAAAGAGCTCCCCTTCCCCAAGCAGACAAGGGAAGGTATAAAAGTAAGAGCTGTTGCCTCAGTCATGGGGCACCCCCCATTCGGGACCCCCTCCCTCTCGGGAGCTGCAACCTCTTCTCCTGCCTCTAATAAACTATCCTCTCTTTAAAACTTTTTGCCTCTCCCTGGTCCGTGTTTCCATTCTTCAGCTTCACCTTCACAAGACACTATCCCGGCTCACACTCAGAAACTGCTGGCAGATCCAACATCACCTACATCATTTGGGGGCTTGTCCGAGATTGAAGGAGAGGTAAATATTATCTGTGCCTTTTTACTTGCCCACTCTGGGCTTTCATCTTTTTGTCTTCTTTATTCTATCATGGAAACAGCAGGCCTCAGTCAGCCATTTAAATGCGAAAAGAGTGGCTGCTACTCTCAAGACTGTGAGGGCAGGTCTTGCAGGAGGGCCCTGGTCGATCCCCTCCAGCACTGAGCCAAAGGAATGTCAGCCACAGTCTAACTGCCTTCTCTCTTGCTTTCTCTCTCGGGGGAAGTGAAGCCCAAAGATGTCGTGCAGTTGAGATGAATGGCCCTTGGCAGCATTTGCGGGACTCTGACACTCTACGGTGTGTCCCAAAGGCTCCATGAGTCTTCCCTCAGTCCGACTGCCCGTAAGGGTGCCAGCAAGATGATTCCTTTGTCTTTGCTGTTCTTTCATCCTGTGGCTGTCTCTCCTCAGCTTTTCAGAGGCTGGTCTAGGGTCTCTTCCCTGTGGGACCTTCTGAACACTCCCTGCCGACCTCAAGACAAGACATCTTAAGGTAAGAACATGAACCTCTGCCTCTATAGGACATCTCTTGTCACCCAGGATAAGATTTACTGGCATTTAACATTCCCTCTCAAATCATGTCGTTCTTCCGTGATCTCACTGTACTCTGGGGACCACAAGCAGCATCTCTGCTGCCTGGCTCCGCCCCCAGCACAGCAGGGCTGCAGCAACAGCCCAGAAAGGGAAAGGCAGCAAAAGCACAGCTCCTCCGGAGCACCACCCGCCAGGCCACCTCAGCCACCGCCAGGCAAAGTTTTTAAGGAGGACCAATATATTCCAGACTCACTTTAACTTAAGGAGGAAACTTTATCTGAAGCCTTTTGGGGCTTCCGTTTTCTCTTTTGGTACTCTCTTACCCGTTGGCAATCAAAACATCCCCCCTTGCCTTTCTGCCCAAGCTTCCCTACAAGCCTTGAGTATGTACTCTGTCCTTAAATATCTTTATTTAGAAGGCCACTATTATATTAATCGTGACATCAATGTCTGTGATGCCCAGAGTCACAGTATACACCCCACTCCTTTAAAGCATCTCAATATAGGCCACAGCCTTTATCCGCCTGTGGGCCAACGCCAAACATTCAGGCGGGGCCAGGGTAGGCGCCCACCCGGAGGCACGGGCCAGGCCGCCCAGGTAAGCGCCAATAATCCTGGCACACCGTGTCTCCCCACCCGCCTCGGAACCGGTTGCGTGGTGTCCATGGCCCACGCGTCTGGGGGACGCCTCAGAGCAGATTGTGGGGGATGAATTGCAAAGGGACGCCTTTCTCTTCTTCCTCCCTTTCCGATGGGCAATCAGCCCTCACGCGCCTACACCCCCTGAATGGCATCTTGAAATATTGGGACAAATTTGACCCTCAGACTTGGAAGAAACAGCGCCTGATTTTCTTTTGTTCAGAGGTTTGGCCTAAAAAGAAAAACAGTGCCTGATTTTCTTTTGTTCAGAGGTTGGAAGATGGGGACACTTGGCCTTCTGAGGGAAGTAGTAATTATAATACTATCACGCAACAAGACCTGTTTTGCAGAAAGGAGGGCACACGGTCAGAAGTTCCATATGTTCAGGCTGTTTTTGCCCTGAGGGACAACCCAGATCTCTGCAAGAAGTGTAAAGTTGACCCGGCTCTTTTGGCTGTGGTCTCTTGCCTCCCTTACCCTAATGAGTCCCTTTTTAAGGGGACTCCTCCTAAGGGGACTCCTTCTAGGGAGACCCCTTTTAAGGAGACTCTCCCTAGGGAGACCCCTCCTGAAGAGACTCCTCCAAAAGAAATCCAGCAGGATCCTTCGCTCCTGAGGAGGACACTTCAACAAACACCCATCTCCTAATCCACCTATAAACAGGAATGCCTGAGACTGAGGTAACTGAAGAAAATAGTGGCACTTTTAAAAACCAAAGAGCTAATTCTTAAGCCAGACCCCTTACTCCACTGTTCTAAGTCCTACAGCGACCACCCACAGTGAGATTCATTATAAGGGAAATAGCCTTTAGATTGGAGCCCCAGAATACTAAAGTGAAGATATCTCTGTCACTGAATTTGTCAAAAATATAGCTTAGATTAAATATCTAGGTATTTCAAAGTAACAAAATACTGAGGTGTTAATCATTAGGTACATCATAAGTTCATCTATTTCTAACTTCTTGTCACACAAATGTTAAGAAAGAAATTCAGGTCTGTTAATAAATATATCTTATATTTTATTAGTAAAGCCTATGCTTTTAAAGGTTGCCAAATATATTCCTAGATTTGCCAGTGGAAGTGCTACTTGCTTACTTTTGGTTGTCAGTATATATGTCACCAGAATAATTTTCTATGTTTTGTATTTTCTCAATCAGGTCCTTGGTTACTCAGAAATTAAATCTAAAACTAAGTTTTGCTAATAGTTAAGTAAACTTTTATATTGTAAAACTGCTACAGTTCATGTGCTCTCCTCAGTATCAGCTATAGGCCAACATAAGGAAACTTAGTCTAATGTTTTTCCCTAACTGGCAGGGAATTCTAATGGTTCTGACCCACTGTTACATCCCTGATTAAGAGGCTCAGATCCTAAAAAAGGCCAGGAATTTGTTTAAATGTCTTTGACAGCCAAGACAGAAGAACGAGGAATAAAGGAACAGTGAGACCAGAGCATAAGACCAGAGACAGGCCAGACTTTTGGCCACAGTTATAGACAACCCAGGGCTGAAGCCACCTCAGGACACCCCAAACGCCCCACAGAGAAAGCGCCAGATAAAAGAGCCTACTCTGGATATACAAGCCCAGATCACTGGATTCCTAATCCTCTAAAACAGTCGTGCCCCTATGCACACTAAAGGGCACTACAGGAGAGAGTACCCCTTGTTCTGAAGGGAGCAAAGATCAGCTCCCTCCCCAAAAATGGCTGTTGTCACTGTTGGGCCTGAAGTTCCCAGTGGCTCCCAAGCTGTTCTCATCACAGGGGGTAAAACTGTGGGTGACCCTGACGTGACAGGTAAGTCTATTAATTTCCTAATTGATATAGAAGCCATGTATTCTGTCTCAACTGCTCATTCTGGACATTTTTCCTCTGAAAACTGCTTTGGTTGTAAAGATAAAGACAGCCCCCAGATTTGGGCTCATTTTACTCAGCCTGTTTCTTATCATTGGTCTATACCTTAAAGAAAATGTAAAATAAATTAAACTTAAAAAGGACTCGAAAACGATTTACGTAAGACACTAGACATCTTAGCACGTGGCTGACCAGCTTGCCTCCGGGCCATAGCTGCGGCTGCCATCTTAGTTCCCAAAGCCACCAAGCTCACAAATGGGACAAGAATTAACTGTTTTCATTTTTTTGCCCCACACCACATTCAAGGGCTTTTTAAATGCTACTAAGAGTCACAGGCTCACTGATAGTCGCCTCCTACAGCATCAGGCCCTCTTAAAAGGTCCTGTCATTCAAGTAGGGACCTGCTCCACCCTAATCTTACCACCTTCCTCCCAGAGACAGAGGAAGAGTTAACTGCCAATAAGTTTTAATACAAGCCTATACTGCTAAAACAGATGTACAAAAAATACCCCTAGACAACCCAGATTAGACGCTCTTCACTGATGAGAGTTCTTTTATAGAAAAGGACATACAAAAGGCTAGATAATCAAAGAGCTTACTCAATGACAAAAACCCTAAAACGCCACCTCACAGGCTATCCATGCCATAAGACAAAAGTTAGGACAGGACAGAATAACAGTTCTCAAACAAAGCTGCCATCGATTATTTACTTCTCAAACACAATCAAGAATATAAAAAGTTGGAAGGGTTATGCTGTTTCAGTCTCTCTGATAGTTCACAGTTAATTAAAGATTTCCAATATTAAACTAAAAACAGGAGTCTTCGGTTTAGATGTATCCTTCCTTACTTCCTGGCTTCCTAGCTTAACAGGACTTAAAGAAGCCTTTCTCATATTTCTGTTATTCATTATTACAGGAATCATCTCTTGCTGCTGCCTACGGTGTCTCTCTGCTTGTGGACCACTCACTAGCTGGCTACGACGGCCTCCAAAGCAACAAATTCCTCATCTGGATCTGCTCATCTACCGGGGACCCTTAGATAGACCTCTGGACGAGCCCTAGCTGCTGGTCTCTATGTCCCTCCTCAGCCTGAAGTAGCCAGAGCGGTCGTCGCCCCTATTCCCTAACAGCAGTTAGGGTTTCATCTTCAGAGGGGGGATTCAGACAGGTTAGTGAGTATGATTGCTAGGTAGATAGGTAGGTCCCTGATGGAATAAATAAAGACAGTCATATCCTAAAACTTCAGGTTTTGAAATCACTCCTTTGCTCCAGGACATAATGTAACAAGGCCTTGAGGTTAATCATAAAATTCCTTTTGGCCTGATAAACAGAGCAGATCTGATAGATAGATAAGAGTGGGTTACTTTGCTAATTCCTTTAGGATGGGCAAGTAGAACAAACCTGGTGGACGAATTTCATTAGAAGGTGTCAGTTCCCTTCTTCAAACAGTTCCCTTCTCCAAAGAGCTCCCCTTCCCCAAGCAGGCAAGGGAAGGTATAAAAGTAAGAGCTTTTGCCTCAGTCATGGGGCACCCCCCATTCGGGACCCCCTCCCGCTCAGGAGCCGCAACCTCTTCTCCTGCCTCTAATAAACTATCCTCTTGTTAAAACTTTTTGCCTCTCCCTGGTCGGTGTTTCCATTCTTTGGCTTCATGAGATACAATCCCAGCCCGCACCCAGAAACTGCCGGCAGATCCAACATCACCTACATCAGGAAAGCCCCCTGGCTACTTTCCCAAGAGACCAGACAGAGGACTCCAGAAAAGACCTCAGAACTGTCTTCAAGACCTGAAGAAATGATTCATTACCCTTCCCTCACCTCCAACCAATTAGCTCCCAGCACGATACCCCGACAACTAACCCATGGTGTCTTGTGGTTTTGCCCTATAGAATCTGTAACCTACACACCATCGGGGAGTCAGGTCTTATGAGCTGTGTCTCTGGGCTCAGTGCCATTTCTTTAAATAAACCTCTACTTTCTTTGCTGCAAACTCCTGTTCATGTCTCCTTGGGCTTTGATGCGCGCAGGCAAAATAAAACCCTTGAGTTCGGTAACACTATTATCTCAGTTTCTATAGGTCAAGAATCTGTGTGTACATTGGCTGGTGCTCGGGGTCTCTTACAAGACATCATCATTAGTCTCAATTGGGAAAGATTCACTTCCTACTTCACAGTGTGGTTGTTGGTAGGATTCGGTTCCTTGAGATGTGAACCTCTTCACCGAGCATCTTATGATGGAAGAATGTTAGACATTCAAACACACATATTTAACAAAGGCTATATATTTCACAACAGTATAAACATATACCAGGACAGAATTCAAAAACATCAGAGTAGGTGCCTAATGGTGGGAAGGAAATGAGTGTTGGACTCCAGGAAGAATGAAAGAAAAATAAATAAAGTGTAAGAGAAAGAACCTTGCTGAACTCAATGACGATAATATGCCTCGAGTCCAAGCATAGAATAAAAGTATAGACAGAAGCAACCTTCCTGAGTGGGCAGTTAATTCTAATCCCTGCTTGTAAGTCGCAGAGCTGGCAGAAAATAATTTAATCCAAATCAGTAGTCTTTAATGCCAGATGCTACAGGTAGGGAGATGTTTATTTATGGGAGCAGTCTTTTTGTTAGTTTGTAAGATGATTCTCATCTCCACTGATATTTAAATTCAGCCGTATTGCCTTTGGAGGGATTTTAGGTAAGATATACAAAACACTAGATAATAATTAAGGGTGGAGAAATCAGAATAAACCATTGAGTAGGGGTAGCCTTGAAGAATAGCTTGGAGGAAAGGTTCATTCTCTACCATGTGTACCACCACAATTGAACACGGCGATATGAGAAGGGGTGGAAGTTCAGCTGGAGAAGATTCTTTTGAGGGTGTTTAAAACAAACAAACAGAAAACCCTTTTCTCTAACCAAACCATCTCTTGCCTATTCATCACCGCCCCACCCACACCCCCACTGAGGTATCAGGAATGGTACTTTCAAATGTGTAAGATACATCTTGGCTTCCCCAGCAACCCTTCCCACTCACAGAGGTGTCATAAGTAGTGCTTTGTGATGTCTAAGCCCCTCTTAGCCACCATTGGCTGGTCATGGGGATTGGTGGGTATATATACAGGTCAGTCAGCAGATCTGTGGCAGTCTACTGAAAAGCTTAGAATGGCTAAAGTGACCAAGAAAAAACCACAGCCTCAGAGAGACATGGAACAACCAACCTCAAGTACCAAAGGGAAGAAGATGAAGGCTCCCAATCAACCCAGGACCAGAAGTGTTTGCAAGGTAAGATGACTCTATCCAAACCACTCCTTTCTTCATTAATACCCACCACCACCACCAAGAATCTTACCCTTTCCTCACCTGGCACAAAATCCCTCCTCAGCCCTGATCCATTCTCCTGAAGCCCCCCTTTCCATCAATATGTCATCTTCCCCTAAACCTGTGCCCCTTAGGCCTCACTGTGATGTCCTTCCAGGTACAGATGACAACTCCAAATGTAAAAGGATCCCTTCAAATGAGTTCTACTCAAAAAGGCTCCAAAAAAACTACCAAACCTATAAGAAAGGCTAAGAAATCTAGAGGAACAACACTCTTCACTCAGGATCGCAGGCTGAACGAGACACTGAATCGAAATAAGCCAGTGCAGAACAAAAAGAAGATGAAGAAGTCCTTGACTTCAAGGGACCTCCAGGGCATCCAGTAACTTCAGAGCAAGGACACAGACCTCAGAACTCTCTGCAGTCCTCAAGGTCTGGTGGCTGAGAAATGGTCAACTGTGTAAACATTGAATTTTCCAACAGCATACCCTAATGGTAATTAAAATCGAGCTGTTACGAAAATTGGTGTTTCTGTGAGTTCTTTCATGATAAAAGGAAGGAAGGGAAGAGGCAGGGGGGTGAGAAGGGAGGGACATGGGCTATTGCAGGGTTGGGGGCTACACCAGCAGAATCACAGTTAATCAGACAGTGGGGATAAGAACTGGGAGGGACTAAACACCAAAAACAAACTTCCTCCTTAACACTAGAAGCCACAAGCAAGATGGAAAAGGGCTTGGCGTTTGGGCTGGTGGGGAGGGGGCAGTGGCTTGGGGTGTAGATTGCCAGAACCTATATGAAGGGAGGTGTACGGGTGGCAGTACCATCACAAAAAAGACAAATCACTTCCGGGCCACTTACCTCATTATGGTATTTGTTACACTTCATCCTATGATGTCACCAACTAAAGGTCCTCAGAAGGACCCCCAAATCTCACCCTCCTAAAAGTTACTGAAAGTACCCTAAGGACTTAAATAATGGTGATGAGAAGCCATAAACCCAACACTGATTAGCCCATTTAAGAAACTCAGGGTGGAGCAGTGGGAGCTGTCTGCCTTTAGTGCAGGCAATAAAGGAGAGATTTGCCTACAGAGAATTCTAAAACAGCACAGTGTCCTCTCCAAATACCTTTCATCTTCATTCTTTCCAAAGTTGTTCTCTTTCCTCTGAAGACAACATCATTTGAAGTGGTGTTACTGAAGTGTAATTGATACAGTACACTCATATAAATTGCACATGCTGAAAGTGACACTTTGATGAGTGTCGTCTTATGTATACACTTGCTAAACCATCACTACAATTATAAGAGTGAATATACCCATCACCCCCGAAGTTTCCTCTTGCCCCTTGGCAATCGCTCCGTCCTGCCCCTCTCTGCACCTCCATCCTCAGATAATCCCTGATTTGATTGCTGTCTCTATAGATTAGGTTACATTTTCTAGCATTTTATATAAATGGAATTAGTATGTACTCATTTTTATCCAGCTTCTTTCACTCAGCATGATTATCTTGGGTCATCGATGTTCTTGCACACATCAATATTACATTTTTTAATATTATGATTGTTATTGCGTTGAGTTTAGTAGCATTTAAATAACTCAAAGTTGCTCCAATTTCATTTTAAAAAACATTAAGATCATTGTAAATGTACCTGCAGTTGTAAGAAACAGAAAGATACCTCATACCCTTCACCTAGTTTCCCCCAGTGGTAACATCTTGCATTTCTTATAGTACAGTAGCACAATCAGGAAAGTGAAATATGTTCAATTTACGTTTTTCGGATTTCTCCAGTTTTACATGCACGAGTTTGTGTATTTGTGTGTGTTTGGTTTTAGGCAAATTTATCACCTGTGTAGTTTCCTATGACTACCACTGCAGTCAAGATACAGAAAAGTTCCATCACAGGGAACCCCTCATGCAACTCTTTTATAACCACAGCTGCCTCCCTCCCTCACCGATCCCTGGGATCCAGTAATTTGTTCTCCATCTCTATAATTTTGCCATTAAAAAAAATGTTACATAAATGGAATCATTCAATATATAACCTTTTGTTGTTGGCATTTTACGTTCAGCACAAAGCCCTTCAGATCCATTCAAGATGTGTGTATCAAGATTTTTTTCTTCTTTATTGCTGCGTAATAGTCCATGGTGTGGATATACCGTAGTTTGTTTAACCATTTATTGAAGGGCATTTCGGTTGTTTTGATTTTTGGACTATTACAAATAAGGCTGATATGATTATCCCTGTATAGGTTTTTCTGTGAACTTCAAGTTTCCATTTCTCTGGGATAAGTGTCCAAGAGTGCTATTGCTGAGTCACGTGGTAACAGCACGCTTAGTTTTGTAAGAAACCACCATACTTCTTTCTCAAGTAGCTGTGTAATTTTATATTCCCACCAGCAATCTATGAGTGATACAGTTACTCTGCATTCTCACCAGCATTTGGTGTTGTCGTTTAAAAAATTATTTAAGTCATTCTGGTGAATGTGTAGTGTCATCTGATTGAAGTTTTCATTTGCATTTCCCTGATGGTTAATATTGTTGAATATCTTTTTATGTGCTCATCTGCCATCTGTATAGCCTCTTCATTAAAATTTCTATTCATGTCTGTAGCCCCCTCGGTTGTTTTTTGTGTTGTTTTTTTTTTTAACTCAGAATCAGGCATTAAAATGAATTGGAACACAAGGCACAGGTTTCCACATGTACATAAATACATCTCCACTTTTTTTTTTTTGCTTCTTCTATCTCTTAATCTTTTTGGATAGGGAAAGGCAACAAGAACTTTCTTACTATGACTTTATGGTCTTTTTTTTTTTTTAAGAGATGGTTATCTGAATTTCTAGGATTTTTTGCAGTAATGTTTTTGTTTTGTTTTGTTTTGTTTCTGTATTTCCTTTCTACCTACCTACCACTAGCTGGTTGTTGCCTCCTGGATCCTGATGAGCTTTCTATAGTTAAATGAGGCTTTTAATCTCTGTATCAACACAGAGGCTCTTTGTTGGTTACTCCAAAAAGTGTATTTTCTTCCTCTAGTGTGTCATTACAGTCCTTTTGGCTTTTGTTCCCTCCTCATGGAATAACTGTGGGTGCTCAGTGCAACCCTACTTATAAAATGCTGGATCGGGATTCCTATCCTTGACATTTAGGATGATCTATTAGACACTTATATATGTGCATTTGCACTCCTACCACAAAGGCACTGACTGGCTTTATGATAGAAGGCTTAATATTTCTACATTCTATCACTCCATCCATCTTTGCTCTTGTCCCTCAGGGTACCACAGAGTTTAGTCCTTGTAGCATAGGATACAGCATGTGAGCTTGCATCTTCAGCCTATAGTTGTAGGTGGATAACACTGCACTCCTGAACCTCCCATAGATCCACTTGATATTTTCAAACTTAAAGTCATACAAGACTACAGGAAATTCTACAGCCGTATTGTATTGAGGTTTCTGGGGATTTTTCTCTATGTTCCGCAGCTTATCGATAATCTCTGGCTTCTCCATTCCTTGACCAATCAGAAATGAGATAACCATCATACAGTGGGCTTGATGATAAAGGAATCCCTAGCCAATCACTTCAAACTGACACCACTGCAGGTTCTTGCCTTCTCACCCCACCAGGCTCTGGCCTGCTAGTTGTACTTAAGCAGACAGAATAGTCCATACAAATTAATCACTCCGTTGGCTACATTCATTTTAACAAGTTCCTGCTTACAATTCTTTTGTGTATATACCTAGAAGTAGGGTTGCTGGATCACATAGTAATTCTATTTTTAATTTTTTGAGGAACCTGCCTACCATTTTCCATAGTGGTTGCACCATTTTACATTCCCACCAACAGTGCACATTACTTTGTGCTGACATTGAGTGCTTAGGGTTGCTGAAGAGGTTTTCTCAATGTTTGTCCTCTGTCCTTAGCTTTTGGTTATCCCTATATGTCTGCTCTCTACTGGGAGTCTCTCCCCATGATTTTGCCAGTCACCTAGTGGTGAATGCTCTTACTTGTTATTCACTGATAGGTTAGCAATATGGAGAGAGACTTCTCTATTCTCCTAGTCCAACCCAGTCTCAGGTTGGCTCTGTAAACCTGGTCTTCAGGGGTGGGTACCTCAGTGTTCCTGACCCTATACCCCCACGATAGCTATCCTTGTTATAGGTGTTGTGTGGGGGACAGATTCCATCCCATCGACCAGCAGTAGATGCTTCTCACATATGTGTATCACCTGCAAATGCACATTTTAATTTTTGGCAGGAAATCATGCCCAGTAGTCTTAGGAATAGGCTATGTTACCGGCCTGAATGCACATGGAATCGTGCGCCATTAATGGAAATATCAGTATGGCCTGCAAAGTCCTTATAGTGTCACACTCGGTTTGAAATTACTACTTTGGATCCTGGTGGATACACTAGTAACTGAGAGCTATTAGTGTTGTCATTATTGCTGCCTGAAACATCCCAGGAAGACACAACATGTCACTAGTTGCTATAGTTGCAGTCTTCTCTGATGCAGTGTGTTTGGTAAATAAAGTTCTATTCGATCACTGATGATTCTGTTTGCACATAGGTGCCTTGAGAATATCACCAAGGGCAAAAGACAAGTTCTTGCTGAGCACAGGCATATTTAATGACTGAGTAGGGAAACCTTGCGAAAAAGCAACAAACACTTGGAAACAACTTTGCCTCATTTCTGCCATAAGGTCATGTCCATCACAGGACCGTATCAGGATAAGATAGAATAATCACCTAGCCTGCCTATATAAAAATGGCCTCAGTCACTCAGCAAACATGTAATCAGCACCCACCAGGTGCTAATTCCTAATCAATAAGCACTTTTCTGGGTGCTGGAAACAATTATACTACAGACATGACTATCAAATACTTTCCTAACTAAAAGGAAACAGTTCTCCAAGGTCCCATGGATTTCCCCTCAACCCTCAGAGTTCTTTAAGCTGCCATCATAACTAGTTCACGGAAGTGCGATATCACTCCTTTAAGTCGCTGGCCCGACCCTATTTTTTTCTCTTAATCTAGCTGAGCCAGACTGGCATTTTGAAAAGTAATATGTATTCAGAATTAAGGGAGGACACACAGGAAGTACATAAGAATAAGTTAGGAAGCAGAAATTCGCTAAGGTTGCCAAGTCCAAGTTTGTGTTTCAAATAATGTCACATTACTAAGGACCGCAACACTTCCTAGGCATCTGACCGTTGTTTCCTACTCTATCATCTCTGCCTTCTCATTCACTACTTCCTGAGCATCAGTCAGCTTCTCACATTGTCATTCCATCAGAGAAATACGAGGAAGCCATGTTTCAATTACATGACTTAGAATATTTCACTTGGTTTTGGACGGCAGACAAAGAACCTATTTTGTCCAGAGGTAAATGACAAGACTGTGATAACTGACGAAAAAAAAATCACTATTACTATGCACAATTTCATTTCTTTTTAAATTTCTGATAGCATATCTTGTGTTATCTCTGATTCCTAATTAGATTTTACTAAATTATCCATTTCAATGATCTTTTCAACATACGAATGCTTGGATTAATTTTAATCTACATTTTCAATCCAATAATTTATGTTGCTAAATTTAATACTTCATTTCTCACAGTTCCTTTTGTTTGCATTTTTAACTTTTTGAATTGCATCTTCAGATTGTTTTCATTCATTCTTCAGTGGTGAAACGTCTTTGGACTATGGATTTTCTAATTATGCAGTTTGCCTGCATTTAATAATAATACTAACTAATATTTATTAAGTGTTTACTATATGCCACTCTTATAATTTTTTTTTCTCTCTTTCTTTGTATTTTTAAGGAGGGCACAGCTCACAGTGGCCCATGTGGGGATCGAACCGGCAACCTTGGTGTTATTAGCACCACGCTCTAACCAACTAGGGCTAACTGGCCACCCCAAATTTTTTACATATATTTATTTAATCTTCCCAATAATCTTATTGATTGGAGAAACTGCACAGAAGTGTTACATTTTCTCATATTTACCCAAGATCACACAAAAAGTAGACGGCAGAGCCAGGACTGGAATTCAGGCAATGTGTCTACAGATTCTATCCTCCAAACCACCATAGTTTTAAGTTATCTAAAGCACATCCTGTGTTTCCCTTTGTACCATGGAAAATTCTGGCTGGGACACAGTTCCTAATTATATCATACTGCTACAAATCAAGATAAATTGCAATATACAATACCCTGAGTCTTCATAAACTGTTTACACTGTATTAACATCTGTGGTTTGGATGCTTAACTATTTTTTTCCACAGCAAGATTATTTCTTTTACACTGTGATCATAAGTAACTATTTAGTGGAAATCTTAAGTTGCATAGAGAATAATGAATTGCTGAATTAGTTTTAAAACCTTCATTTTTTCTTTACTTCTCACTTCAGACTATGTAACCCTGAAACTGCTCCCGAATGAATACTCCCAGTACATACACTACGAGGTCTGACAATTAAGTTTGTGAACTCATGCTAGAAAAAGTGCTACATACCTCATTGCTGAATATTATCACTATGGTCACCTTTGAAGTGCTCCCCTTGGGAAGCTATGCACCAATGCCAGTGCCTAGTCCACCCTTCAAAGCAATTTTGGAACTCTTTTTCTGGAATGGCCATCAGAGCTGTTGTCGTATTACCCTTGATGTCCTGAATGTCATCAACATGGCTTCCTTTCAATATTTCCTTTATCTTCGGGTAAAGAAAGAAGTCACTGGGGGCCAGGTCAGGTAAATACGGAGGGTGTTCCAATACAGTTATTTGTTTACTGGCTAAAAACTCTCTCCCAGACAGTGCCACGTGAGCTGGTGCATTGTCGTGATGCAAGAGCCACAAATTGTTGGTGAAAAGTTCAGGTCGTCTAACTTTTTCACGCAGCCTTTTCAACACTTCCAAATAGTAAACTCGGTTAACTGTTAGTCCAGTTGGTACAAATTCATAATGAATAATCCCTCTGATATGAAAAAAAGATTGTACTAACCTTTTTTTTGATATCAGAGGGAGAGTACAACCGTTGCAACAAGTTTGCAAACTTAATTGTCAGAATTTTGTGTGTCTTTAGGTGGCTTTACCCAGGTTCCAGAAAAACTTCTGATCCATAGTAAGTTCTCATAACTATTTTCAATGAACTTATAATTGAATTTTCAAAAGGAAACTGTCAGTGATCAAAAGGGGGAAAATATTTCCAGTCTTAAAATAATTTGGAAATTTTGCCACTTGAAATTAACTTCCTATCAAATTCCTTGGAGAATTATGAAACTAATGATCCATATCCTTCAAGAATCAACAACTTTCCAAAGAAGCTACATGAAGATTTCTGTGACCAATGGTATCCCAAACATTTTTCTTCTGCAAGTAGAAAAGAACCTACAGTTGAATATACAGATTTATAAATCAGTTCACATGGGATTCAGTTGAATACGCAGAAAAACTCAGCAAACATCAGCACTTACCTTCATATGTGCACGCCAAAACATGGTGAGGTTCAACACTAGTGTAATTTGTTCCTTTCACTTAATCCTTGTTCTCTTTGGGGGCTTGTATTTGTACATTATAAGGAGAATGTGACTATTCAGTGCCTTTTAGGATACTATAACAGAGGTCAACTTGTTCGACCATGATTACTGTTCCAAAATTATACCTTCCCCACATATTTTAGAAATAAATGATCATAAAACTACACATACTATTGCCTAAAAGCCAGTATTCACAAGACTATTTGCAATGTTTTATCTAAATACCTAAACGGGGAGACCTGGAGACTGACGCTCCAACCACATAAACGACGTTGTGAGATTTCTTTCCTACTACTTCTTTCGTGCTCTATGAGGAAATCCCTGTGGTACCATCTAGGAAAACATCTGCTACCCTTTTTGTCTTTACCATTGTCCTTTGACTATTTGCTTTATTTCAAGCCAATATTGAATGGAAATTGAAAATGAGTGTACTCAAAATTAGTCCTTCAACTCATCCTCTTTTTTTTTTATTATCAGGGAGCGGACAGAACTAAAACATCAATCAATGCTAAGTCAATAACACTTGGAAGAAAATGTTCTGTTTCTTGCTCCCCTAATCATCTGTCTTCTAATTACTTCCTGAACAAAGTCTGACTTTGAGGACCACGATGTGACATTCATTTTGACTTTATTTTGAGTGGAATTAGAAGTTTCACACATTTGGTGTGTCAGCTCCCACTACTTGAAAAAAATCATTTTGAAAGTAGCAGTCTAAGTGATTGCCCCTAACCAAGGGCATGGAGACTGTCAGCTCAGCCCAGCACACTTGCTTTCCACAGTCCCGCATAATCACTGACATGTTGGGCTGTGGACAGCTCCTGCAAAACAACTGTTACTCCAACCTGTATGTTGTAGTCTACTTCTTTCTGGCATGTAGACAGTCGTGCCTTATATTGAAACATTTTCAATTGATGGAAGTCTCTTATTCATCTGATAGTACTGCATTTCAATCTCTATACTGCATTTTCTGAAAGAATTATTATCCAGAACTTATTCTGAACATTCATGTAGTACTTTAGTCCATAAATATGCTGTCAGCCAAATGTTTCCAGTACCGCATCCATTATTCACACTCAAAAAGGCATCCTGGCTTCCAGTGGGTCCTGGCCTTTAATACTTCTCCTGACTTTAGAAAATCACTATTTTTAAACCATCATAGTGATCATTTTATTCTGAACAAGATATTTATATAGTCAGTTTATCTACCAACAAGTTATCTATTAATATCGAAGACAAAATAGTAACTTCACGTTGGAAGAAGTTAGCAAACACCAACTTAACTAAGTGATTAAAATGAAGGTCAGTAACAAAGGGAGAAACTGACATCGTGCCCCTACAGATAGGATGTACTGAGAAGAACACAGCATCTTTTCAGTGTTATTCCAGTCAAAAATGTATAACCTGAATATATGGAGGAAATATCAGATAAACTCCTATCAAGAGACATTGTATGAAATACTTGTAAGTGGGCTTCACTCTTCAAAAAAATTCATTGTCATTAAATACAAAGAAAGGATGAGGAACTGTTGCAGATTGAAGTAGATTAATAAATAAATAAATGTAACAACTAAATGCAATGAGTGATTTCAAGTGGGTCCTGAATGAGGAAATATAACTGTAAAGGTTATTAGTTGGACACGGTCAAATTTGAATACAGGTTTTGATTTAGAGGAAGAATCAGGAAACTTTTCCTGTAAGGATCAAATGATAAATATGGTAGGCCGGTATGTCATATAGTCTCGCTAGCAAACACTCAGCTGTGTTGCTATAGCTCAAAAACAGTCATAAATAAAATGTGATTTTGTTCCAGTAAAACTTTATTCACAGCAAGAAACAGTGGTCCATATTTGACCTGAGGGCTAAGGTTTTCTGATCCCCAAATTAGAGAATCATATTATACCAATGTTAAATTTCCTGATTTTGGTAACTTTTCTGTGGTTTATTGTTCTAGGAATAAACCTCCTGAGGTATTTAGGGTAAAGATTCATAATATGTGTACCTTACTCTTAAATGCTTTAGGGGGGAAGTATAGCTAGCTAGCTAGACCACTAGATAGATGATAGATAGATAGATAGATAGATAGATAGATAGATAGATAGATAGATAGACAGATAGCTAGATAGACAGAGTGAGTGAATTGAAAAAGAGGGAGAGAGACCGGGGGAAAAACAATGTGACAAAGTATTGGTGAATATGTTAAAGAATAAAGGAATTTCATCGTATTATACTTGCAACTGTCCATAAATTTGAAATTGAATCAAAATAAAATTTATCAACAAATCTAAATTTAAAAAACAAGCATGCACACCAGATGGATGTTTATTTTGTCATTGGTTTTCTAAACCTAACAGTCAATTCATCATTTAAGGCTGCTCTTTTCTATCACTCACAATAGTTATATTTACATTAAATAATGTAAAACTCTTCACTCAGCATGCACTCTATCTGTGGCTCTGTTTCTGCCATTCAGGTAAGTGTTTTGAAACTTAGCATTGAGAAGATATAGTAGAAAGAAATTTGGGGCGTTAGAAGATCTGAACTTGAGCTCCATCTACATTTCTTATCAGCTGCATTTATAGACATGTCACTTAACTTCTCAGTTTACTCATAACTATATCATACTGTTGTTCTGAGCATTGCCATAATGCATATGCTGGAAAATCCATAAAGTGCTGTGCACGAGAGATTTGCCCTCATTTATAATGACTAGATTTGCTAAGCTAAAGAAAAATGCATAATATACCATTTTATATATACCAGAGGTGCCAAAAAAATGTATACACATTTTAAGAAAGGGAAAAACAATTAAAATTGTAATGCTCAATATATGCCAATAGCAAAAGAAGAATACAAGTCATGTTTGACTTCTGCAATGACAAGAGGTGCTCAAAGTGGTTACCATCAGTGTCCAGACACTTCTGATTATGGCGAACTACTGCTTGAGCAACGTTGACCAAAGTGTTGACTTGTACACACATTTTTGGCACCCCTGGTATATATGCTTTCAAAACACACACACACACACACACACACACACACACACACGTAAATATGTGTGTGTGCATGTATGTGTATATATATATATATATATATATATATATATATATATACATATATACACATACATATGTTTTTAAAGCATATATGCTTTTAAAACATCAGATGTCTTTACTTTTATGAAACCAAGAATTTTGAGACAAGAAGTTAAACCAGCATGGGCTTCCTCTCCAAACCCGACCAAAGAAGCAACACAGGAGAAGTCAAGGTATTGACAGAACACAATCCTACATTCCACAGCTGAAATAAATGTGTGAGAAACCCTTTCAGAGACATACATAGAAAGTGTTCGGATCCCAGCATGGAGGGGAAAAAAGTAATTGAAATTAGAGAGGGTAAATGACCAAGGCGGGGGTTGGGGGGAAGGTAAGCTGGGGTAGAAGATTCTATTTGTACCCATCAATTTCCTCCACATTGTCCTGGAGAGCCACAAGGCCACACGGCAGAGATGTGACTAAGGTGGCGTAAATTCAGCATGGAACTGGGAGGCACTCCCCGACTGCACATACAAACCTAGATGTATAACTACTATCCCAGCACGAGTCTCACAGCAGGCAGAACCTTTACAAAACAGCATACATGCGGGACAAGCAATGAAACAGATAGAAGCACAACTCAGAGTGTTCAAGCCTGGACACATGGATCTGTACTGGCTGCAATAATGTGGGACAATCAAGACAAGGGTCTCTAATATTGAACAAATGAACAAAAATCCCAACAGTATCCTGCTTTTAAAAAGATAAAGCAGGAGCGGCCAGAGGAGGCTCAGTTGGTTAGAGCGCGAGCTCTGAACAACAGAGTTGCTGCTTCGATTCCCACATGGGCCAGTGAGCTGCGCCCTCCACAACTAGACTGAAGACAACGAGCTGCCACTGAGCTGCGAGATGGGCAGCCTGATGGCTCAGGTGGTTAGAGCGCGAGCTCTCAACAACAAGGTTGCCGGTTCAATTCCCGCATGGGACGGTGGGCTGTGCCCCTGCAACTAAAGATTGAAAACAGCAACTGGACTTGGAGCTGAGCTGCACCCTCCACAACCAGACTGAAGGACAGTGACTTGGAGCTGATGGGACTTGGAGAAACACACTGTTCCCCAACATCCTTAATAAAAAAAAAAAGATAAAACAAAAATATGAAATGAAAATAAAGATATGGGGAAATTTACGAGGTACATATACCCCGTAAGAACATCACACAGAAACATGTTCTTTGAACATGGTGCAATTGAGGCAGTTTTCAAACATGACCACAGGTGACCTTTTCCTCCTTTTCTTGAATCTGGGCCGGCTGGGATGGCTTCAACCAACAGAGTGACTACGATGTCACATGTGATGTCCCTCCATATATCTTCTGAGTCTAGGTCAGAAAAAAGTCAAACAGATTCCATCTAGGTTCTTGTAGAACACACTCGCTCTCTGGATGCTCCCTTCTGGGACCCAGCTGTCATCCTGTGAGATGCCTAGGTCAAATGAAGAGTCCATGTGGAGGTTCTACTGTCTCAGCTAAGCCCAGCCTTCAATACATTGCAGCCTAGCAGCCAGTCACGCAATTCTTCCAATCTGAAGCCCCAAACATTGTGAAGCAGAGATAAGCCATTCCTACTGTGCCCTGTCTAAATTTATGTCTCCCAACATCCTTGAACATCATAAAATCATTATTTTATGTAGCAATACAACAACAAAAATCTTAGAATATAATAAAGGAGTGATAAAAATCGTGTATGTCTTGAGGAAAAAACTACATAAACCAAATGTTAAATAATAAATTCTAATGTAAATGATTAGATCCTTTGAGCTTAAGAATAATGGAAGTAGTATCTGTCAAAATTATGGAATACATCTAAAGCACAACTTACAGAGAAGCTTATAGATTTCAATGTGCTTATTAGACTATGCGGAAAAAATATCATTCAACTAAGCTTTAAAAGTCAACAAAGTAAATCTGAAAAGAAGAAGTAGTAAAATACAATTAGGGGCAAAATAAATGAGATAGAAAATAAGAGAAAGTTAACAAAAGCTGGTTCTTTGAATAGACAAATGAGATAACTATTTATGCATGACTCATCTATACAGCTCATGTAATCAACGAGAAAAAGAAGATACAGTAAACGCAATGGAAATCCAAAAGTAAGCTCATATGATTATATTGGGCCTAGCCAGATAATCCAGGATAATCTGGCTATTTTAAAGTCACTGATAAGAACCTTAATTACATCTGCAAAGTCCATTTTGGCATACAATGGAATATATTCACGGGAGAGAAAAGAGGAAGAAGGTCACGGGAGGCCAAAATTCTGCCTACCATGTACATATGGGATACGGACTCCTTACATTTTTCTACTGTCAACCTTGCAAACTTCTCATTAAAAACTCCTGATCCTCTCTCATGAAGGTGAAATGTTGGTATTGTCACCTATTGTGATTCTCTTCACATCTTTTGATTTTAGTTTTGAATGACCCTCTCCTTTTCTGCTTTAGAGGCTGAGGACCATGTCTTATCTCTGGAGATATTGTTAGGGAAGCTTGCCAAGTTTACATGGTGCTCACTGCAAGACCTCTGCAGCATCTCAAATACCTAACACTGCAGTGGGTGCCCTGTGTATATTCTCTAAAAGTTTGCTTGAGAAGAAGACAGTGTTGACTAATGAGCTTTGACCTAAAGCAGACATGTGTTGCAATCATGGCACGGCTATCATTTTTCTCCGAAAATAAGACCTAGCCGGACCATCAGGTCTAATGCGTCTTTTGGAGCAAAAATTAATATAAGATCCGGTCTTATTTTACTATAATAATATAAGGCCGGGTCAAATATAATATAATATAATATAATATAATATAATATAATATAATATAATATAATATAATATAATATAATATAATATAATATAATATAATATAATATAATATAATATAATATAATATAATACTGGGTCTTATACTAATTTTTGCTCCAAAAGACACATTAGAGCTGATGGTCCAGCTAGGTCTTATTTTCGGGAAAACACAGTAGTACCATGCACCTTCCTACTATACATTTCTGAGATAGATTAGAAACTTAGTCCTTGTTAGAGACAGATCATTTTATTTTCTTACTTTGTGTGACTCTAAAAAGCCAGTAAAATGTCAGAGTTGAAGTCGTAGCTTTGTGAGACAGGTTAGTTAGTATGCTGTTAGGTAGACAGGGAGGTCCCTAGTGGAATAAACAAAAGACAGACATTCT